>NC_059129.1:56346953-56950078 GCF_020740605.2 Lemur catta
GTTGTGATTTTTTCTCATCAAATTATCTTGTTTTCTTAACCAAGAATATTTCAGTCATCTGTTATTATTATAATAAAGGATTCTCATCTTAAGAGAAAAAAATTATTGAAAGTCTTTCTGCCAGTTCCTGTAACTCCAAAGCTCTATGATTACCTACTTTCCTATAATTTCCTAGTGTCCCAAATATATGTACAAGCATACATATATTTCTAGGCCAATCTCAGTGCTGTATAATTTCATTGTTTTCAATAAAAGGGATAATTAAACACATAATGGACTGTGATCTAATTTTATAATATTGTAAATATCTTCACACTCACAAATTTAAACTTAAAAAAAAACTTCCACACACTTATATGTGTTTTTGGTTTAGAAAATATGGCCAGACAGCAACCTAGAATTAGAGATAAATGTTAACAATAAAATAAACCTATACTGAGTCAGAAACTTGGAAAAATCAATTTATTATTAAATTTTTCATAACTTTTTTCTTTAAAAAGGCCAATAAGTTCTTTCAAATTGCTCTTGACTTTGCTTTTTACTTTTGTGCCTATCATTTCTGAAATAAAACTAAGCTTTGAATAAATATGTGATGGTGTCAAACTTTTCAGTTTTCAGTTACTTTTGCTCTACTTCACCCTTAAAATGCCTACATACTTTTCTATTAATATCTCCATCCTTTTCAAAATTTTCTAGTTTCCTTTAATTTCTCTAACTGAAGTGTCTTTAATATAGTTCCTGATTCTTACCTGTGCCATGAGACAAGTAGTGGGGGAAATCTTCCAGGAGGAAAAAGGCAGAGACTGAAACAAGGCTGATTAACTTTCTTATGCTAATTGGTTCTAAGAAAAATAAGTAAAAGGACTAATTCATTTAACTAAGTTTAGTTGAGGAGAAGCATTTAAAGACCATCCATAACTTGTGATAATACCCCAAAGAAATGCAAAATCAATGCATTTGTTTTATTAGTGGTCTATACTTATCATTGTTTATTCCTGCAGCAAATATCATTAGAACCTGCTTTCAACAAAGTTGTTTCCTTAGATGATTGCATAATCTATAGGAATAATAGATTAGTCTAGCAAATAAGATTTGTTTCTAATAAGTTTAGGATGGCAAATGCTATGTCTAGACTTACTCAATGTAATAGGCATCTCTTCTAATGAAAAATTAGTTCACTGTCAACTCTTTGCCAATTCACACTCAATTGTACAAAATGGTATACAACAAAATAAAACATAACAAAACTAGCTCCTATTCATCCATATCCTTTCCACTTCATTATTCTTTGGCCCACTTAGATAGCCATTGTATTAATTTATTTTTTTATCTTGTAATATATCTTTATTACATATTTGTACACACATAATGATTATGGAAAGATCAACAATATGGTCTCTTGGAGATTTTAAATACTTCATATAATTTTTTACTATTTTTTCATATAGTTTATATTTGTATATATGCACACACAGGCGCATGCATATATAAAATTTTGCATAAATATCTTTCATACTTTGTCAAGAATTCAGTCTCTATAAATGGAAAAGTATTCCAAAAGAAAAAGAACATAATTTCTTAAATATTAGAAGGCTACTCTTTTAATTTGTGACTGTAATCTTTACTGTATGTCAAGCTTGACTTCAGAATTACAGTCTTAATTAAGTTACACTATGGCAGAATTTTATCATACTTTTTTTTTAATCCTTCATAGTCCCGATCATCAGTGCTGAAAACAGTAGAAACTAAAACATGTTTGCTTGATATACTTCAGTGTTCTTTAGTCTCAGAAGAGACCAGGTGATCCCTATCTCCCTGCTTAAAAAACTGCAATTTTAATGGGGAACAGGTAATGCTTGTATTGTAATCATGGGCTCTGTTCCCTGCTGTGCCCTGAAAACTTTTTTAATTAGTGATTTGAATGAAGCCAAATAGGGCACTTTCAACCTTTACATTATATTATTATGCGGTATGATGATCTTATGGGTGATGTTTGGAATTACCAGTAAGATTCATAGGTAGGTGACCAAGGCTCCGTGACATCAATGAGTATGGAGAAACAAGGAAGCAGGCCTGTATGGAGAAAAAAGAATGAAACTGACAGCACAGAGAGTAAGTAGTAAAGATGAAAGGGACAATATGGTTCTATTCCTTCATTCAACAGCCATTTAAGAACTTATTTTATATGGACATTTGCTAGGTGCTTGGGAAACAATAAACTTAGCAGTCATGATTCATGCCTTCTGAGAGCTTTAGGTCACAGTGAAACAGATATAACAAGCTGACATAAAATAAATAAGTACACACATATAGTAAATACATAATTAATTGAAATTTTGTCAAGTAGCAGGAAAGCAAATACACTTGAAATGAGGAAATATAACAGGAGGAAATACTTTGGAGTGGGAACAGTCGGAAAGGGAAATTTCTTTTCCCTTCCCATTTGCAGAAATGCTTTTTAAAGCTAATACCTGTAGGTGGAACCTCTTAGAGTAAAGCACCAAGTATGAATCTCCTGATGACTCTCCAGACTCTGCTTCAACTCCTTTATAGGATCTAGGTACACTCTCTGCCTCCTTGTTCTGAGAGATGCTTCTGTGTCCTAATTATAAAACCCACTTTGGTCTAAACTAGAGGAAACAGATTTCTATTACTTGAGACAAAGGACTTTAACGAATATACATTCACAAGTTGAGCTGATACTAAGATGAGTCTATATGTGATAGTGAATAAAAAATGCATTGTCTTGGGCCTAATCTTCTTGACACTGATACTCTAGCAGTAGGCATATTGATAAATTTAAAATTTACTGAATATGCCCACATTTTCTAACAGCCTTCTTTCCTCAAAATAACTTATCTAAAGTATGGACTTTGTAATCAGTTATAAATGTGTAGGATTTTGGAAGACAGAAAAGACCTTAAGGAAACTGTGTCAATTTGAAGATAAAAAACAGACAAGGGAAAAAGAGATTCAAGGATAAGGTAAGACTGTAGAATGAATTTATATTAATAGTATAACCAGGATGAAATATGGTTGTACGATTGCTGTTTTAATGCTTTCTTCAAAAGTACTAATCAAGTCATTCTCTAAAAACTAGTAGGCATGCCTAAAGACATTGATGACTCCTTAATTACATGCCAGCATTTTAGAGACAGGGACAAGTCATCAGCAAATTAACACCTCACCTCCTACAACAAAGACTATTGTGGTAAACAACAATTCTGGAATCGAATAATATTATCTTGATTTCAATTTTCCATTTATAGATTAGTAGTACAAGTTAAACTTGAATAAGATCATGTAGGACTGGGAATGCCAGCAATTATTATCTAGACCAACTTTAAAATTGGGCTAAGCAGCAGTATACTCATGGGTACTACTTTGTACCTAAAATACATCATGGATGCCCCCAAGGCCAAATGATGGCATCAAATTGATTACATCATTCCTTGGCAGTAGAAGCTGAAGGACGTTGAGATCACTGCAGCACTGCCCAGTGCCAAGACCTGGATGAAAAACTTCCTGGTCTCTTTCAAACTCTTTTGAAGTTACAACATAAGATAAAACTTCAAGTTCATATAAAATGGTCACATATTGAGTTTATAGAGAGTATGAAGATCTAATAATTCATCATTATGGCATAAAACATACCCAATATGCCAATTTGCAAATATTTAGATTTAATAGTATGTATACTAGTTGAAAAAGGAAAGCATATTGAAACCAGAAAAATTATTTTGAACATAATGTTGTTCATAATAAATAAAAATTTCTCACTGAGGAAAAAATTTTGTTTAAATATCTAAAGGCTGACTCAGCTGGAGGATAAGTTTCTCAATCAGTAAGTTTCCCTAGAAACCTTAGTAAACAGCTAAATCAGGGCAACTGAGGCCAAAAGCTAGTAAAAGAAAGAACAAAGACTTGTTTTCTCAGGGCATAAAACTGCTTCTCAGCTCAGCATGGGTCAAATCACTCGCTTTAGTAATATTTAAACTGTGGTCCTAGATTAGTACTCTCTAAATTGAGGACTTCAATTCCTAATCTCAGAGCTTCTCAGTTGATGGTAATTGAATACAGCCTTCCTGTTGCTTACTTGACTTTGTGTGGTGACCACCAAACTTAATAACTCTTTCTCCTCATAGGTTAAGGAATAATATACATAATCATAACAAAACTTCAGATAGAAAAATAAAATCTAATGTCTTCTTCATAGTCTGTGTTTAGACTTCTTAAGCAGAATGCATGTAAAATTTTTTTAAGATTTTCATACATTTTCAAAATGGTCTTTTAAGTGTTATATTTGCAAATAATCACATTAGAATATTCTAAGATTAAAAAATAATACTTTTTAAAATGTATGTGGTTTAAGGGTCCTGAAACCATTTGTCCCTTAAGGGGCCTTACTTTTTTTTCTTGACAATGTCAAAATACTTTGTTTTCTGTTAGCTGTTCTAAGAATTCTAAATCATATAATACAGTAAAAAAACAAAACAAAACAGAATTATCAGTATGTATAATTCCTTCTTCAATACATCAGTTAAACGCGAGTGCGTGTGCACACACACACATATATCTTCCAATAGACATCTTTTTATAATATTTCTGAGTTTCTATTATGCTTGGCAATTAAATTAATTGGAAGTATTCATCACATGGAGTTCATTCGTTTTAAAAGCCAAACCCTATTTTAAATTATTGTAAAACAACAATAAATATATTTAGATGTTACTTCTGTAGACTTAATAGAGTACTTTGCTTTTAGAAATAATAGCTGTATTTCTATCCACCATCATATAGAGAGACCTCTTTATATATATACATATATATGAGGCATATCTATATACGGATATATAAATGTATATGACTAAAAATCAAAGCATATATATTTGTATCTATTTATTATCTCTCTCTATAGTACTTAAAAGCTAAGTAATTTAAGCTTTTTTTACTTATTACATGCTCTACTTGGAGTATAACAAAAGATAAATCTCCTATAAAAAGAATATCAAGAACTGTTCATTTCAATACACAAAGTATTTGATAGGCAACTCTTGTCAGGCCAAAGGGGAATGTTTGTCAGCTGATTTTTTCCTTTGACCTACTTTCCACTGGAAAAAAATGTCCTTTTTACAGGCACAACCTTCTATTAAATTATAAGATGTGGGTGGATTAAATGGGATGATGGAAAAGGAATAGGATTGGAGAGTTAGAGGAGTCTAGTGAAATATTGTTTACAAAAAGAAAAACTTGTGGAAGTTTTTCTCTGAGCTTGGTGTACCTGACCCATGTGATGGGAAGTCATGCAGCCAATACAACATAAATTGCCACTTTTCAAAGAATCTTTTATTTCAAACTTCTTCGCATTTCAAACAGGAAATATCTATAGGCATAAGGGTCATGGTTGTCATAGAAACTTATTCTAGATATTTCTTTCTCCAATCTTGGTTTCTGTTGTTTGACCAGAAGCAGAAAAACGTTAAATGGTAAGAAGTTACTTCACAATTCTTCTTTAAGACTACATAAAATTAGAACATTAAAAGGAAGTTTAAAAAGAAATAAGTATATAATGATATAGCAAGATAAGTATACTGTAGAATAAATCATGGATGTATAGTTTATTACTTTCTTATTTTTTCTATTATAAACCTTACTTTTTATATTTAGGTATCACTTTGAATATATAAGATGTTTGCTTCAAGGGTGGAATATCACAGTCTGTACTGGAAGGATATGGAAAGAAGTGTGAGCCAAAAATAAGAATGGCCAAAACAAAACCAGCGCCAAGAGATTAAATTTCTGATAAAAAATATGAAATATAGGGATGACTAAGAGTTTAGGCAAGCGAGTACCCTGTGGAATTAGGGATAAGCCACAGTTTCTACAAGTAAGCTATTCTAAGAGGGAAAATGGGCTTGAACTGGTTTGTGCACTACCATTCAGTTCAAAGTGGTTATTTGGGTTGCTGTATTGATGTAGCTTCTGAGGCCAACGTTGGTGCTAGCAATAAATACAGAGATGGAAGTAGAAAGTGGTGGTGGTGCCACGCATTGCCTGTGTTTGCCATTTCTGTTCTAGGTGTTGCTTTTTCATTGGCTGCAGTGGACTCATAGTGCAGTCAGTGAGTCCCACCCTGATGTGGTCCCGCCGTTTCAATTTCTGCTGGTCAGATAATGGGTGTATAGAAGGCCAGCAACTTTTGCTTTAGTTTCATCCATCAACAGTGTTGAGACTGCAATGTTCATGGTAAAATTAGAAAGCTATTTCTCAGGATTAGATGGGGGAACTGTTTTGTAATTCCATTCCAGAGGTTGTGTGCCCCAGGTACTAGAGTTTTATAGGATCTTTTGTAAGAACAGTATTGAGTTCTTGGTGTCACACTGTGAGAGACTCTAAGACATCCTCTGTAAATTACTCTTGTCTAGAGGTAATATCTATTGAGTAAGTCTATCTCAGAAGACATCCAATTAGAGAACCAAGGTTAGTGAAATGAGAAAAAGGATTAAATAAAGAAAAAATTAGACATTATGTTTATTAAAAAATAATATCTCATTTACTCATGAATTTTGGATTGGTGGTTTTTATAATATTTGTAGTAAGAGAAGGAATTGCAAATATTTTGCTTTTTAGTTGTCTGAATTGGCCACAAAAAAGATTAAAAAGGTTTAACTGGCTTATTATTTTTATGGGTCTTTATTATAAAGAAAAAAATTGTTCAGAGACCTGAAGTAAAAGATATGATTTCTGAAATCAGTACAGCGAGAGGAAGTATTTTGAAGAAAGGATATTAATTAGCAACTTAGGAAAAAAAGATGAGATATATTAACCAGAGATTGTGATATTTAAATATCAGTCCTCTCTTCCCACTGCATTTTTAATTTCCTGAGAAACCCAGGCATTTACTTCCTGTCCAAACATAATTCTCCCCAAACCACAGATAAAGTACTGTGCCTGAGATCGGTACAGTCTTGCTGTGTTTATTATCAGCATCTTCAGCTCTGCACAGTCCTGTAATGGGTACCTACGCTCTCTGTGCCCATTCCACATGCAAGGCTCTCACTTCATATCATGTCAGCATTTTGGGGATTTAGGGTTATATCTCCTTTGGTTTCTGAGGAAGCCACTTCTTAGGGGAAAATTATTTTTAAGAACATGGTTCAGCTCCATTTCCCAGCTCTTCTACTTACCTCCTTCCACTCCAGTGACTATATCCTCCACAATGAAGGACAGTTGTTTTATAAAAGAAATGTTCAAAACACACCAATTGTTCTTACATCTTTTTCCTGAGAATTGGGGCCCTTACTTCATGCCTACTTTTCTAAGGGAGACACCATCCTGAGTTCATAGGTGCATTTGTGTCCCTAAATGTACTCTAATGTATCTGGTCCATTTATTTGGTTTAAAAGAAAGGTAGTCCACAATGGAAAGGCACAAATCAAAAAGAATTTTAATTAATATTTTACATCACTTTGTATTTTAAAATTCAATAAGTGCTTTCAAGTCTGTCTCAAATATATTATTTTTTTAAACAAGAAAAGCTCAGCAATTGAAAAAATACTGTCAGGAAATATGGAAACAACTAACTCCTTGATATAAGTACTCTGAGTTAGACTATTATCATAGAATATATTCTTGGAGAATAAAAGGTTTTGACATCAAAAATATCCTTATTCATCATCTACTATAGTTTTAATCTGTCAATCTAGAAGTGTTGCTTAATTTCAAAAGAAGTTGTCTGTGGCAAAACTTGGAGATAATTAATTTTTAATATCATTGCTGCACCATCTCTCCTTCAGAGACCTTTTCGTCCTCCTTCATGCCTCAGCCATGTCATTTGATGTATCTAGAGACTTACCCTGTGTTTTATCTTCCATTTGTATTCTCTATTCCCTGTCTCTGATCTTATTTGCTCAAAACTGTTCCTAAGGAAGTTTTTAAATGCTAACATTATAAGGTGGTTGCTAAGACAAAAAATTGTGAGATTCAGTGGAATTATCATAAAATAGAGGAAAGATGTGAGAAGTAGAATTTTAGACTGGGCAAAGTGTATTGCTTAGCACCCATTCTATAATATGGAATAATAGTTTCACTCTCATGAGTAAGATCAGTTCTGATTTCTAAACTTGTACAATCTTACATAGGAAAGGATGCCAAGTCTGTCTAATGATGCTTTGCATGATTAAAAATATTTAATTACAAGTAGAGCTACTTATCTTGTGATGAAACTGTGAACACATGTTATTAGTTTATTATTAATAGCATTCACATGACAGTGAAAACAGATTTTTGGCTAGAAGTTCAAGTGAAAGACCTACAATTCTAAATACACTTAAGTAGAAATGGGATTTAAATCCATGAAATCATAGCCATTTATACAGTTTGAACTATAAATATAAGTGACACTTATTATTACTAAAGATATTTAATAACCTGAAATTAGTCACTCTTACCTTCACAATATGTGTAAAAATGAAGACTGTACCTGTAGATGCCACCATCACAGATAGCAATGGAAAAGATCTGATAAATTTCACAGTAGAAAACTTCCAGAAGAAAGTAGTTCTTAAATTACCTTTATGTTTTATGTCAAATACATTTTTATTAAAATGTTTTTAAATCACCATTCTGCATTATTAAAAATAAAGTAGAATTCCATAAGATTAACTCTCCTCTATATTTTAAATTCTTACCTTAATAAAATCAAAAACACATTAGGTAGACTCTAAAAACTGTGCTCTGTGCAAGACCTGCAATGTCCTGAGAAATATCCAAGACTGAATTTTTCACCATCTCAAAGAGGTGAGGCCTCAGATGGAATTTGATTCAATAAAGATAAAATACCATGATAACTCCTGCACATAAAAGTGTTTTAAATGAAGTTCAACTCCTTATTTGAATAGCTACTGATCTATGTAGATATTAAAATGTTATTAAAATATGGGCTTTCGATATCTATATCAATATGGATATAAATATGATACAGATGACTTTGTTAATATCACATGCTGGAATAATATCTCTGTAGGGGTCAATATTTAAGTTAGAGGAATGGCATATGTGCAGTATAACTTTTAGCATCACCTATTACACATTCAGTAGACCACACTAGAGTTCCTGAAATTATAAATCTTAAGTGTTTGTTGATTGTCCCATAAGGCTTTCTGCTTTTTTAAATTTTGAGATGGTGTTTCCCTCTCACCCAGGTGGTTCGGAGAATATGATTAATATACCAGGTTTCCCTGCCTAAGAATAGCCTGTGTTCCTCTAGTTTATGTGGAACAAGGGACCAAAGCACCTGAGCCCTGGAGCAAGGCTGGGCACAAACCCATGACCCAATGACACTAGTTCTCAAGTTACCTTCCCTAGTTTTAAAAGTCTTTTTTTTGTTATTACATAGAGATCTTATAAACTGACTCTTTTAGACATCTGATTTCTCCTCTTTATGCAAATTATCCCTGACTTGGATTCTTTTCTTTATTATCTAAATTAGAATAAAGATTTTGACCAAAAGTATGGTATGCAAAAAATTCTGAAATTTGTTGTTTAGTCCCAGCTCTGCTATGTGCTAAATTTATGATCTTAGATAAATTACCTTTCTGAGACTCAGCTTCCAAATCTGTAAACTGCTATACAAAGGTAGGTTATTATCATCATTATCTCTTATTGCCATCTACTTTCAAATGTAAACTGATTCCAAACATAGTAGATTCTTGAGTTCTGAATCTGTGTTTTAGCACAGGCTTGAGATTTGAGGCCTAATATTAACTGAGAGAAAATTTAATTCCATTTTCCAAAGTCTAATATTTATTTTAATTCAATTTGCAGGTTTAACATTTCTGGTAGTGTTTTGATGTCCACCTTTGCTTATAGACACATTGTCAACAGTGTGTAGGCAATGCATCTATAAGTTTATAAGCAAGGCTATAAGTTTATAAGCAATACTTTCTTACTCATAGAAAACATTTTATTGATACTTGTGAAAAAAATTAATGACATTCCCCAAATTTCTTTGAGGAATAAATGGCACAATTATCCCACAGCACAGCTGTGTCTGATAAATAAAAATAATCTCTGCTAAAAATGGATGAACAACTGGTTTGTAACTACAAAAAAGAAGAAATTTGGACCAAAAAAGTTGAAGTGATTTTTATGCATGCATGCAAATAAAGCAAAAATTGATTTTTTTGTACAACTGTGATATTAAATATTCTTAACTATCACTAGTGTTATCAAAGCCAAGAGGTAAAAACTGATGATGGGCAGTAATATAAAATATTGTTCCAAAATTATATTAATTACCACCATAAAAGTGAAAACAGCCATTATGGGCTGATGACTAACACCATAAAAGTGTTCTGTACACAATGTGAAATTATTAAAAGAAAAGCTTCAATTTTATTGGGTAAAGGAAACCATAATGTGGAAGTTTATAGGCATGTTTGAATTATTGATGCTTTACATAACTGTCTCTGTCCTTTCTGTATGAAAACAACTAATGTAATAGTCTTTGTATATAGTAATTTATGCCAAAATGATAGAAAATAGTTCAAGGAGAGTTCTTTTTGACAATCTGGCATTGTTGAGTTAGTGCTTTCAGTGTCATCTCTGTAATTTCTGTAGCATGTAGCTCTCCCTGGAATAAAACTTTGTGTCATGTTTTACAAATGCAAGTGGACTTTGAGTACTGCTTTCATGTAAAGAAATACCCTCAGTAGTCTATATACTTTTCCAACACTTTCATTGCATGGGAGACAGTATTATTATTTTTAAAAGTTAATGAAGCATAATATTCACACTGAAAATTGCACATATCATAACCATACAGCTCAACAAATTTTTACAAATTGTTGAACTGAGCACCAGATCAAGAAGCAGGTCATCAACCACAGACCAGGAGCTATCTTGTGATCTCTTCCAGTTAATACCTAACCCCAGTAAGGTAACCAGTCTGAGGACTTTTCAATATCTAGGTTAGTTTTGACTATTTTTGCACTTTATATAACCAATATCATGTAGTATATGCTTCTTAGTGACTGATTTCTTTCATCAATAGTATCTTTGTGCACAATATATAGTTATACATAGTTGTAAATCAAATATTCTCACTAATTTGTAATAGTCAACTATATGAATAGATTAAACTTTACTTATTTACTCTATGGTTGAGCATTTTTTTTCCCGTTTGGAACTATTATAAATAGTTTTGCATAAACATTATAAAAATAACATTTGGTAAATATATGCAAACATTTCTTTTAGGTACCTGGACCATATGAAATTGCCATTTTTGTAACTCACAAACAATTGAATATTTGAAATTTCATAGGATTTAATCTAATGTCTAGGATTAGAATTGCTAGGTTACATTGTGCACATATTTTTTGCTTAGTAGATACTGTCAAATAATTTGCTAAAATTGTAGTACCAATGTACCTGGCTGCCAACAGTATGTTACTATTGGGTTGTGTCACAATCTTTTGAATTTGGTACATTTCTTTTTAAGATTTTAGTTATTCTAATAGATGTATAATGATATCTCATTATAGCTTTAATTTCCACCACACTAATGAAATTAAGCCACTTTTTATGTATTTGACAATTTCGATATTCCTTTTTGTGAAATATGTTAAGTCCTTTGAATCCTTTTTTTTTTTTTGAGTTATGTCTATTTCATTTGGATTTGAGTTTATGGGGTATGTATGTGTGTGTGTGTGTAGTGTGTATGTAAATTTTGGATACAGTGAGTGCTTTGTCAGAAATATGTATTGAGGAAGTCTTCTCTAACTGTACGGGTTGCTTTTTCGGTAGCTTAATGGTGTTTTCTGCTGGACAGAAGTACTTAAATGTAATATAGTTTATCATTTCTTATTTTGTTAGTCTTAATGAGTCTGATTTTAAATATCTTTACCTAATTAAAAATTGCCAAGATATTCTCTGATCTTTTATTCCAATAGCTGCACTTTCATGTCTTCCACATTTAAATATTTGATTTATGTGCCATTTATTTTTGTGCATGCTATGATATAGGGGCCAATATATATTTTTTCCATATGGATATCTAGAATCATTTGTTGGACATATTATAATTTTCCTGCTGAATTGCAGTGTTGCCTTTGTCATAAATCAGATAAATGTTTATGTATGTATTTGTTTCTAGGCTATCAGCAAGATTATCTTAAATGTCATAAATTATAGCAAAACCTCATTCTTTAGGGGTAGATTTGGGTTTGGAAAGAGTCAAAATTTATTTGAAACTATGTCTAGGAATGATATCTATAAGCAAACTGGATAAAATTAAAAATAAAAATATAGTAATTTTTTAAATTTCCAGATTAATCTCTGGTGTGGTATATATATCTCTGAGGTTAATCTCAGATGAAGAGTTTCAAAAATATTCAAGCAATGTCTTTGTCATTGAACTAGGAATCAAAGATGACACTACTAAAAACACCAGAATGTTCAAATGATTCTGTATTTTGTAGCTATATCTTAAAAATAACAATAAAAAACTTTGATTATTGCCATTTAAGATTAGTAGTTAATTCAAACAAGATATAAATTAAACATAATGTACTACTTAAAATAGTTCTAAATCTATTATATAAATATGTAACTCTGCATTAATTGATATATTTCCAAATATTGCTATATATATTGGCTCATTTAAGTCTTAGAAGTTTCTTATTATAAAATATATATAATTTACTTAAGTATTTTACTTACCCAAAATTTGTCTCAATCCTTGATTTGATAGTTTCTCTGTCTTTAGACTCTTTTTCTCTTTCTGTCATTCTTTTTATGACTACAACTTTTCTTTTTATGCCTATATTCTCATCTGAAGCTCTAACAGGTTGCAATCAGCAGTAGTAAATACAAATTTAGGTTGGCTTAACCTCAAAATTGACTTTAAAAAATGTTATAGAATTTTAAAATTCTATATTTTGTGAAAACAGTAAGAAAATAGATGGTTAAAATGTCAAAGTACATCATCAAAGGGAAGAGAGATAAATAGGTAAAGAAGCATGATGTATTATGTGTTCATAAAAATTAAGTTTCCAGAAGCTTCCCTGTTTTTCACTGCTCTCACTTTCAAATCTTGTTTTATATTTCCTGAAAGTCCCACCAAATCCTTTCTTATAGCTGATATATTGAAAGCATTTATTTTAAAACAAAAGGTATTTTCATATCCATTTATTTACAATGCTTCAACTTTCTTCCTCAGCTCCACAAGAGAGTCCAAAACAATCAGCACACTCAACAAGGAAAGGTTCCATATATAACAAAGGGGAAAATTTATAAGAATAAGGCAGCATGTGGTCATGATGGAGCCCTTCAAGAAGAAGCTGGTTGAGTTGAAGGAGGAGGAAGTGTAGTTTGAGGGCTCTAAAGAATCTGATGAGTGTGGTTACAAACTAAAAGGAGGAGAGACACTCAGACAGGCATAGAGGGATACTTATAACACTTTTCATCTTTTTCTCTGCTTGGCCTAAATTCTGCTCTGCCTGCTAGAGGAGTGGAGAGCTTCCTCATATACTTGGGGAAGCAAAAAGAGGCCATTTGTCCCTCCTTTAGGCATAAAGGATACTTCTGTATTTGGTACAGATGGGAACACATAAGTGATCACAGTGCTTCTTTGACACTTCCTGGTGATTTTCACCAGCTTTATATTAAGAATCAAACCCTGTAGAGTTATGGTGTAATATCAAGAACATTTTTTTTGCATAGACTATATTAAATTTAAGTACTTCTGTTCAGCAGAAAATGCCATTAAGCAATTAAAAAAGCAAGTCATACAACTGGAGAAGATATGCCCAGTACATATTTCTGACAAAGCATTTAATGTATTCAAAATACACATACAACTGTGCATAGTTGTTAACATACAAATGAGTAAGAAGTAAATATTTGTCATTGCAAGTCACTTAAATTATAAACTTGTTAGCAACACCTGCACTATTTCCATGAGACATAGCAGGCTATAGTTAAATCTAGGAAGAATCTTACTGAAAATTAACGCTATCCATTTTCCCAAGACTTTCTCACATATCAGTGATAGAGAGTACTACCCCACCCCCAACCCCAAAGTGAAAAGATCTACTTCTTCAGACCAGTCATTCTCACATTTTGACTTAACTTCCATTGTCACTAGACCATAGGCTATTGCTCTAAAGTGAGATAACATTAATAGTTCTCCTAACAAATTGAGATTGAAAGTGAAGTATTAATAGATCACCTAAAACTGGATGTCTCTCTATTAAGTGACTCTGGTAGCTAGAATATCTTATAAAAGTCATTATTTTTTAATTTAAAATGTTTTATTAATAAACTTTATTTTCTAAAACAGTTTTAGATTTATAGACAAATTGAACAGATGGTACAGAGTTCCCATACACCCTGTATACAATTTTCTCTATTATTAATATAGTCCATTAGTATGATACTTTTGTTACAACTAATGGACCAATATTGATACATTTTTTATTAACTTTAGCTTATGCTTTATTCATATTTCTTTAGTATTTACCCACCTTAGTCTGTTTGCATTGCTATAAATGAATACAGACTGCATAAATTATAAATAAATGGGGTTTATTTGGTTCATGTTCTGTGGATTAGAAGATTGGGCATCTGGTGAAAGCTTCAGGTTGCTTCCATTCCAGGCATAAGACAAGGTGGAGCTGGTGTGTGCATAGATCACATGGTAAGAGAGGAAGCAAGAAAGAGTGAAGGGGTGTCAGGCTTTTTAATAACTAGCTCTACAGGGGAAGCTCTCAGGGGAATTCTCATGGGAACTAATAAAGCAAGAACTTACTCATTACTGTGAGGACATTACCAAGCCATTCATGAGGGATCTGCCCCTATGACCCAAACACCTCTCATTAGGCCCTACCTAATCCCCAACACTGGGGATCAAATTTCAACATGAAGCTTGAGGGAACAAACATCCAAAATATAGCATTATTTAATGGCTTCTTTCTGTTCCAGGAATTCATCTAGGATACATGTTACATGTAGTAGGAATGTCTCCTTAGCCTCTTCTTGATGGTGACAGTTTTGCCAACTTTCCTTGTTTTAGGTGAAAATTGATATTTTTTAAGGTTGGAGGATAGTGGTCAAGTATCTGGTAAGAAACATATTAAAATATTGAAATTTGTCTAATATTTTTCTCATTAATATATTAGGGTTATAGATTTTTGGAAAGAAGAAACAGAAGTAAACTGCCATTCTCGTCAAATCATATCAAGTATACACTATTAAATGATTTATGACTATTGATGTTAACATTGATTATCTGGCTAAAGTAGTGTTTGTCAAGTTTTTCTACTGTAAAGTTAATATTTTCCCCCTTTCCACACTGTACTGTCTGGAGGGAAGACACTATGCACATTCCACACTTAAAGAGTGAGGATTTATGGTCCACTTCTTATAGGGTATAGTATATGCATGCTTTATCTGGAATTATTCTGCATGGGCTGTCTCTTTTTTTCCCTATTTATTATTTTTTCAACCATTTATTTATATGTCTAGACTCATGGATATTTATTTCATACTTTGAGTTATTATCCAATACTCCTTTACTTAGGTTCTTGCTCAAATGGTTTCTGCTTTGGCAATTGGGAGCTCTTTCAGTTGGTTTCTTTGTCCTTTTGAAATATCTCATTATTATGTATTGTGAGTTTTAAAAAATATTTTTGTAGTTATTTTTGTTTGTTTTTAGAATTTCTTACTTTCTGGCACTATAAGATGCTTCAAGTTCATTTTGTATATATTTTTTTATTTCCCACCCCAGTTCTAGAGTCAGTACTTTTCCAAGTAGCCTCTGTTCTATTTAGTGGTGTTAGAAAGCAAGGTCGGAGTGGTAGAATTCTTGTTATAAAAGAAAAAAACAAATCTCACAAATATCCAAATAGAATTGGTAGTCTTGCAGTAGTATATTTTAAGAGTTGATGTTGGGAATAACTATGATTGGATTAGAAAAAGAGTACCTTAAAATTTCTAACCCACCACTGGCAAGATGATGGTGTTGTTAAATGAAATGGAAAATATATAAAGAGCTTAAACTTAAAAGAAAATGAGCAGAACTAAATGAATTGTAGGACAAAAAATTACAATGAAGTAATGAAACAAAAAGTTGGTTCTTTGAAAAGATAAAATTGACAGACCTCTTGCTAGATTAACCAAGAACAGAAGAGAAAGGACCTAAATACACTCAATCAGAAATTAAAAAGGTGACATGACAACTGATACCACAAATATACAAAATATCATCCATGAATACTATACATGAAATCTATACATGCATAAAGTAGAGAACATAGAGGAAATGAACAAGTTCCTGGAAACACACAACCTGACAAGATTCAACTAGGAAAAAACAGAACTCTTGAACATACCAATAATGAAGAGTGAAATTGAGTCAGTAATACAAAACCTACCCTCCATCACCAATCCCTCCCCAAAAACCCACTGGACCAGATGTATCCACAGCCAAATTCTATCAGACCCACAAAGAAGACCTGGTAGCCATAATATGGAAATTATTCCATAATATAGAGAAGTAGGGAATTCTCCCCAACTCATTCTACAAAGCCAGCATCACCTTGATACCAAAGCCAAGAAAGGACACAACAAGAAAAGAAAATTATAGACCAATATCCCTTACGAATATAGATGCAAAAATCCTCAAAAAAATACTAGCAAACTTAATTCAGCAGCACATCAAAAAAATAACCCACCAGGACCAAGTGGACTTTATCCCAGAGATGCAAGGATGGTTCAACATATGTGAATCAATAAATGGTATTCACCACATAAACAGAAGCAAAAATGAAGACCATATGATCATCTCAATAGAAGCAGAAAAAGCATTCAACAAAATCCAACATGCTTTCATGATAAAAACCCTCAACAAATGGGCATAGAAGGAACATATATCAGAATTATAAAAGCCATATATGACAAACCCACAGCAAACATCATACTAAATGGGGAAAACTTGAAAGCATTCCCCCTAAGAATGGGAACAAGACAAGGATGTCCACTGTCACCACTCGTATTCAACACAGAGCTGGAAGTCCTATCCAGGGCAATAAGGCAGGAGAAGAATAATAAGGGCATCCAAATTAGGAAAGAGGAGTACAAACTATTGCTTTTCACTGATGATATGGTCATATATCTAGAAAATTCCAAAGGTTGCACCAAGAATCTCCTGGAATTGATAAGCAAATTTAGCAAAGTCTCAGGATACAAAATCAATGTACATAAATCAGTAGCATTTCTATATACCAATAACAGTCAAGCTGAGAGTCAAATCAAAGACTTAATACCACATACAATAGTTACCAAGAAAACAAAATGCCTAGGAATACACTTAACCAAGGAAGTGAAAGGTCTTTATAAGAACCATGAAATTTGAGGGAAAAAAAAATCACAGATGATACAAACAAATGGAAAAATATATCATGCGCATGGATAGGTAGAATCAACATTGTTAAAATATCCATGGTATGCAAAGTGATTTACAAATTCAATGCAATCTCCACCAAGTTATGAAAGTCATACTTCACAGATCTAGAAAAAAATAGTTCTATGCATTGCTTGGAAACAGACAAGAGCGTGAATAGCCAAAGCAACCTTAAGGAAAAGGAACAAATTTGGAAACATCACACTAGCAGACCTAAAACTATACTACAAGGCTACAGTAACCAAACAACATGATATTGGTACAAAAATAGAGACATAGACCAATGGAACAGAATAGAGAACCCAGATATGAAACCATCTGCCTACAACCAACTGATCTTTGACAAAGCAGACAATATACATTGGGGAAAAGAAGCCCTATTCAATAAAGGGTGATGGGGAAATTGGATAGCCACATGCAGAAGAATGAAACAGGACCCATACCTCTCACCACTCATAAAAATTAATTCAAATGAATAAAAGACTTAGTTCTAAGGCATGAAACCATAAGAATTCTAGAGGAAAATGTAGATAAAACCCTTCTAGATATTGCTCTAGGCAAAGAATTTATGAAAAAGTCCCCAATGGCAATCATGGTAACAACAAAAATTAATAAAAGGGATTTGATTATATTAAAAAGCTTCTTCACACACGGCTTAGGAAACAATCAACAGAGAAAATAGACAGCCTACAGAATGGGAGAAAATATTCACAAGCTTCACATCTGTTAAAGGGCTAATAACCAGAGTCTACAAAGAACTTAAGCAAATCAGCAAGAAAAAAACAACTCTATTAAAAAGCAGACAAAACACATGAATAGAACCTTCTCAAAAGAAGAAAGACAAATGACCAATAAACATATGAAAAAATGCTCAGTGTCATTAACCATCAAGGAAATGCACATTAAAACCACAATGGGATGTCACCGTATCCCAATCAGAATGGCATTTGTTAAAAAGTCCATAACCAATGGATGCTGGTGTGCATGCAGAGAGAAAGAAATGCTTATACACTGTTGTTGGGACTGCAAATTAGTACAACCTTTATGGAAAACAGTATGGAAATTCCTGAAAGAACTAAAAGTAGACCTACCATTTGATCCATCATTCCCACTACTGAGTATTTACTCCAAAGGAGTCATTTTATCAAAAAGACACCTGCACTCAAATGTTTATTGCAGCACAATTCACAATTGCAAAGATGTGGAATCAACCCAAGTGCCCATCAATTTATGAGTGGAATAATAAAATGTGGTATATGTGTACCATGGAGTACATGTACACTACGCAGCCATTTAAAAAGGTAAAATAATACCTTTTGCAACAATCTGGATGGCAATGGAGACCATTCTCGTAAGTAAAGTATCCCAAGAATGGAAAAACAAACACCACATGTACTCACTATTAAGTTGGAACTAACCGATGAGCACTCATGTGCACAGAGGGAAGTAAAACTCAGGGGAAACAAACCAAGAGGGGAGAGGAATAAACCAACCCAATGTGTACTATGATCATTATTTGGGGGATGGGCACACCCATAGCCATGACTCAAGCATTAAAAAATGATCCATGTATCCTAAAATATTTGTACCCCCTTAATATTTTGAAATAAAAATGAATAAATAAAATAGTATATTCATATTAAAAAAGGGAAAATGATTTCAGTTTTTACCTTTCTGGGGGACAGGGTAATATCTATGTGCATATATCTCATAGAGAGTTTGCTGTTTAGAGTTCAGTAGAGAAATTAGGGCCAAAATGGTGATTTGGACCAAGTGGAAAATAAATATGCAAAAATGTAATTACTGGGTTAAACAGATTTTGGATGGTTCATTTTCTTTCTTTGAAGGTTTTTACATTCTTATATATTTATATTTAATTTTAGCACCTTTTTATGAGGTTTTTCAATGAATAGAACAAATTCTTGACATCATATTTTATGGAAAAAATAAAAGTTATTGAAATCAAATGCTAAATGTAGGTTGATTAAAAGTCATATGTACTTTTCTCTATATTGAGAAAATGAGTCATCACAACCTACAGACATTCAGGTTTCACAAAGGCCCTTCCAAGACATTTCAGCACATGGGATAGGATAGCATGTCAGCTGCTGAAAGTTTTTTTTAAATGCCTCAGTGAAGATGGGTGTTAGTATAGTGTTTGAGTATTACATTTAAGACACAAGCTCTGTATGGGCATACCCTGAGACACGTAAGAGCCATCGAAATTAAGTCATACTTTACATAGTAAAACTACCAAATAGATGAATCCCAAATATCCATGTATAACATATTTTTATCTGTTTCCCTTAAATATATACTTAAATCTATATTTTTCTATGTTCTAATTTTGTCTTGTGGAGTGATGAAAAACCCATTTTAGCATGGTATATAAGTCAGAGAAAAACTGAATATATTATATAATTTAATTCACTGATAATAAAAAGAAAATGTAATTCTTAGAGTTGAAAAGAAATGTTAGATAGAATTTACCTCAGTAGTATTCAACTCTGGCCTGCATCTTTGAATTACTTGAGAAGTTTTAAACAGTGCTTGGTCCTTACCCCAGATCAATTATTCCAAAATTCTTGAGAAAGGGTCTGGGAACCAATAGTTTTTTTTGAAGCTTCTCATGTGTTTCTAATGTACAGCCAGTGATAGAAACCACTGAGTTAGTTCCCTCTCAATTTATAAATGAGAAAATTTAGAGGTGGAGAAGTTAAGTAGTTTGCCCAAAGACTTACAGATATGAATAGTCAACAGATACATAAAAAATGTTAAGCATCTCAAATCACCAGAGAAAAAAGATTCATCTCATATCTGTTTGAATGGCTGTTATCAAACAAAAATGATAACAAGTGTTGGTGAGGATGTGGAGAAAAGATAACCCTTGTGCACTGTTGGTGGAAATTTAAATTAGTACATACATTTTAAAAAAATACCACGGAGGTTCCTAAAACAACTAAAATTAGAATTACCATATGATCAAGAAATCCAAGTTCTGGGTATATATCCAAAGGAATTGAAATTTGTATGTCAAAGAGATATCTGCACTATCATGTTCATTTCAGCATTATTCACAATAGCCAAGATATGGAAACAACTTAAATGTCTATTGACAAATGAGTAGTTAAAGAAAATGTAGTATAGACATCGCTTATAAAGGTTTAACTAAACAATTTTTTATTTTAAACAATGATATTGCAAAATTGGATTATATATATCCTAAAAGGTACAAAATGATGATTATTAAAGTGCCATGATAAAAATAATTACTCAGTGCAGTCAATATATTCCTCATGCATTTAACATGCTCAACTAAGTAAATCTTTGAGGCCAGCCAGGATCTTTTGTTATTCTTTGTTATCCTCTGTGATCACTCTGGGAATTTATCAAAATGCAATTTGATAAGAAGCTCACAGACAATTGTACATTAGATACACAGAAGCTTGAAAGGCAAAGCAGACTAATAGAAATCTGCCTTAGCAATAAAATAAATCTGTGATTTTTGTTTTAAAACCATTAAATTTGGGGGCAACAAATGGCGACAGAGAACTATTAAGGTCTCATGGAAGGCAAGATCCTTTTGGATATTAAAAAATGAGTTTATAATGGGGAAAAAGTTGCTTAAAAACAGTGTAAGAAATCAAGAGAATAGTTTCCTTTAAAAAAACGTGTTTTTTCCATCAAAAATATATTTCCCACAAGTTTCAGTTTTTATTTTTCCCTCATAGATTTCAAGTTCATATTATAAAGATTCATGAAATAAAAATATATAAAGCCTTGACTTTTCTATTTCTTTTCATCAGGTTCACATAAATAAGAATCCTCAACTATACCATGGATCTTATACATTTTGATTACAAAAATGTCTAACTTTTGTAACTTTTATTTCTACGTGATGGATTTATAAAGCAATTTTCTGAGAAAAATGGTTAAATATGCTTAGATTTTTTTTTTCTTGGAAGAGCTTTTATTCTCTTTAGGTAAGCATTACTTTTTCTTACATATGTGGTACAATTTGGCAGTGAAGTCATCTAGGACTATAGTTTTCTTTGTGGAAAGTATTTTTTTTATTATTTCAGAATATTATGGGGGTACAAATGCTTTGTTTACATATATTGTCTTTGCATCACCCGTGTCAGAAGGTATAAGCTTGCCCATTCCCCAGATAATGCTTAGATTTTTGAAACAAATATTTGTCTTTAAAAACTATATTTTAAAAATCATCTTAGTATTTTCTCCTTATGTGATAATGGCATCATATGATTTATAAAATCATTCCAAAGTTGTTATAATTTTATCACATGAACCTATTTTCTTTTTCTGAGTAAAAGTATTTTCTGATTATCACAATATATAAGAATAATAAATTTTTATAAAGGGGTTAGAATTAACCTGGTTAATGACTTACATATTAAAGGCCACTAATGTGTCCATTGCTATATTCATTATTTAACTCTTTGCTTTTTGTAACTTTCATTATCAAGCAATAAGTAAATATTGATAAAATACAGTGTGAGGCTCAAGAGACCCCTTAGTAACCAAAATTTTGTAGAACAAATTGCTTATTTACATGAACCTGAAGAAAAATGTATATGCTTAAAGAGAAGACATATGCTTAACTATTACAAGGATATTGGTACTTTTAAAAGTGAAAACAATAGAACCAAAAAAATGATGAGGGAAAAAAAACATAAACAATAACAACCTTTTTATTCTATTTGATATTATTATTAATATTATAAAGCAATTGAGGATGGTAGTGAGACATATAAAAATGTTACCCTAAATAAGATATTTATTTTATATCCTTCCCCCCACCCATATTTCTATGACTCTCTGTTGTCAGATTGACTCACTAATATAGGAAAATAAGTCCCAAATGGTTGACAGAAACAAAATGCAAGACAGAAATGCACATATATACATGCACACACAGAGCAGGTGGAGATCATAGATGACAGGAATAATGAAAAAGAAGAGGCCTGCATAACCTTAGGGCTGTAGATAGAAGTGGAGTTTGGGAAATTAAGGAATGAGCATTGCAATTGGGTATTTGGTGAATAGAAAGGATATATATGTAGGAACTGAAATGAGAAGAGTGGAAAGGTTTATTTAAGTCCAGGAAAAGCAGGTGAAAATGTATTTGAGACTTTGGAAAGCATTTGATAAGATTAATAAAATAGTACATATATTCCTTCTTGCCAAATTTTGAGAACAGTACTCAAGCTAGAAATCTTCCTTTGCATATTAGGGAGTTTAGCTTCTACTAAATAGTTAACTATTGGCCTCAAGTCAGAGATGCATCTCAAGAGAACATACAAAGCATTTCATTAAGAAATTTCTTTGCCCAGCTTATAGCAGAAAATATTCTTATTTCCTTCACGTTAATAGAAATTTGTTTATGAATTAAATTTTGCAATGTCAAGAACAAATTTCTTGCATAGGGGGATTCTAATTCCATCAATAGAAACCTGATCTATGAGAAATTGCCCAGTAGTATTCTGGGTCAATTTTTCTGCAATGAAAGTTGTCCTTTTAATATTATGCTTCATACTTTTCCCATATGGTTCTGCTGTGTTACAAGCCAAGGTTTGAGGCACTACAACAGATTATGGAACTAGAACAGGGGTCAGGATGGCAAAAGAATTGTCATTTGAGGTTAAACCAGCAATCTGTCAACTCAGCTTATCAGTTTCCTAAGGTATGGGACTTCACTTAGCAGATATTGTTGAGTGCCTACTAGGAGCTGTGCAACGCCAGATACTGGGATTATAACAGAAAATGAGATGGACGTGTTCCCCACCCTTATGGGCTAGATCTTTTACTAAGGAACTCATGAAATAAAATAAGTAATTAAAATAGCATATTGCAGTTCTTTACATAACAAGTAAAAGGTCTAATGGGAATTCATAACAAAGGGGACCTAATCTAATATAATGGGGCAGAGGGTGAGAAAAGCCTCTTGAGAGATAAAATGGCAGGATAGTCAGGAAAAAGGAGGTGAATTAGGGTTGGGGTGGACTACAAAAGTGTTTCAGGCAGAGAGAATGCCATGTGTGCATGTCTTGAGGCAAGAAAGAGAATTGAGGAGTCAATCCCTGGCCAAGAAGTACTGACATGGATTGCAAAGAGAAGAGAGTCTATGACAGAAGTATGAGGAACATAAGTGCTTAAAGATGATAATCAACAAGGTAGGAGTGTTGTCATAATAAAAACACATACTCTTATCCTACACACACACATATACACACACACACCTATACACACATACATACTCTTATCCTACACCGCAAAAACTGTATAATGTCTGTAGTCTAGGTAATAGCATTATTCCAGTGTCCATTTTCTGGTTTTGATATTATACACAATTATATAAAATGCTACCGTTTAGGGAAGCTGATTATGTTGTACATACTATTTTGCAACTTCCTATGAGTCTATCATTAGCTCAAATAAAAAGTTTAAAAGATAAGAAGAGAGCGTTGAGAAGGGCAAGATTAATAGTGTTCAACAAAGTGAAGAAGAAAACAAAAACTAAAATATGTTCATTGGATTAGGCCTCAAGGAGGTCATTGATTATCTTTGAAAGAGCAGTTTAAGTGGTGTAGTGGGGTGGAAACCACAGTGTGTGAGTGGAATTCAGAGTTAGAGGTGAGCAAATGTAAACAACATGACAAATGATTCAAGACAACTCCTAAAGAGATGAAGGAAAGAGACAAAAAGAAAATTAACTTGGAAGTTACTTTTCCTTTTTGTTTGAACATCTTTCTTCCTCATTTCTCCTTCGGTCTTTTCATTTATTTTCTTGTCAAAATGTTAAGAGTGGATTGTTGAGTATATTTTGGATATTAGACTTTTGACCACCATTTTCATTATATTTTTTTCAAATATATTTTCATCAACTCAATGTTATTTTTACCTAATAAAATATTTTACTTATTATAAAGTCTGTTAAGATTTTATTTTCTTTCTTAGCCTTTAGTTTTAGAATATGGTTTAGAATGTCTCCTCCTCACCAAGATGGCTTATAGGGTCTTTTTAGATCGCTGGTAGGTTTCTGTAGTTTACATTTAAGTATTTAATTTATCTGGAATATGAAATTTTTGGTGCATGAGATAAAGATGTAGTAATTTCACAATCTTCAAATTTTGTTATTCGACTTCCATGTCCAACCACTTTTTTCCAGAACTGTTTTTTATAATAATGGCTAGAAACCTCAATATATAATGTTTTGGCAATCTTCTTTGCAGCCAGAAAAATAAAGCTCTAACTAAAGAAATGTAGGTAGATGTTCTAGAAAGACATAGCTTCTTTTTAAAAATAGCAAAACCTAACTAGGGGAAAGCTATTTTTCTTTTGTGCCTTTCCTTTTCATTTTGCCATGTGAGATAGATCAACATCTACATGTGACTATTCTGTTACTCGTGGCCAAAAGCATTCTTAACTGACACAGGGTCTGATTTTACATTCTTCTGTACACATAGCCAGTTGTGCCATGATAGTATCCTAATTATTTCTTTCTTTCTTGACTAAATTAAAATGCAATTTTAAAGATATAGATTACTGTCTTATATAAATTGTAATCTATTGTAAGAACCTCTTTTTCTAAAGATTTTCCCCTTCATTTCAGGGCCATTAAAATGTCCATTTGATTCTTATAGCTTTATAGTTTCTTTTTAGACCAGCTAAGCAATAGTCTCCATTTTTACATATTTTGGGGCTTTTCTTGGACAATTATTTTTCCATATGAACTTTAAATCATCTTATAACAATAAAAAACCCATTTTTTGTGGATCAATATGGAATTACAATGAAATAACGTTAAGTTTGAAAGCCTTGGTGGATTTATAATTTTATGATATTAGAATTGGCTCTTAGAACCTGGGCTTTGGGTCTTGGGACTTGTTTCCAAGTTTGGTTCTTTAACGTGTCCTTGTTCTTGGTTCTCTGAAAGAAATTCTTATTATTTTCTTCATAAAAATATGATGTTTTTCTTATTAAATTCAATATTAAGTATCTTATAGTTGTCTGCATCCTGATTAGAATTTTTTTCTAATTTACATTATAAAATTCTTACCCATAAATAGGTAGATAGATAAAAAAATAGAATGTATTTGTGGTATATATACACAATGGAATATTATTCAGCCACAAAAAAGAATGAAATTCTGTCATTTGCAACATGGATGGAACTATGGAACACTATGTTAAGTGAAATAAGTCAAATACAGAAAGACAAATCTTGCAGATTCTCACTTTTATGCGGGAGATAAAAATTAAAACAATTGATCTTCTGGAGATAGAGAGTAGAATGATGGTTACCAGAGGCTGGGAAGGATAGCAAGAAGGTGTGGATAAAGTGGGGATGGTTAAAGGGCACAAAAATGTAGTTAAATTGTTAGATAGAATGAACAATATTTGATAGCATACTAGAGTAACTGTAGTAAAAAATTGTTATATTATATGATATATGTTATTATTGTATACTTTTGCATAACTAAGTGTGGAATTGGAATGTTCCTAACACAATGAAGTGATAAATATTTGAGGTGCTGAATACCACAGTTACCCTGATTTGATTATTATACATTGTATGCCTATATCAAAACATCATATGTACCCTATAAATATCATATACAATAACTATGTACCCATAATGATATTTTAGCTTTAATTATTATGGGTACATAAAATGGTGAAATAAGCCATGCACAGAGAGACAAATCTCACATATTCTCATTCAGATGTGGGAGTTAAATATTAATATCCATAACAATTTAAAATTAAAAAATTTAGAAAAAAAGATTGACAGATTCTATTGAAGTTTTTTGCATATGCCATCATATGGTCAATCCAAAGATAGTTAACTACTGGTTTTCAATATATGTGATAGTAATTTAATGTTTTACCTCATTTTACTCACTGGAATGTCCAAGATAACATTTAATAACAATGGTGTTAGTTCACGTGCTTGTTTAGCTTCTAATTTTAACTGAAATAACTTTTCTTTAGATTTTTAGACTATTTCTTAATGTTTTCAAATAGATCTTATTATATTTAAATAATTATATTAAAATATATTATTAGACAAGTTAATACTATTTTATTTTTTACATAAAGTATCAAATATGCTGAATTTTGTTAAATTATTTTCAGATCTTTGATAAGGACATGAGTATTCTTGAATTTTTCAACATGATAAAAGAAAGCAAAATAGATGACATTATGTATGCAAAATTAGGAGACTTTGAAAGAGTAAGTTAATACTACTTGCAACTCTGTGGCAAAAAAATTGAAACACTACAAGAAATGGATGATTTTCTGGCAATAATGTAAATTACTAAAATATTACCCTAGAATAAGTAGCAAACATACATTTTCATTATTATTTGAAATATTTCAAATCATAGGGAAAAATGGAAAGCTTTCTAATCATTTTATAAAGATGAAATACATTTAATACCAAAATATAAGAAAGTCAAATTGTAACCAAACAAAAATATAGGTATAAAAGTAAAATAATCTAAATAATTTCCTAGCAAATAGAATAAAATAATGTGATAAAAATGTTGTTCTATTAACATGCAAGACTTGTTCTAGGAAGAAAGGAATGCTGTTGGCTGTGGGTTTGTCATATATGAAAGCATTCCTACTTAGAACTGGAACTAGACAAGGATGCCCACTGTCATCACTTTTATTCAACATAGTCCTAGAAATCCTTGCCAGAGCAATCAGGCAAGAGAAGGTGATGAAGAGTATCCACATGGGGAAAGAAGAGGTCAAACTATTGCTCTTTGCTGATGATATGATCTTACATATAGAAAACCCCAAAGACTCTGCCAAGAGACTCCTGGAAGTGAAAATAAATTCAGCAGAGTCTCAGGTTGCAAAATCAATGTACACACATCAGTAGCATTTCTATACACCAACAACAGTCAAGTGGACAATCAAATTAAAGACTCAATAACTTTCACAATAGCAACAAAGAAAATGAAGTCCCTAGGAATATATTTAAACAAGGAGATGAAAGACCTCTACAAGGAGAACTATGAATCACTGAGGAAGGAAATCACAGAGGACATAAAAAAATGGAAAAACATATCATGCTCATGGATCAGCAGAATAAACATTATTACAATGTCTATACTACCCAAAGTGATATACAGATTCAATATAATTCCAATTAAAATACCAAAGTCAGTTTTTTCAGATCTAGAAAAAATAGTTCGATCCTCTATATGGAACCAGAAAAGAGCCTTGAGTAGCCAAAGCAACCTTAAGAAAAAGGAAAAAATCAGGAGACATCACTTTACCTGACTTCAAACTATTTAGTACAAGACTATAGTAACGAAAACAGCATGGTACTGGCACAAAAACAGAGACATAGACCAATGGATGAGAACATAGAACCCAGATATGAAATCATCCTCGTATTGTCATTTGATCTTTGACAAGGCAGACAAAAATATACACTGGTGAAAAGAATCCCTATGCAATAAATGATGCTGCTGAAATTGCATAGCCACATGTAGAAGACTGAAACAGCATCCTTACTTCTAACTACTCATGAAAATTAATTCAAGATGGAAAATTTACCTAAACCTAAGGCATGAAACTGTAAGAATTCTAGAAGAAAATATTGGAAAACTTCTTTTAGCTATCAGCCTAGCCAGAGAATTTATGAAGAGGACTCCAAAGGAAACAGCAATAACAATCAATAAATGAGACTTGATTAAATTAAAAGGCTTTTGCACAGCCAAGGATACAATCAATACAGTGAATAGACAGCCTACAGAATGGGAGAAAATAATTGCATGCTATGCATCCAGTAAAGGGCTAATAACCAGAATCTACAGAGAACTCAAGCAAATCATCAAGAAAAAATCAAACAATCCCATTAAAAAGTGTGCAAAAGACATGAACAGAAGCTTTTCAAAAAATGATAGATTGATGGCCAAGAAACATATGAAAAAGTGCTCAATATCTCTAATCAGGGAAATACAAATCAAAACCACAATGAGATATTACCTAACTCCAGTTAGAATGACTTTTATCAAAAATCCCAAAACAATAGATGCTGGCATGAATGTGGAGAGAAAGGAACACTCATACACTTTCGGTGAGACTGCAAATTAGTAAAATTTCTATGGAAAGTAGTATGGAGATTCCTTGAAGAACTAAATATAGATCTACCATTTGATCCAGGAAACCCACTACTGGGTATTTACCAAAAGGAAAAAAAAGCCATTTTTTCAAAAAGATACTTGCACTTGAATGTTTATTTCAGCACAAGTCACAATGGCAAAGATGTGGAATCAACCCAAGTGCCCATCAGTTCAAGAGCGGATTAATAAAATATGGTATATGTATACCATGGAGTACTACTCAGCCATTAAAAATGAATTAATACCTTTGCAACAACCAGGATGGAGCTAGAAACCATTCTCCTAAATGAAGTATTGGAAGTGTGAGAAAACAAACACCACATGTACTCTCTGTTAAACTGGAGCTAACCAATCAGCTCTTGTGTGCACATATGGAAGTAAAACTCAACAGAAATCATCGGGTGGGAGGAGGAGGAGGGAAATGGATAAAAATCACAACTAACTGGTACAATGCACAATATGTGGATGATGGGAACACTTATAACTTTGACTCAAACTGTTCAAAAGCAATTCATGTAGCCAAAACATTTGTACCCATGTAATATTCTGAAATAAACAATAAAAAATAGAAAAAATGAATGATTCAGTATCCAGAATGCTGACATAATTCGTCATAATTACAAACTGAAGTATTTTCTGTAGATTATTCTAACAAAGTCAAGGTGATCCATATGCCTTACCAGATTATGTATATTACTAGGGATTTTGCCTTTATATCAGACTGACTTTTTTGTAAAGCTGTATCAGTGATCAGAACAAATGAATGATAATTTGTGGATGAATGCAAACATATCTTTCTATTGAGAAGACTCCTGAAATGCATAATTATTGGTGGGCTTCCACATGTTTGAAGGTGCAAGCCTTGTTTTCCAAATAAATGTATAACAATTCAAATTTCAAAAGCAGTATATATATTTTTTGAAGTAGCAAAGTTTAGGAGCTAGAGTGCTAGGGTTTGAAGTCCAGTTCCTTCACTACCAAGCTGTGTAAACCATGCAAATTACTCAAACTGTTATTGTTTCTTCATACAGAAAATTAATATTAATATAATTCCTATCTCATAGGGTTATTTGCAAGGGTTAAGTGAATTAATACATGTTAAGGTTTTATTAATAGACTAATACCTGGCTCAGAGCAAGTGAACACAAATATTAGCATCACTAACACTATCGCTGCCATCAACATTACTGCAACCATTATACTAGTGATTCCAATGTGTCATTAAGTCCAGGTGCCTTGGTTTATAGAGGAGGCAATCAGCAACTATCAGAATTTTATGAATAATGTATGTCTTAAAACATTCAACTTTGAAGTTTTCTAAAATTTCTTCATAGTAAAGAATGGATCTAGGAATTACATCTTGAAAATGAAAAAAGCAGTTTTTGGAAGGAATAAGAGGCAACTAAACATACACCAGTTTATTTTAATTATTAATAAGTGGTTTGCTGGCATCTAAATCTGTAAGTTTGTACCACACAGCTGGTCATTTTTGGATATTCTACAAAAGTTGAGTTTATGAATCTTATAGTCTCTTCAACATATTCTAATTATCCAAAAGACTTGGATAAAAACAGTCTAAAAACCTTCAGAAAGGTTCTCCTCTGCTTTATATTCATAAATAAATGTCAGCATAAAAGGTGTGCATGCCTTTCATTTAATTAAATAATTGAATTAGAATTTCAATATAATTTATGATTTTATAATCTGGTTTTCTTAACTGCCAAATAATACTCAATATTGTTAGACATTAAAAAAGAATAGCTGCTTAGACAAGCGGAGTTATCTGTTTCAAAACATATGAAATCTTTAGAATCTTGAAATGAAAAGAGATTCATGTCTTAGGTGATCTAGGAGTTGGCTTTAGAGCAACCAACCTCTTGCCAACATTCTTTTTCTCCAGGGCATTAAACTGATCATCACTCACATTATTATTCAAGACTAATTTGCTTCACTCAGTTCCATCTTGATACCTAAATACCAAAGCCCCTTACTCAGCATTCCTCTTTGATGCTTCTTAATCTCTTCCGTGTTCTTGCTAATGTTCCAACATCTCCTTTCTCTTTTCTAGTTTTAAACATTATTGCTTAACTCTTCCTTTTTATATAGTAGCTAATCAAAGCAATTTATTATTAGTAGCACAGCACATCTACCTTTTCTTAAGTATATTTACATCACATTACACTTCTAAAAAACTGAATTTGTGGGGGAGTGATTGATTCTATTTCATTCTAATTCAGTTAGGTGGAAACTGGAGAGAAATTCAGACAGCTAGGGCACTCAAAGTCTAAGGTTTCATACAGTAACAAAACTTGTATTTTAAAATACATGAAATAGTTAAAAATCTTATGGCCTAATAGACACATTGTGTTTGTGAGTGTGACATGTTTATTGGATCTTGCGACATTATCATGGAGTGGAATTTAGGGAGAAAAGGAATCAAATCTTAGCTCTACCACTTACTAGCTTGCCAGATACTAGACGTTAGTTACTAGACACTAACATTACTCATATGACTGCTTTTAGGATTAATGTGACAAAGCACTTTAAGTACTTAGCACAATGGCCTGCACCATACACATCCTAGCTCCCTCTGCTCGACTTTATTAGTTTCTGCTCATTCATTTACTTTCACTTTCTCCTGAAAGATGCAAAAAATCTCTTATCTGCTGGTGCCTAACTCCTATTATTTTCTGTTGTTGTTAAATATTTATCCCATTTTATTCTTTTATTGTTACTGTAATGGAGTCTCAGAAGGAAAAGGGGATAAATGTGTATGCTTAATTTGTCATTTTGAATAATAAACTACTTAATATGATTTTATTACTATATAGATTAATCTTTCCTCTTTGCTCAGTATGGTGTGGTATACATCTAATCCTTATAACAGCCCTACAAACTGGGTAAAATTCTCACTTATAGTTAAAATTAAGTTTCTAGGTGGTTAAAAATATTTGATTATTAAGTGATCTAATAAATTCAAGATGAAGATTCAAGCTCACGTCTTTTAACTGTGCAAAGTCTATGCTATTTTTAACCTCTCAAACAAAGGAAACATCAATAGCTTAACTGGAATGCAAGATTATTTTAGCCACCAATGAGCCATGGCAATAAAATACATTTCCCCAAACACCATTGCATTTCTTTTTATACTTATCATGAAAGAATGCCTGTAAATATATAAAATAAATTACACAGTAATTATGAGGCTTTCAGGTCACCAATGTGTTTCCCATTACTTTTAGCAAATATGAGAGTCAACTTTTAGTCCTCATTTATTTTGGCCTAAAAGCAACATTTAAAACATTTGATTATTCCCTCCATGAAAAAATGCCTTTGTTAGTTGGGTTCTAAATGGCCACATTTGCCTCATTTTCTTCCTTTCTGCTGATACTTGTCTTCAGTCTCTATTAACATTGGAGGCTCTTAGGATGTAGTATTCAGACCAGTTCTCTTCTGTCTGCAGTTATAATTCCTTTGGGGACTGGTCTCATCTCCATAAATGCCACATCTTGTTGATGATTTGCAAATGATCATGATTTGCAAATGATCTATTTCTTCTAGTTTTTATTTCTTCTCTGAAATCCATACTTCTTTATCCTACTGTCTACTTGGCATCTCCACTGTCTGTAGACATCTAGATATTTAAAAATTAATGTGTTCAAACCAAACCTTATAATTTTATTCCCTGACTCTGTCTTATTTATAATTTCTCCTTTCAATTACTGGCAAGTCCATCTTCCAGTAGTTCAAGGCAAAAATATTTCTTTCACCCACATGCTACATTCACTCCATCAGCAGTTGACTCTACTTTCAAAACATATTCAGAACCATCTACTAACTACCACCTCCATTGCTTCTATCCTAATTCTAAGCACTATCATTTCTGCATTAGCTATTACAATAGATTCTCAACTGCTCTTCCTAATTCCATTCTTGTCTCCATAGAGTCTATTCTTAAAACATCCCATCAAAATATATATCAAATTATGTCACACCTCTCCTCAAAACCCCCCAATGACATCGTGTGTCTTTCAGAGTAAATGTGAAATCTCGATAATGGTATTGGTACCATTGACATAATTCACTGTTATTCTTTCCCTGCTCACTCAGCTCCACTTTTGCTGCTCCTTGAGCTTGCCAGGCACACTGCAATCTTGGAGCCTTGCACTGTATTCTCTCTGCTTCAAATATCCTTCCTCCACATATCTACAGGTTTTACTTCCTTTGCGCCTACAAATCTTTGCTTGGATTCCATTTTCTTATGAGTCCTACCCAGGACACCCTATTTACAATTGCAGCCCCTCCTACAGCTCTTCCAGCTTCCTCTATTTAGTGCCATTTGTTTCTTCAGTACTTATCACTTCCTATTGTACTGTATATCAACAGGGCTTTTTGTTTGGTTGGTTGGGTTTTTTTTGTTGTTTGTTTGTTTGTTTACATTTCTTGTCTTTCTGTTCCCACAAGTATGTTACTTTCATGAGGACATGGATTTTTGCCTCTGGCCCCTGCCCCCCAGTAGATATATTCTTTCTCAGTGCTTGGAACAGTGCCTGGTTTATAGTAGAGTCTCAAAAAAAAATATTTGTTGAACAAATGAATGAATACCATCATGGGACTACAGATTTTGAAATAGTAGATGATGGGGGTCAGTTGCATAAAAACTCGAGGAGCAATGCCTTGAAATATCTTCTTGTATCTTGTAACAGTGTCTCTAAAACATACGGGTCAATTCCTCAAACTCTTTTTCCTTAAAATCATTCTTAAATGTTTGGCAATGCTAAATATTACAGTCCCCATAAGGGTAAAGATTTGGGAACAACCTGCTGCTAAATATTTTGAAGTAGTTCCAAAAGAGATAAACTTGAAAAAGACAAGGAGTAAAGTAATAGAACAACCACATTTGCTGCTTAAATATGAGGAAAAATACTGGGCATGACCAATTTTTCTCCTATACCTCGTTAAAAAAAAGAGGTTAGAGCCTTGGTTATATAAAAAAAAAAAAAATCCAAAATAGGTCAACAAGTTTATTGCCCTTCAGGACATTCCTTTGCTAATTCCTTAGCCAATGTTCCAGCCCTTCAAACTGGGTGTTCAATCTGCCACTTTAAGAAGCACTAACATCTGCCTGCCTACTACTCCCCCACTCCAGCAGGTGAGCCAGCTTCCTAAACAGCCAGCCTTGCTCTAATGAACAGAAGTTACATCCCCCAGGATGTTCATTTGGCAGGGCTATTGGGCTGTTCTCAGCAATTCTCCAAACTTGCATTTCACACTTCTTTAGTTCTGAAGAGGAAAAAGGAAAAAAAAAAAAAAAAAGCAACTTCAATGTTTTTTAAAGCAAAATAGAAAATGTGGCTTTTTTAAGTGGCTACAAAATGAACTTCTGAGAGCTCTCTTGCTAGCTTATTGGGACAAATCAGCCAAGATGATACCACTTTGAATTCCATGTATGGTTAAGTACTTTCAGCTCTCCTTCACCTTTAGGCCACCTTAAAAAGCATTCCTAATTTCAGCTTAGAGTTGATGCAGAGCTATTTTGGAGAATCTGGTTTTGCTTGGATGAACTCTGAGAGTTTTAGTCAAATAGAGACTAGTTGTCTCCCCGATGTCGCTTGATATATCAGGCAGATAATTTACATATGTTTTTAAAATTACTGCTTCATTTAACTTATGTTTCTTCTGAGGTTCTTTGGAAAAATGTTGAATTTTTGGAAAAATTGTTTTATTTGTGAAAACACTAGGTTATTTAATAGTCACAAAATTAGTCTTTACTTCTTAGTTAAATGGGTAGGTTAAGCAACAACCGAGAAGAAAACAATTAGTACAATTAGGTTTTATGTTTCCCATTGGGAGGTGAGTCGACTTCTGTGACAGTTTCACGAATACAATTCACTCATAAAATATATGTGCATGTTCATTATTAATTCCAATGCTGAAAGAGTACTTATTCTCTTTCTTTTACTTCATTAAATTATCCTGTTTCCTTATGTGAAGGTCAGCTAAATTTCTTGGGTCTGTAGATGGTGTGTATTAGCCATAACTGAGATAGGGAACTGGCAGGCCCTGCTTAACACAGAGTCAAAAGCCCCTAGCCACCCTGATCAAAGACAGAGTGTGGTGACAGAACAAGTTAAGACTTGTTAGGACCAAGATGGGGAAAGAACTGGCCGCTTCTTGACCTTGCAGCTCATTATATCCTAGGTGTAATATATTATCTTGCTAAAAGAAACTCCCATGGACACCATGATAGATTCAGAGGGACCTTATAAAGAAAGGGTAGGGTTTTAGTTCTAGGAAAGCATCATCCCTGTTTAAAAATTAACATGAATATCCCTCCCCTGCTTAGCTTATGATTAAGCCATTGCTTAAATAAAATGAATCAAGAAAACCACAGAGGCCGTTCTCATCAGGGAGAACTAGCCTCCACTCTGTGGAGTAGGTCTTTTATATACTTCCTAAATAAAACTTGCTTTCACTTTACACTGTTGGTTTGCACTTGAATTCTTTCTTGCGCAAAGCCAAGGATCCACTTGGACTTCAAGTGATTCCCAGCATTGGGAATTACTTTCCTATAACATAATATTTAATAAATATTACTAAGTAAACTAAGAATTTGCATTTGAAAGAAGGCCAATTATCCAGCATTTTAGGACTAGAGAATTTGTGTTTCTCCTATGTTCTAAACCAGCCGTCCCCAACCTTTTTGGCACCAGGGACCAGTTTCACGGAAGACAATTTTTTCCACAGACAGGTGTGTGTTGGGGGGGAGGCAGAGCTCTGTGGCCCAGTCCTGAACAGGCCACGAACCTGGTGCAGTTCTAAGCTATATTTTCCAAAAGTATCTTCTCTGGCTATCTTAAGTAGTTATTGCTCTGGGAACTATATTTTAGAAATAAAAAATTCTTGAAATTAAAAGCAACATAACATATAGTCAAAGTAATTCTTTCTAACATAAATATATATTACAACAGATTAATCTCATTCTTTGAGATAATTTTCCACCATCTTAAAGATTTATAATCTTTAAACTTTGAAGTGATCCTGAGAAATCTCATAAGGTCTTTGGTAAGTTAACAGAAAACACTTCATTATAAGATTCAACATTGATAAAAAATGTTCTCTTTTTCACAGGGAGTAATCCAGACCATTAAGTTTTAGTCTATATATTCTCTGTAGACAGTCTCTTTCTCTCTCTCTCTCTCTCTCTCTCCACGCCCCTCCTCCTAGAGTGCCTCTTCTAGGAAAGGCACCAGCCTAGATGAAGTGATAATCACCAGAGTAATAAAAAAGAAAAATACTTTAACACCTGATATATTTTAATATATTCTCCTTGAGATTTTGTAATTCAAAACATAAATATCTTACTTTACTTTTAAAAAATCAATTATTATTCCTTCCTGTGCATGATTGAAACATTTTTAAAATCTGAGAAATAATAGGTATTATAATAGTGAAACCTAAGGAAATATAGCCAAAGTAGGGAAAGGGGGACATTTGAATAGCTAGGGCTAACAAACAATCTTAAAAAGTGAGGAATGATTCTGATTCAGTAGTTTTTCTGTGTAAATAAACTAGGCTCATCTAGTCCACTAATATAAAGATATCACCATTCTGTGTGTGTGTGTGTGTGTGTGTGTGTGTGTGTGTATGTGTGTGTGTGAGAGAGAGAGAGAGAGAGAGAGAGAGAGAGAGAGAGGCAGAGACAGACAGACAGGGACAGAGAGATAGAGACAGAAAGATATGTGATGGAAAAGAGGAGAGGGAAAGTCAGAAAAAAGCTGAGACCAACTGAGAAGTATAATGAAAGCCTGCAATATGTAATTTGTCTTATTTCCTTATTCCATTTATTTATTCATTAATGTATGTGTTGATCTATCTCTTACCTTATGAACAAACCATACTTAAACCTAAGTGGATAAGAAAGAAATAATAATGTCAACCTTTCACTGGAAGTTCTTACTATCTTTCATAAAATGCCTCATCCAAGATGACAGAAGATTTATTTTCCTAAAGAAATCAACCTGGCTTTAGATTCCTCAGTGTATAACATTGCTAGACCATAAATAAAAGGAAGACCAAGGCATCCATACTTCATGATATTGGCTTTATCCTTTTGTCCGATTCCTTTGGAAGCATTGTTTCAAATGATATTCATGGGTTTACTAAAGAAAAAAAAATGTAGGTAGTGGTTCAACAACAATATCTTACTTCTGTGTGTTTCTACAGAATTCCCAGGTTAATATCAGCTTGTTAATAGTAGTGCAAATATGAATTTCAACCAAGAAAATGAATTAAAATAAAAATCTCAAATAACTGGCTTACATCAGTGGAAAATAGATTGTTTAAAAGGAGAGAAAAGCAACTGAACATGAATTTTTGATTAGTCACACTGAATGTGTTCTAGGAGATGCTTCTTGCCCTCTATACTTTTCTTTGTCACCTAACTCACTGTGACCCTGGAGAGTGAGCTAGCTTATCTGACTAATGGGTTTTCTCAACTGAGCTCAGCTCTTACCCTTTCTGTCTTGTGAGCTGGCTGACCACAACAGCAGGCATTATTTTTCACTCACGTGATAAGTCATACCTGAGTTGCCTTCCCCACTCTCGGGAGGGGAGGCTGGCCCTATCCCAGAATTGCCTCTAATTGTCTGGGAGGATAGGTTGACTTCCAGGCTTCAGGTAGAGAACCCACATGGCACTTATCCTGTATCTATATTTTAGGTAATATTTTTATCAGCTGTATTTTATAATAATCAAAATTATAAGTATAATATATATAAAATAACCAATATTAAGCATATATATATAAATAAAATGAGTTTTGACCAACGTATACAGTTGTTTGACTAACACAATTACAGTATAGAACATTTGTATTAGCCCAAAAAGTTCCCTCGTGGTCCCGTTGCAATTTTCCTTTGTGTTTTTCATATACCAGTTCAGGGACATTTCAGTTGTTTTCAAGTTTTACTTTTATGAATAAAACTTCTATTTAATATACACATTCAATAACAAGACTTCTTATAAACATATCTATTCATTTCTGTTGAGTAAATATATGGAAGTGGTATTTATGAGCCATAAAGTCAGTTTATATTTTACTTTATTAGAATCTACCAAAATGTTTTCCAAAGTAGTTGTTCCATTTTGCATTTCCACAAGCAATGTATAAGACTTAAAATCTTCACCAACATTTAATATTGTGAATCCTTTTAATTTTAGTGTGGTTATATTCATTGTGATTTTAATTTTCAATTCTTTAGTGACTATTAAAGTTGAATCTATTTTCATATATATATATTTTGAACCAGGGTCTTGCTCCATTGCCCAGGCTAGAGTGCAGTGGCATCATCATAGCTCACTGCAACTTGCAACTTCAAACTCCTGAGCTCAAGCAATCCTCTTGGCTCAGCCTCCCAAGTAGCTAGGACCATAGGTGCATGCCACCACACCTAGTTAATGTTTTTATTGTTTTGTAGAGACAGAATCTTGCTATGTTGCTGAGGCTGGTCTCAAACTCCTGGCCTCAAGCTGTCCTCCCACCTCAGCCTCCCAAAATGCTGGGATTATAGGCATGAGCCACCATGCCCAGCCTCTATTTTCATGTATTTATTTACAATTCATACATCTTTTGTGCTGAAATAGCTATTCAAAATTTTCTCCACTTGTTTCATAGAGTTCTTTTTATTATTGAGTTGTAAGACTTTTTTAAATTTATTCTGGATATAAATTCTTCATCCTATATATGCTGTTTCTTCTCTCACTCTCTCTCTGTTGCTTGCCTATTCATTACCTTAATTGTGACTTTTTAAAGAGTGAAATAGTTTCATTTTGATGAATTTCAGTTTATCAGTTTTTTATAATTGATGATTTTGTGTTATATCTAATTTCTTGCCTAATCCAAGTTTACAATTATTTTCTTCTATGTGTTATTCTAAAAGTTTTCTAATTTTGTCTATTATATGTAGGTCTATGGCTCCTTTTGAATTGTTTTTTGTGTGGCATAAGGTAAAGATTAAGGTTCATATTTATGCATATAAATACCCAATGGTTGAGTGATCATGTATTGAAAAGACTATCTTAGTCCCATTACTTTTTTTTTATTACTTAGAATTACCTTGGTACTTTTATTAAAAAATCCTTTGAACATGTATATTTGGATCAATATCTGGCCTGTTTACATAGCTATCCTTATTCACATATCATACTGTCTTGCTTATTATAACTATATGGAACAATACTGAAATGAAGTACTGTGTATCTTTTACTTTCATTCTTCTTTTTGAAAACTATTTTAGCTATTCTAGGTTCTTCACATTACTATGTAAATTTTAAAATCAGCCTATCAATTTCTAAAATAAATTGCTGAAATTTGAATTGGAATTATATTAAATCGATATATAAATTTGTGTATAATTAGCATCTTAACATTATTGATCTTTTTCCTACTTGAATATAGCATCTCTCTCCATTCATTTATGAGAGTCTTGAACATAGTATCTATCTCCATCCTCTTTACAATATTTGTAATTTTCAATTTACAGGTCCTTTATATATTTTGCTAAATTTATCTCTAAGTATTTTATTTTCTGATGGCATTAGGAATGGTATTTTAATTGACAAGTTCCAAATGTTTATGGTTAGTATATACAAATATAATTGACTTTTGTTTATTGAGCTTTAGTAACTTGTCATTACCATTTAATGGTGGTTGGTGGCTTTTTGTAAATTCCTTAAGATTTTCTTAGATAATCATGTCATGTGTGAATAAAAAAAAATAAATTTTATTTACCAGATAAATAAAAAATGTATGTTTTTTAATTATATTTTCTTATTGCACTAGATAGTAATCTAGAAAAATATTGAATAAAAGGTAAGATTAGATTTCCTTAACACATTGCAAAGGTTCCTTTCAATTAGCACTTTGCTGAGAGGTTTTATCTGAATAGTTGATGTATTTTAGCCAAATTATTTTTCTGTATTGATTAACATGATCATACAGTTTTTTAATTCTGTTAACACTGTAAATTACACGTACCTTGCTTGATTTTTTTGAACATTAAACCAGCTTTGCATTCCTCTCATAAATCCTACTGTTCATATTGCATCCATTCTATATATTGCGGGATTTAATTTGCTAAAATCTTGGTATGCGTCATGGCATCTATGTTTACAAAGTATATTGGTTAGTAGTTTTCTTTTCTTTCACGATCTTTGAATGATGTTGATATTAGAGGAATTCTAGATTCATAAAATGAAATGAGAATTCTGTTTCCTGGAAGACTTTGTGTAGAATTGGTATAATTTGTTTCTTATATGTTTGATGGGATTCATCAAAGAGGCTATGTGGGCCAGGAGTTTTCTCTGTGGGAAGGTTTATTACTAAAAATTTAATTTTTTAATAGTTACCAAACTTCTCAGGTTATCTATTTCTTCTATAGTAGAATTCAGTAGGTTTTTTTTTACAAGAAATTTGTCCATTTCTTCAAAGTTATTCAACTCATTGAAATAAAGTTGTTATAATATTCACTTTGTTTCCTACTAACATTTATAGGATCAGTAGTTACAGCCCATCTTTCATGTTTCTGGCTTCCTTTGCCTCCTCTCTTCGTCAGTCTGGGTAGAGGTTTCTCAGTGTTTTAATCCTTTGAAAAAGTCAAGTTTTAGTATTATTTATTTTAATTATTGTTTATAAATTTTCTATCTTACTTCTGCTCTTTATTTTCTTCACATGCCCATTTCAGGTTATAGCTAATTTGCCCTTCTTTTCTAGTTTTTTAAAGCAAAAGTGTAGATACTTGACTTGAGACATTTATATTTGTCTAATATAAACATTTAATCCTAGAAATTCTCCAAATCTGCTCTAGTCCAATCTAGTATATTTTTCACTTTAGATATTGCAATTATTATTCTCTGGAAATCTCATGTGTGTCTTTTAAAAATTTTCTTTCTTCCTTCTATGATAGTACTCCTGCTTTCTTCTACCTTCTTAAACACATGGAACATATTTTTAAAAGTTCTTTAATTGTCCTTGTCTACAACTCTCATCATCTCTTGTTTCTGAGATTGTTCTATTGATTGATTTTTCTGCTAGCTTAGGTCATATTTTTCAGCATCATTGAATGGTTGGCAATTTTGGATTAGATGCTGAATATTGTCAATTTACATTTTTTGGTCATTAGAATTTGTATTGAAATGCAGTTAAATTGCTTGGAATCAGTTGTGTATTTATTCAATTGCTTTTAAATTTGTTATGGTTGGTCTAAAGCAGCCTTTATTCTAGGGCTATTTAAGTTATGCTATTAAGACATGACTATTAAGGCAATAAACTTCTAGGGATCTTACCTGGTGCCCCACAACTTACAGAATCTTTACATTCTGTCTGGTGGGACAATAAACTCTTTACAGCCCTTTTGAAGTCCATGAATTGTTATGTGTACTCCTTTCTCATGGTTTGCTCCCTGACATTTTCCCTGACCTCGGGTAGTTTCTTTTCATGCAATGTCCTATCAGTGCTCAGTTACAATCTCAAGAAACTTCTTGTAATCTCTGGAACCCAGTGTGTGCATAAGTTCTCATTTTTAAGCAATCTTTTTCCAAATCATAGCCTCCTTAAACTCTGATTTCATTCAACTCCAATTGATGAGACTGCTAGGCTATATTTGGGCTTTTCCCACCTATGCTACAACATTGAAAATTGCTTCAAGGAAATATGTGGTGAATTTTTTTGAGTCTACCTTGTTTAATTTTCTTCTCCTGGGAATCACATCCTAGCTGCCCCAAATTATCTGATGTCTTAATCATGTTGTTTCACATATTTTCTAAGTTTTTTTAGTTGTTTAAGATAGGAGAGCAAGTCCTGTCCCTGGTACTCCATTTTGGTGAGGAGCAGCAGTTTCCAAAGATGATATTTTTATATGCCATCTGCCTGATTCTTTTGCCTAACATCTCAAAAATTTTCAGAAGTAGGTGGGAAATATGGGTGTTATTTTTTGGTTTTACTCAAAGAACTCAATGGTACCACCCAAATTTAGAAAAAACATATTTTAGATATTTTGAGGGATTTTCATCATAACATTACTTAAAAATCAAAGAGCATTGAGTCACATAATGGTAATTTGTGATAAGTGAAACTTACATAGAGAGATGAATAGAATTGGTTATTTCTCTTTGAAGGACAATCATTTCATAAAAAGTATTTTATGGAGATACTGTGTGTGTGTGTGTGTGTGTGTGTGTGTGTGTATGTGTGTGTGTGTGTGTGTGTGTGTGTGTGTGTGTTTCAAAAAATTCTTCTTATTCTTCCAAGCCATTTGGATTGAAAAAATATTCTACACAGGCCTAGATGTGCATACGTTAACATATAAAATTTCAAGTAAAAGACACTAGGGGTTTCTTAAAGTTAGAAGTTGTCTTTAAACTTGAAAATGCATTCATTATGAATGTCTAAAAAAAGAAGGTAAAGACTAACAAACCCAGATTTCAAGCATAATTGAAGTTGTTTTTCTTTCTTTCCTTTATTGTTGAAAAAAAGCACAATGTATCAGCTTTTGCTGAATAACATACAACCTCAAAAATTAGTGACTTAATATAATGGCCATTTATTTAGTTCATACATCTGTATCTTGGTGATATGGGCTGGACTATGCTAGGCTCACTCTTACGTCATCTGTGAGGTTGGCTAGGGCTTGATTTGTTTAGAAGGGCCTAAGTTGGAAAACTCGTCTCTGTTCCACTTGGTTTTCTATCATCCTAGTGTGGGCTTTTTCACGTGGAGCAGAGTTTATGAAAGCAGTAAAAGAGACAGAACTCCAATATGTAAACACATTTCTGGCCTTTGGTTGTTAACTTTACTGATATTTCATTGGCCAAAAAAGTTACCTGGCCAACCTCAGAGTTTGAGCAGTAGAGAGGATATATATTATACCTTTTAGAATAAGCTACAAAACTTTGTGACCATTTTTGAAATCTGCCACATAAAGCAATCTGCTGTTCTTCCTCTTAAAAAATCTTTTCTTTTCTTTTTTTTTTTATTTAAAAATATTAATTATGGGGGTACAAGTGTTGTTACATGGATATCTTGTATAAAGCTTAAGTCAGGGCTTTTGGTGTGTTCAGCACCAGAATAGTGTTCATTGTACCCAATAGATAAGTTTTTATCCCATGGCCACCTTCCCATCCTCCCCCTTTCTGGGTTTCTCATGTCCTTTATATCGCTTTGTGCCTGTGTGTACTCATCTGTTAGCTCCCACTTATTAGTGAGAACATATGGTGTTTGGTTTTCCATTCCTGAGATGCTTTATTCAGGATAATGGTCTCTAGTTCACTCCACATTGCAGGATATGACATTATTTCATTCTTTTTTATGGCTGAGTATATACCTATCTATCTATCTATATATATATATGTATACACACACACACACCACATTTTCTTTACTACTCATGAATTGAAAGGCACATAAGTTGATTCCACATCTTTGAAACTGTGAATTGTACTGCAATGGAAATTTGAGACCAGGTGTCTTTTTAATCAAATGACTTCATTTCCTTCAGGTAGATATCCAGCAGTGGGAATGCTGAATCGAATGGCAGGTCTACATATATTTCTTTGAGGAATTTCCATACTGTTTTGCATTTCCCTGATGATTGATGATAGTGAGCATTGTTTCACATGTTTGTTGGCCATTTGTCTATTTTCTTTTGAAAAACATCAGTTCATGTCTTTTGCCCCTTTTTGATGGGATCGTTTGTTTTTTTCTTGCCGATTTGCTTGAGCTCTTTGTGAGATTCTGGATGTCAGTCCTTTATTGGATGTATAGCTTGCAAATATTCTCCACCATTCTACAGGTTGTCTTTTCACTCTTTTGATTATTTCCTTTGTTGTATAGACGCTTTTTAACTTAGTTAAGTGCCATTTATTTATTTTCATTGTTGCTATATTTGCCTTTGGGGCCTGAGTCATAAATCTTTTGTGTAAAAGAGTTTTTCCTATATTTTCTTGCAGAATTTTTATGATTTCACTCCTTACATTAAGTCTTTAATCCATCTTGAATTAATTTTTTGTATTGCAAGAAATAGAAATCCTGTTTCATTCTTTACATGGGGCTATCCAGTTTTCACAGCCCCATTTATTGAATAGGGCTCCTTTCCCCAGTGTATGCTGTTGTCTGATTTGTCAAAGATCAGTTGGTTGTAAGTAGATGGCTTTATTTCTAGTTCTCTATTTTGTTCCATTGGTCTGTGTCTCTACTTTTATACCAGTACCATGTTGTTTTGGTTACTGTAGCCTTGTAGTATAATTTGAAGTCATGTAATATGATTCCTCCAGATTTGTTGTTTTTATGGAAGATTGCTTTACTCAGGCTCTTATTTGGTTCCAAATAAAGCTTAGATTATTTTTTCTAGATCTGTAAAATATGACACTGGTATGTTAATAGGCATTGCATTGAATCTGCAAATCACTTTGGGAAGTATGGACATTTTTATGACATTGATTCTACCAATTTATGAACAGGGGATGTTTTTCCATTTGTTTGTGTCATCGGTAATTTCTTTCTTCAGTGTTTTGTAGTTCTCCTTGTAGAGGTCTTTAACTTCCTTTGTTAAGTATATTCCTAGGCAATTTATTTCCTTTGTAGTTATTGTAAATGGTATTGAATCTTTGATTTGACTCTTGGCTTGACTGTTATTAGCATACAGAAATGCTACTGACTTGTGTAGATTGATTTTGTAGCCTGAGTCTTTTCTGAATTTATTTATCAATTCCAGGAATCTGTTGGTGGAGTCTTTAGGGTTTTCTAGATAAAAGATCATATCATCAGCTAACAGGGATAGTTTGACCTCCTCTTTTCCAATTTGGATGTCCTTTATTTCCTTCTCTTGACTGATCACTGTGGCCAGGACTTCCTCTACTATGTTGAGTAGAAGTGGTGACAGTGGGTACCTTTGTCTTGTTCTAGTACTTATGATTAATGCTTTCAACTTTTCTGTATTCAGTATGATGTTCACTGTGGGTTTGTTTTATATATATAGCTTTTATAATTTTTAGGTATATTCTAACTATGCCTAGTCAGTTTAGTGTTTTTATCATGAAAGTGTCCTGAATTTTATCAAATGCTTTTTATGCATCTATTGAGATGATCATGTGGTTTTTATTTTTGTTTCTGTTTATGTGGTGGATCACATTTATTTATTTGCACATGTTGAAGCATCCTTACATCCCTGGGATGAAACCACGTGATCATGGTGGATTATCTTTTTGATGTGATGTTGAATTTGGTTTGCTAGTATTTTGTTGAATATTCTATGTTCATAAGGGATATTGATCTGGAGTTTTCTTTTTCTGTTGTATCCTTTCCAGGCTCTGGTATGAGGGTGATACTGGGTTCATAGAACAAGTTAGGGAGGATTCCCTCCCTCTTGATGTTATGGAAGAGTTTCTGTGGGATAGATGCCAGTTCTTTTTAGGTCTAGTAAAATTTGACTGTGAATCCATCTGGTCCAGGGATTTTTTTTTTTTTATTGTGAGATTTTTTTTTTTTTATTACTGCTTCATTCTCACTGCTCATTAGTCATCTGTTCAGGGTTTCTATTTCTTCCTGATTCAGGCTTGGGATGTTGTATGTCTACAACAATTTATACATTTCCTCTACATTTTGTCGTTTGTTTAAATAGAAGTTTTCATAGTATTCATTGATGATATTTTGTATTTTTGCTATATCAGTTGTAATGTCTCCTTTTTCATTTCTGATTGAGTTTATTTGAGTCCTTTCTCTTCTATTTGTGGTTTATCTGGCTAGTGGTATATCAATTTTGTTTATCTTTTCAAAGAACCGACTTCTTATTTCATTGATTCTTTTTTTGTTTCCATTTCATTTAGTTCTACTTTGAGCCCTGTTATTTCTTTTCTTCTGCTGGCTTTGGGTTTAGTTTGTTCTTCTTCTTCTAGTTCCTAGAGATATGACATTAGGTTGTTAATTTGTGGTCTTTCTGTCTTTTTGATTAGGCATTTAAAGCTATAAACTTCTACCTTAGGGCTGTTTTATTGTATTTCATAGATTTTTAAAGCTTGCTTCCCTTTGTCATTCAGTTCAAGGAATCTTTTTATTTCCATCTTAATTTCATCATTGATCCAAGGATCACTCAGCATCAGGTGAATTAATTTCCCTGACTTTCTGTAGATTTGGGTATCTCTCTTGGAAGTGGTTTGTAGTTTTATTCAACTGTGGTCTGAGAAGATACATGGTAAGATTTCGATTTTCTTGAATGTGTTGAGACATGTTTCATGGCCTATGATATGATCAATCTTGGAAAATGTCCCATGTGCTGATTAGAAAACTGTGTATATTCAGTAGTTTTGGGGTAGAATGTCCTGTAAATGTCCATTAGGTCCATTTGTTCTAGTATCCTGTTTAAGTCTAGTGTTTCTTTATTCATTTTTTGCTTTAATGATCTGGCCAGTTCTTTCAGTAGAGTGTTGAAGTTTCCAATTATTGAGATGCTACTGTTTATTTCTTTGCTTAGATCTAGAAGAATCTGTTTTATGAACTTGGAGCTCCTGTGTTAGATACATATATATTTAGGATTGTTATGTATTCTTATTGAATTGCTCCCTTTACCATTATATAATGACCATCTTTGTCCTTTTTTTTTTTTTTTTTTACCATTCCTGATGTCTACTTTATCTGATATAAGAATGGCTAAACTTGCTCCATTTTGGTTTCCACTTGCATGGAAAATTTTTTGTATCCCATTACCTTGAGTCTGTGTGAGTCTTTGTGGTTTAGATATGTTTCCTGGAGATAGAAAATGCTTGGGTAGTGTTTTTTTCATCCCTTCAGCCAGTCTATGTCTTTAAAGAGGGGCATTCAGACCATTCACATTAAGTACTAGTATTGATATATGCGATGATGTTTTTTGTTCAGCATGTTGGATGATACCTTATTGTTTTGTGTTCCCTCTTGCACTATTGTTTTATAAGAGCTCTTTTGAGTATTTTTACACTGGTGAGTATCTATTGTGCTGTTTCATGTATAATGCACTTTAGAGCATTTTCAATAGGGTAGGTCTGGTAGTGACAAATTCCCTTGGTGTTTGTCTGGGAAAAAATTTATTTCTCCTTCATTTATGAAACTTACTTTAGCAGGATGCAAATTCTTGACTAGCAGTTATTCTGTTTTAGGAAACTAAAGATAGGACCCCATTCTGTTATGGTTTATAAGGTTTCTCTTGAGAAGTCTGCTGTTAGTCTGATGGATTTTCTCTTGTAAGTTACTGTACTTGATGTTATCACCTCACGGCTCGTAGGAGTTCATCCTTCATGTTGACTTTGGCCAGTGTGATGACTATATGTCTTGGTGATTCCCTTTCTGCAATGAATCTCCCAGGTGTTTATTGAGTTTTTTGTATCTGAATATCTAAATCTCTAGCAATACCAGGAAAGTTTTCATTCATTCCCTCAGATACGTTTTCCAGGCCTTGTGCTTTTTCTTCTTTACCCTCAGGGATGCCTATAATTCTTATATTTGGTCATTTTACATAATCCCATATTTCTTGTAGACTTTGTTCATTCCTCTTGATTCTTTGTTCTTGATTGGTTTTGAGTGACTGGGTTAATTTGAAAGAGTCATCTTCTAGCTCTCAAATTCTTTTTTCTGCTGGTCTAATATTCTTAAAACTTTCTACTGAATTTTGTATTTCCCTAATTTAATTTTTTCATTTTCATAAGTTCTATTTAGATTTTTTGTCTATTTTGTTTTTTGTAAATAGATCTATCTCTTTAGAAATTTTTTTCCTTCATTTCCTGAATTGTTCTTCTGGTTTCTTTGAGTTGGTTTTCCATTGAGCTTCCTTACAACCCATAGTTGTAATTCTTTACCTGCCATTTCAATATTTTCATTTTGGTTGGGATCCATTGCTAGAGAGCTGGTATGCCCCTTTCGGTGTTTCCTTTCACTCTGAATTTTTCATACTTACAGAGTTCTTGCATTGATTCCTTCTCATCTGAAGCAGGATTGTTTTTAGATTTTCTTTTGTTTAGATGGGGCTTTCCCCACCTACTCTTAAGGGTGTGTCTTGCATTTTTGGGATAAGAACTTTTGACTTTGCTTGTAGATGCTTTAATGGGGGTCTATATTTTGAATAGTACCTTTGTTATAGATATCCATGGTGTGATGGTTTTCTTAATCGCTAATTATTTATAGGCTGTAGCAGTGGTGTACTAAGTGCATGGGTGGATTTCCTGTCTATTGTTGACAAGGGAAGATAGAGGCCTTTGAAATCCTCTTTCGTTCCCCAGTCCTGTGGTCTTCTTAACTGTATGAATTATATTGGATGCCCAGTTTAATCTCTAGATAGTAGGTGGTACTTGTGGGTAAGATCAGTAAATGCTGTAATGGTATGTACAAGTTGTTCTCCCTTCCAGTAGGTGGCTCTTGCAGGAAAAAGCCAGCTTCAGTGTTGTTTTGTGGGACCTGTGACCAGCTTATCCCCTCAGAAGAAGCACTTGAGTGCCCCAGGCAGTAAGTGAGGCCCTGGAGCTCTCAGGACTCTTTATTCTGCACCACCGCAGAGGCAAATGGGGAAACTATGCTGGGTGGAGCTGGGTCAGATGCCTGCCTTTAGGCTCCACAAAGGCAGGCACAAAAGCTGTCTCAGCAGAGGTAAAGGGTCACCTCCCAGGCCACTGGGGAAAGCCACCAAGGAGAGCCTGAAGCAGCCCCACCAAGCCAGTAAGTCTGCTTCTGGGAATGAGCCTGTCCTAGGATTCACAGACTGGCTGTCAGGAATGAGTTTTGCTCTTCTCCCCCATCCCTTGTCATGGGATCTCCTTCCAGTGTCTGACCACAAGCAGAAGCCCAAACTAGCTGAGCTCACAAACAATGTTGCTGCAGCCTAGGAGCTTCCCTACCCAAGATCCTGCCCTTGGAAAGTATGATTTTCTTATGTGGGGAGGGTGTTCCATGAGTGTGCTGTGTCTCGAACCCACTATGCACTCTCCTTTCAGTTTTGCCCAGGTGGACTCCATTGGCTCCCAAGATGAGTTCAGAAGTCTCCCCTCACTTCCCCAACCTGATTGAGTCCCGAGAGTATGGGATCTGGCCTGCAGGTATGTCCCCTGTTATCCCCAAGTTCAATCCCTGACTGTGCCAGGGAGAAGCATGCTGGTCCTAAGTTGCTGTGGAGTGCTCAAGCAAGCTTAATGTCCCTCTGTTTTGGGGTGTGCCCTGTCCTGCATAGGTGAGCAGCACCAAGGAAGGCTGGTGGGCAGAGAGCTCACAGTCTGAGCACCCCTTTTTTGTTGCATATTTTTAAGACGAAAGGTGTGAGACCCATAGTCTGTGGGAGCTTGATATAGTAGATGCACCAACAGAGAGGAAGAAGCTGTTCCTGAGAGCCCCAGCTTATTCATCCCTTGGGGCATCTGTGCCATTCTGCAGCAGTGGGCAGGGGAGGGGAGGGAGAAGAAAAGAGCCTGAATGGAGGAGAGCTGGCAATCTGGTCATCTTTGTTCCTTTCCCTGCAAGGAATCCCACCCAGAATGTCCAAGCTCTCGGATCACACAGATCCCTCAGGACCCACCAGCCCCTGTGGCTACCGCAGTCTAAGCAGGAGTTGGGAAATGTTTAAGTGGGAACAAGTGACATGAAAACTGAAGAGTTGAAGCTTTCTGGAGAGGACAAAGTCACACAAAGGGTGGAGAAGTAATATGGGTCCGGCCACCTCAGCTCCAGTCTGTAGTGATCGTGAGTGACCTCAAGGGGCCTGGCAGTCTGGTGCATTGTTTTCAAGAAACTCCCAGTTCACTGGCAGCAGCATCTTTTGGGCTCATGAGGGTAGAAAAGCTCTCCAGCCACTCAATAGCCTGCTGACTTCCAGAGATGTGACGGAAGGAGAAACAAAACCTTCACCTATCCTTTCCACTAGGCTCTCAGTTTCTTGGGTTTTGATCTGTGCCAATGTCTTGCTTCTTTTTGTTCTGCTCCACAACTTCTTCCTGAGTAATCTCTGGTAGGTTCTGCCACTTTTCCCTCAGAGTTATACCTGAGCTAATTTGTATCCATCTAAACCTTTTCCTTCTTTCTGTAATGATCTGGCAACCAATGTGTCTAGTCAGCCATCTTGCCCACAACCTTAGTGTTCTTTAATGGCTGATTATCATCTTCAGGATGAAGACTAAGTTCTTTACCATGCCATTCAAGGTGATCTACACCCTTTACAGTGACCATCAGTTTCTCCTATGTGGACCAGACTCCAGGCTATTGTTCATTGGACAAACCAGGCCCCGGCTATAGAAGGGGATTTGATTGTCTGACCACCCCTTTTCACGGAGCCTACACATATGCTTGGGGTGAAGAATGCCCTAACTCATCACAAGGCCATCTTTAGCAACAATTTTGGAGTGCAATTTATGATTACTCATTTAGCTGTATTCACCAGTCTCAAATTTCAGGCACTATACATCTGGAAGATATAGAAATAAGGAAAATATAATATTTCAGAAAATCACTTTTCTAGATGCACAATTGCTCTTAGATCTGGCACATATCCTGTCTGTTTGACCTAATGTTGACTATGGATATTAATCATTCAAAAATAAAGTAAAAAATAAGGACTTTTTCTTTAAATAATATCCATGGCTACAATTATTTGAACATTCCCAGTGCATCAAGCATTATATTAAATTTATAGCTTACATTAGTTCCTCAATGTTCACAAAAGTCATTGAGTGTAAGTGTTTTATGCTTGTTTTACAGATGAAGAGACTGAGGATAAGAGACATTATTTAAAGTTATTCAAATACTAAATTAGTGGTGCTGGGGATAGAGGTCAGGCCTGAGTCTATGCCCTCGCCTCACAGCAACTAAATTGTACTATGTTTTCTGGTCCCTTAGGTTGTATTAGTTTTGTATAGCTATGTAACACATTGCCACAGCTGTTTTCCTGGATTTGAAGTCTGGGCATAAGTTAGCTGAGTATTTTCCTCATGGTCTCACAAGGCTGTAATCAAATAATTGGTCAAAGCTGCCATCTCATCCAGAGTTCAAGGGTCCTCTTTTAAGCTTATTTAGGTTATTGGCAGAATTCAGATCCTTAAAGGTGTAGCACTGAGGTCACCATTTTCTTACTGGCTGTCAGCTCTCAGAACCTAGAGTCTTGCATCATATTTTAGCCACATGGCCCTCTCAAGACAAAGCAACTTAAAATCTTCAAGTTCAGCAGGAAAATGTCTCCTGACTCTTCACTGTCTTTTAAAGGGCACAAATGATTATGTCAGCCTATCCAGGATAATCTCTCTGTGATTAACTCAGGAACAGTTGATTAGGGACTTCAATTATATCTGTAAATGTCCTTTTGCCATACAATTAACATATAAAAGGAGTGATATTCCATAATATTCACAGGTCCTTCCCACTCTCAGGCGGAGGGTTGTAAAAGGGCATACATCATTGAGGTCATCTTAGAATTCTTCCTACCACATAGGTCATCTATCTGTCAAGCAGAACTGATGTTCTATCAGGTGGAAAAGACATATCAGTGACAATCTTTGAAGAAAAAGGAAAATTATCTCCTTTCCCCGGTATACCCTTTTCTCACCACATACTCACACATACACATACACATACACCCACCCCATCAGAGGTATCTACATAATCCGCCATTTCTCTCCAGCCTACTGTTTGGATTCCAAACCTTAGCCTAGGGATTCACAGCACTAATTTTTCTAAATATGAAGAATAGACAGAGTATACAATGGATAAAAAAATGCCACATAATATGTTAATTAGGTTAAAATTTCTAGGGAGAAACTTTAATCCATTCCATACGAAGACGACTTTTAACTCTACTATACATAAATGAAACTTGAAGTAAATGAAAAATTACTTTTAAATAGAAGGGTAGATATCATGAAAAAAATTAATCCTCCCTAAATGAGTCTATAAATTTAATAAAATTCCTATAAAATTGATAGCATATTTTTAACCAAGGGAAATTATTCTAAATATTAACATATAAATTCTGATGAGAAGTAATAATGAGGAAAGACTAACCCAACAAAATACTAAAATGCATTATCGAGCTAAAATAATTAAAATGGACTTAGTTCATGAAAGATATGCAAGTCCATGGATCCATACAGAAAAACCAAAAACAAATAAAAATACATGTGGCAAATTAATAAATGACAAAAAGCAGATTTTTGAGTCATGAAAGAAAAATAAATTATGCAATGGGTGATATGCAATGGGTAGTTTTAATATAACTGGATCACCAACTGGAAAGTGAGGGGAAGCTGATGACTCAATCAATTAAGGCCTGAAATGAAATAAAATAGGTTTTAGATAGAACCAAAATTTAAATAAAGGTTGAAACCAGACAAAACACAAATACATACATCTAAATATAAAATGTTTTCTAAGTAAGAGGATGCCAACAAACCATGAAGAAAAAAAATGCACAGTAAACTAAATATAATGAATAATTGCTGAATGCTTTACAATATCAGACAAAAATAAGACTCAAGGAATAAATTTGGAGGAATATTTAGAGTTAAAGAATAGATATTTTTTAATAACTTACTATGTCACAAAATTTTACAAATCAATATCCAAAAATGGACAAGATATATGAACTGGCATTGAACAGAAAAATAAATGTAGATGTCTGTTAAATATTTAAAAAGATGCTTCATTAATAATTAGATAAATATGTATTAAAATCATGATAAATGGTACTTTATTACATGATTGAGAAACTTCAAATATTTTCATAAAGACAGTTTGGACAGAAGTGGATGGAGAGTGTTTAACATAGGATATGGAAATATTTAGACTGCCATTGCTACAGATCCACAACTCTTTATCTGAAACTACTAAGGCAAATTATCTCAGAACGTGGAATTTTTCATTTTCATGTAGTCATTACTTCCAGCATGGTCTAGTTATCAAAAAGTGAAGCAAATATATAGGCAGAACAGGAGTATGAAATACGGGCCACAGGTAACTGCCTATCAATTCTGGCCAGGCTTTCCCTCCAAATAGTTTTGGGCCAAACTCTTTGGATTTTTAATACATGGATAAGGATTATGGAACTTTAATATAAATTGATTCACCCTCTTTGGAGGGTAATTTAACTATATATCTGTCGACCTAGGAATACATCTTCTAGGAAATTACAGTTATACTCACATATGTGCATAAATATGATAAAATAATGTTTTTTTGCAGCATTATTACTAATGTCAAAAGACTGGAAACAACCCAACTGTAGTTAACAAGGTATTGTTTAAGTAATTTATAGTATAAGTGTACAATTGAATGGTATAGACCTGTTAAAAATTACTAAATGGGTCAATATATACTAGTGTGGAACAAAACTTTATAAATTACGAATTGTTAATTAGAAAAGAAAAACCTTTGGCATGGAACAGTGTCTTATATATTTGTAGATGCAGTACAATTTTTACAAGTGTAAACAAATTGTTAACACTAGTTTCTTCTGTAGAGGTAGCTTGGAGTCTGGAGTAGGAGGGATGTTTATCACAGCACAATTCACAATTTCAAAGATATGGAATCAACCTAAGTGTCCATCAACTGCTGAGTGGATAAAGAAAATATGATACACACACATACACACACATACATAGCCCTACTACTCAGCCATAAAAAAGAATGAAATAATGTCTTTTAAGCAACTTGGATGAACAGGAAGGCATTAATTACCCTAAGGGAAGAATCTCAGGAACAGAAAAACAAATGCACATGTACTCATTTAGAGTGGAAGCTAAACAATGGGTATACATGGTCATACAGAGTGGTATAATGGACTTTGGAGACTCAGAAGTAGGGAGGGTGGAAGGATGGTGAGGGATCAAAAATTACCTGTCAGTACAATGTGCATTATTCAGGTGAAGGATACACTGAAAACCTGACTTCACCACTATACAATTCATCCATGTAACAAAAAAAAAACACCTGTACTCCTAAACCTATTGAAACAATAAATAAATAAATGAATGAATAAGTAAACATAAATTTCACTATGTATCTTTTTCACTGTTTATACTTCTTACCAAGTTTATTTGTTAAAATAAAACTTTTAAAATAAAATCTATTCAGTGTGAGAAAACTGCACTTTAAAATAAAACAAAATATTTCTCCAAAAAGCATTCAAATAGCATATGCAGTGATGAAGAAAGGAGATTAATTCAAAATATCCATATGACAGAACAGACAAAAACATTCTATACAAGAAATGTGTAAACAACACATAATGAGTTTCAGAGAAGTCAGAAATCCTCATCTTAGTTGGGGAATCAGGGACAACTTTCTGAAGATAGCTTGTAAGGTGAGTATTCATGTTGGAGACAGCAGAGCAGGCTGGGAAGTGTACACACTAAGAGGAGTAGAGATAATGGAAAGATCTGGAAAGATCTAGGGCCATGGAGCATAAAGGTATGCGTTAGGACAAAAGGTGCCAGGCTATGGCATCCATGCTCCCCCCTTTATAAACTTTAATTTTGTTTTAGAATAATTAATTTGGTAATAATTTTAGATTAGATTGGTGGGAAATGTTAGAGACAAAAGTTAGAAAACTCTTGTAATAGATCACACTCTCATAGGATACCACTAATAGACAAATAAAGCCTTTTGATGAACAGGGCAGATATCTGGGGTAAGATGAGGCTCTAAAATAGGCGAGAGGAACACTAAATGGGAACACAAAGAAGATCTATAATCGAATTGTTTCTGAGTTATAACCTTGCCTGGAACACGACCTAGGTTCAGAGTTTAGTTTGCCTCATTAATGATTTGGTTAGTCATTTCATTGCTTGCCCTCTGAGACCAGGGCTTTGGAATGAAAGGGAACATCTAGACCTCCACAATAGAGCCTATGAAGGAAGAACTGCTCTTCTATTGATTCAATAGCAGAGAAAATTGGCAATTAGTACAAATGTCCCAAGGCTGCCAGTGCAGTCTTTTCTACTCAATCTTGGAGGGACTACTGACTCCGTGACTGTTATCTTTGTACAAGTTGTTCTTTTGGGAGTACTAAGGCAGACAGATAAGTCTCTGGAATTCATTGGAATCCAAGTAAGCAAACAGATGCCGAAGACATTCCTGTATGACACAGGAGAAATGGAAGACAGTCTACAACTTACTCTAAAAGCTACAAATAAGATTAAGTCCCAGAGTAAACCTGTAAGGAATCTATGCCTACAGAGATGGGCTTTGTTAATTATTAATGGGGAAATTAGGAACAGGATAATTCTACCATTGCCCATCTACCAAAGGATTCTTTTTAAAGTATGACATCTTCAAGCATATACTTAGTAACTGATATAGTTTAAACATGAGGCTATGTTTGGTTCCAGATGTGGCAAAACTCTAAAGTTTTACAAATATTTTAGGTAGTTCAAATCTCTTTGTATAATGAATCTTGTCAAAATAGGGGAACTCAGTATATGATATTAATTATTTCAAGATATGAATCTAATTATTAAATCACATTCTAAAGTTTCAATGGCAATAAGAATGGTAAATCTTTGCAGTGTTTACATCTGTTTTCAAAATTCTGATTTTTGTTTATTCTTTGATTACCCTTTCTTCTTGAGACTGGCTTCTAAACTGGGATTTACTTTCTTGCCTTTTAAGAAGAGAGACCTTAATATGGTGAAGCAAAACTTCATGTATTTCCTAAAAATCCCTTAAATACATTGATTTGAAGCCAAGATCAAATATCATAGCTACAGCAGATTAAAGATGGCTATAAATTATTTGCTACTCCTTGCATTAAGAAGTAGAGTTCAATTCCTTTCTCTCTGGGTCTGGGCTGGCCTAGCAACATGCTTGATGAATAGTTTGTGGCAGGAGTAACATTGTAGTGCTATCAAGGCCAGACTTTACAAAACTTCCAGTTTCCATTCGGGCCTCCAGGAGTACTCTCTTTGACAGCTCTGAGAGGACTTACAAGAAATCTACTTACTCTGTCAGATCTATGCTGGAGAAGCCACATCCAGATGATAGTCAAAATGTAGTCCAGGCTTGCAGCCATCTCCACCCAAGGTGTCAGACACGTGCATCAAGCCATCTTGGATTCTCAAGCCAGCATATCTCACAGTTGAATACTGCTGAATCATTTCAACTGATACAAGAAAAAAATCACTCAACTTATACTCTGCCTGATTCCTGCCACAAAACATCCTGTGATATAACACAATAGATGATTTAAGCCACTGAGTTTTGGGATAATTTGTTACACAGCAATAGATAATGTAGACAATGGTTATAATGTCAGTGCATTCTCACAGTTATGCCATGATGAGTGTCTGCCAATGTGAAAAAATTACATTACTGATCAGGTCTCTGAAAAAAATTGTAAGGTGAATTAGACTTATGTGTTCTTATGTGTTCTTTTCTCGTTTCTTGATGCCCATGCCTTTCAGGAATTGTCATCATATTATTATATTTACCTGCTCATGAAATCTCTGAGACCAGCTGCTTCTCTAATAATATGAGAGGGTATATGACCTTTTTAGAGGCATTCATTTTTAAAAAAATAATTAATTTGTAATTTTTTTTATTTTTAATCATGGGTACATAATAGTATATATTTATAAGGTGTATGTGATGTTTTGATACAGGCATACAATGTGGATTAATCAAATCAGGGTAATTGGGGTATTCCTCACCTCAAGCATTAATCATTTTTTGGTGTTAGGAACATTCCAATTCCATTCTTTTAGTTATTTTAAAGTATAATAATAACTCTTGTTGACCACAGTCATTTTGTTGTAGCTATCAAATATGTTTGATTCTATCTAATTTCCTAACTATATTTTTGCACCTATTTACCATCTCTCACTCTTTCATCTCTTCTCTGCTACATTTCCAGCCACTGTTAACCATCATTCTACTCTCTAAGATCAATTATTTTAATTTTTTCTACTGATTTTTTCTTTTTTATTTCATTTTTAATTTTTATGGGTACATAATAGTTGGATATCTTTATAGGGCACATGAGATGTTTTGATACAGGCATACAATGTGGATTAATCAAGTCAGGGTAATTGGGATATTTATCACCTCAGATATTTGCCATTATTTTGTCTTAGGAATATTCCAATACCACTCTTTTAGTTATTTTAAGGTATACCCTAACTTAATTTGTTATGCTATGAAATATTTTTCATTCTATCTTTCTAACTATATTTTTTCACCCATTAAACCATTCCCACTTTATCTCCCCCCAACTCCCCACTACCCTTTACAGCTTCTGGTAACCATCATTCTCTTCTGTCTTCATGAGATCAATTGTTTTTAATATTTAGCTCCTACATATCAGTTAGAACATGCAAGATTTGTCCTTCTGTACTTGGCTTATTTCACTTAACATAATGTTCTCCAGTTCCATCTATGTTATTGCAAATGACAGGATTTCATTCTTTTTTATGGCTGAATACTATTCCATATGTATCCATTAATCCATTGTGGGATACTGAGCTTGATTCCATATCTTGGCTATTGTGAATAGTGTTATAATAAACAAGGGAGTACAGGTCTTTTTCATATACTGATTTCCTTTCTTTTGGATATGTATCTAGTGGCAGGATTGCTGGGTCATATTGTAGTTCTATTGTTAGTTTTTTGAGGAACCACCACACTGTTCTCCACAGTGGTTGCACTAATTTACATTCCTACCAACAATGTACAAAGGTTCCCCTTTTTCTACATCCTTGCCAGCATTCGTGATTGCCTTTTTGATCAAAGCCATTTTAACTGTGGTGAAATAATATCTCATTGCAGTTTTGATTGGCATTTCTCTGATGACTAATGGTGTTGAGCATTTTTTTGTATACCTGTTGGTCATTTATATACCTTCCTTTGAGAACTAATGTCTACTCGTATATTTTACTGATTTTTAACTGGATTATTTGATTTTTTCTTACTGAGTTGTTTGAATTCCTTATATATTCTAGTTATTAATCATTTGTTGGATGGTTAGTTTCCAAATATTTTGTAGCATTCTGTGGGTTGTCTCTTCCCTTTCTTGATTGTTTCCATTGCTGTGCATACGTTTTTAGCTTGATGTGATCCCATTTGTCAATTTTGCTTTGATTGCCTGTACTTTGGGGGTATTACTCAGGAAATCACTGCCTAGACCAACGTCCTGGAGTGTTTCCCCAATGTTTTCTCTAAGTGGTAATTTCATAGTTTAAGGTCTAGATTTAAGTCTTTAAACCACTTTGATTTAATTTTTGTGTAGAGTAAGAGATAAGGGTTGAAGTTCATTCTTCTGCATATGAATATCCAGTTTTCCCAGCAGCATTTATTGAAGAAATTGTTCTTTCCCCTGCATGGTTGGGCCCTTTGACAAAAATTAATTCATTATGGATACATGTATTTATTTCTGCATTCACTATTCTGTTCTATTGGTCTATGTGTCTGATTTTATGCCAGTATCATGCTGTTTTGATTATTACATCTCTGTAGTATAATTTGAAGTCAGGTAATGTGATTCCTGCAGTTTTGTTCTTTTTGCTCAAGATGGTTTTGGGTATTCTGGATCTTTTGTGGTTCCATATAAATTTTAGGGTTTTTTTTTTTCTATTTCTGTGAAGAATATCCTTGGTATTTTGATGCGGATTGCATTGAATCTGTAGATTGCTTTGAGTAGCATGGATATTTTAACAATATTCATTCTTCCACTTTATAAGCATGCAATATCTTTCCATTTCTTTGTGTCCTCTTTGATTTTTTTCATAAATGTTTCATTGTTTCCATTGTAGAAATCTTTCACGTACTTGCTTTATTCCTAGGCATTTTATTTGTAGCTGTTGTAAATGAGATTACTTTCTTGGTTTATTTTTCAGAAAGGCTTTTATTTTTCCCTATTCCATATAATACCAGCTATGTGTCTATCATATATGGCTTTTATCATGTTGAGGTAAGTTCCTTTTATACCCAGTTTTTTGAGAGTTTTTATCATGAAGGGATGTTGAATTTTATCAAATTTTTTTTAGTGTCAATTGAAATGATCATATGTTTTTTGTCTTTTATTCTATTGATATTATGTATCACATTGATTGATTTGCATATGTTGAACCATCCTTGTATCCCTAGGATGAATCCTAGTTGATCATGATGAATAATTTTTGTAATGTGTTGTTGAACTCAGTTTGCTAGAATTTTGTTGAGGATTTTTATAACTATGTTCATCAGAGCTACAGGCCTATAATTTTCTTTCTTTGTTAGGTTTCTGTCTGGTTTGGTGAAGCATTCACCTTTTTGAACTTATCTTTGATTTAGGGATAAAAGTCATAGTTTCCCAAGAAGAACGGTTTAGGAATTGTCTTAAAAATAATTTCAAGGGAAATATCTACTCAATAATTACAAGAGAGAGCTTGGTGCTGACTTTATATGTCATGGCATACCTCAAATTCAGTTGCAGTTCTGCGGGGCTTTGATTCATCTTTTACTGATAATGTCCCACCTCAAATTGTACCATCCAGCTTTCCTCATTTTGCCTCAAGGTCTTCATAACATAAGATATTGCTGCTCGTGGATGCTAGAATGAATATTCCATAAGTGCAAGACAGTGAGTGCTCTCAAGAATGATCCTTGAACAATTAGGGATCAGAGATCAAATGAATGTTTAGTCTGCTATCCATCATGTGAATAATTCTGGGTGGCATTCTATACATTTCTTAGAAATCCTAGCAGAATTTATATTCATTCTTTCTCTCTCTTTCTCTCTCTCTTTCTCTTTCATTTTGACTTTTTAATTTTGTTCTTTCTTTCTCTCTTAGATCCTTACTCTTGCTTTGTAGGATCTCATCCCAAATAATCTTCCAGCACACACATTCTTGCCTCTGCTCTGTTTTGAGGGAAATCCAAACTAAGACAGTGTTCTGACATGAAGATTCTAGGCTTAGAAGATACTATATTCCATTTATGCTAAAGCCCTGTTCTCCTACTACTCTAACATTTATGGCACTTAGAAACATTTTTCAGGTAAAATGAGAGATTTTTCAAGTAGTTATTAATAATTCTTCATGACTTCAAATGATAAAACACCTGCATTTTGAATTTCTGGGTGAGATTAAGGTAGCAATATATGCATTTAGATGTCAATTGACTAAATCTAAAATGTTGGCTTCATTAACATTTCATTGCAAATAATTGAAATAAGAAGCCTGGGTATATACTTACTACTGCAGATGTAGTCTTTTGGCTAAGGCCACCACTAAACTTGATACAGTTTAGAGGGAATGCCATTCTGATGTCAGTATGGACTCAAGCTAAACCAAGCTAACTCAGGCTAATTCCAAAATTTAATTAAAAATTAACCAATAATGAAGCATTATGTAATTACATCAGGCAATGAGCACATTAAAATCTGGGCAGCAATTTATGTGATTTCAAATATTTCACTTCAGCCAAGAGATAAATGGCATGCTATCCAGTCTAAGACCTAAGTAAAGTTACCACCTTATTCAGAGTTAGTGTACTAACTTAATTAATGGCAAGAGAAAGCAAAACAATTATTCTGACACAACAAAAATACTGACTGACCAAATGCTTAATTTTGCAGCATACATCAAATTAATGAATGACGATTAGGAAAAGAAGGTAAATATGCTCTCTTTCTGGCAAGGAGTAGGCAAATACTAACATACCACAAAAGTGCATGACAGCCTGCAAACTGACTCACTGAGCAGAAAGCCCCTTAGAGCTTGAATATTCTCAAAGGCACAGGAAAACTCCTAAATGTAAACATATATCAGAGATTTCTGTAAACATGTCACATTTGTTCTAAATTTGGGCCAAATGTGATCCTGTGTTATTTTTGAAATCTAACCTCCTTGGAAATATAAATTTAATCAGCTTTATGAATAACTTCATGAATGTCTTAAAGATGAACTGTGGAAACAATAAACATTAAAATTCCACTGGCCTTTGGATGTACACTCCGTAGTAGGGTTTTTGGATTATAAGGTAGATCTTTTTTAAAATTTTTTGAGGAAACTCCATAGAATTTTCTACAATGGTTGTATTGGTTTACATTTCTACTAAGTGTGTAAAGGTTCCCTTTTCTTCACCTCTTTACCAACACTGCAGCATTATTTACTATAGTCAAGATATGGAATCAATCTAAGTGTCAACGGATTAATGAAGAAAATGTGGTATACATACATAAGGGAATACTATTCAGCCATTAAAATGAAGAAACTCCTGCCATTTTCAACAACATAGTTGAACCTTGAGGACATTATGTTAAGTGAAATAAACAGGCACAGAAAGACAAATACCACATGATCGCATTCAAGTGTGGAATCTGAAAAGTTGATCTCATAGAGCTAGAGAGTAGAATGGTGGTTACCAGGGGTTGGAGAGGTTGGTGGGAATGTTGGGGAGATGTTGGCCAAAGGATACAAAATTTCAATTACATGGAAGGAATAAGTTCAAGAGATCCATTGTACATCATGGTGCCTATAGTTAATAACAATATATTGTATTCCTGAAAAATACTAAGAGAGTGGATGTTCAGTGTTTTCACCACAGAAATGATAACGTGTGGTAATGCATATGTTAATTAGCTACATTTAGTCATTCCACAATGAATATATATTTCAAAACATCGTATTGTACATGATAAATACATACAATTTTATCTTTTATCTTGTAATTTATAAAACATCTTCTATTTCCACAGCCCTTCAAGAGGAAATAAGGAACTAAGGCCTAGGCTCCAGAAAGAAGTTAAAGTGTTTTTGTGAACCATGGCTCTTACTGTGCTGTACATAAGATCAGCTCTCTTATGAGCGAAAAATATCCTATTAGGCTCTGAGAAACAATCAATTGGAGAAAGTAGTGGAGAAAAACATGTATATTTGGCTGTATGAGTTTGTGTGGTGGGTGGAAGGAACAGGGAGGAAGTGGAGAGAAGGTAATTTATATTTGAGAAACTATTACAAGGTCTCAAGGACACTAAATTCGTCACTTAATACACTTATCAAAGCAACACTGAGAGTGTTCTTATAATCTCAGTTTCACTGATGAGAAAGCAGGTTCAGTAAGATTTAGAAACAAAGTAAGTCACAAAGCTGGTACGTTATAGAAGCAAGATTCAAATTCAAATGTTTTCTAGCTTCTAAGTTCTTGTTCCTTATTCTACAGCATACTACCTCTATTGAATTAAGGCAAATTAGCTTCCACAAGACAGATATTTTCAGCTGCATGGCATCATTTCAATAAGGCAAAATATTTTTAGCTTAGCTTCCATTCTTTATAAATTATTAGGCACTATCTATATTCTCAGGAAGTATATGGAAAATTCAACTGGGAGGAGAGCAAAAAGGGTTCTTTTTTATTCTTACATTGTAAAATTCTCATCTGTCTAATGAGGAAACATTGCAAGGAGAAGTAAATGTAGTAAGCAAGAAATAAAAGAGAAGATTTGAGAGGGTAAGGACAGAATAAGGATACTGTCTGGTCGTCCCTTGATTGAATTGTAAGTTTCCTATAGTGCTTTTGAATCCTTGTGCAGTACTAGAAAACCAACATCATCATGCTCAGCAAGCAAGCTCTTTGCTGTTATTTATAGATAATGGAAAACATTAATCATGCAATGGGGAAGATGCTCCACATGGAAAAAGCTTTCTAATAAGATAGGAAGTTTGAGTTTCTCTTTGCATATCTCCTCCAATGTACTGCGTGTACTATATGACCTTTTATCAATACCAATCTACGTGCTTCTAGATTGTTTCTTTTCTCAGTCCTGAATGTGAGATTCTAATGTCTGCCTTTCCTCTTCCCCCCAGCCCAGGTATGTATACTAATTATCAATTGCTACATAACCAAGGATCAGCTATAAGTTTAGCAGTTTAAGTTCATGTTTGTCATCTCAGTTTCTGTGGGTCAGGAGTCCAGGCAAGACTTAACTGGGTCTTGAGGATTTCTCATGAAGTTGCAATCAAGGTGTTGACCATGGCTGAGGTCCCACCTAAGACTCAGCTGTGGAGGATACACTTCCAACTATACAGGGTTTTGGGCTGACTTTAGTTCCTACTAAACTGCACTGAGGACTCCAGTTCTTCAGTTTTTAGCTGATTTTTGTCTAGAAGCGGTTCTCAGTTTCTTGCCACATAGGCCTATTTAAAATAGGGGCTTGCTTTATCAATGTGTGGAAGCTGAGGAAATCATAGGGAGTCTGTTGGTGAGATGATGATATAAGGCAGGAAATGATAAGCCCCAAATGTGTGGTAGATATACATTCACACACACACACACACACACACACACACACACACACACACACACACACAGAGTCTCAAGATTGGGGAGGTCACAAGGGCTGGGATATTCAGAGAATGGTTTAAATAGCAGGTGGGACTTCAATATGACAGTGGAAAATATGTGAATGATATCAAGCATAGAAAGGAAATCCAGGTACTCAACATGTGGAAGCAGTAAAGGCAAAAGTATAATGGTGTGAATTCAAATGATATGTTCTAAGAAAATGGAAGCACTGGGGTACTGGAAGCACAGAAATGGTTTTGAGAAGTAATAATAATTGATTATATTAGATAAAGCTTTCAATATTGTTAGGGTGGAGACTCATAATATGGGATGAGAAAGAATTTCTGACACAAAGATTAGGGCAGAAAGAAGTAAAAAGTTTATTTTACTCTCTCTGGAGGTGGAGGGGTGGAGAGGTTGGGAAGGGTTGGCACAGGAAAGAAAGAAAGAAGTGCTGGCAGGGAGAATAAGTGGCTTGGACTTTTTAATGAGGATAAAGGGAGAAGAAAAAAAAATGATTGCTGCCAACTGATAGCAAAAGGGCTGTGAAACAGCTCTGTCTGTTTTACCCTTTTTCCTCTTCTCTGTGAGGCTGGTTTATCAGAGTCCTTGGAATGTGGTCTGGCAAGAACTGGGGTAGGGAGTTCACACCCCTACTGTCTGCTCAGGGTTTTTCAGGGCTATTAAAAACAAAACTCTCAAATAAACCATTTTAATCTTAAAGACAATGAGTTGAGCCACAGGTGTTTAACCTTACAAGGGACTGTTGGACACTGTTATCTTTCCCTTCAAAGGGGCAATTGTGTACTGTGAGTTTTCTCCTTTTTTCACTGTTGGATAGTTTATTAGCAAGACTGTCCTATCAAATACGTCAGGTGCTGCTTTAAATACTTTACCTACATTAACTCATGTAATCCTCATAGTAAACTTTTGAGATAGGCAATATTACAGGGTGTCCCAAAAGTCACCACACATAGGGAAAATGGGAAATTGTAGCTAAATATACCTTTATTTACAAAATATTTGTTACAAATTTTTTCCTTTGTATGGAGACTTTTGGGGCACCTTGTAGTATTCCCAGTTTGCAAATGAGTTCTTGAAAGCTTAAGTTACTTGCCAAATTTACACAGCTAGCAACCAACATAAATTGGATTCAAGCAGGTATTCTGGCTCCATAACTCAAGCTATAAAGTAGGCTAAACTCAGTTTATGTATTTCGACTACTGCAGAATCTCTGTAATTGCCTCTTAACTTTGCTAGTTATAATTATGTGACCAAAGAGAAGTCATAGGACCTACAGATTTTAGTTTTCTATTCTTTAAAATAAGGAAGTTGAGATAAATAATTCTAAACTTTTCCTAAACTCAAAAACTTTATGGTTCCGGTATTTTTGCAGGGAGTTTATGGTATTTTTAAATGTATTTTAGCCTACATATAGCAGGCAATGATAGAAGTTTTTTGGCAGAAAAGAGTCATGAACCAAGGAATATTTTATAAAACTCTTCTGGTAAGAAGTGCTATGTAGTCTCAATTAGAGAAAGAATTTATTCATATGACCAGGTAGGAGACCATTACTTTAGGCCAAGCCTTCACAGACTGTCAACGTAGTAACAGGAAGAATTTAAAAGAGATATATATTAGGGCCTCACAGAGTATAAAGAATTTAGTGGGAGGCAATGGTGGTGTAATATAAATCCCATGACCATGGAAGCCAGATTTGGGTCTAATTCCTGGGTTAGTGATATACTAATTTTAATTCAGGGAAAGTTATTTAGATTCTCTAAGCTTCAATAAGATAGAGTTAACAAGACACTGTTGGTGAGGGTGGTATAGCTATACTGCAGTGATAAATGTTCCTTAAATAACAGTAACTTAATACAACATACTTTGTTCCTCTTACACTCAAAATCTGCTCAGGTTCTATAAAACTCTCTAGGTATTTGAGCTCTATATGGTGCTTAGTGAACCAAGCTAGTCTGATCTTGTCCTCCACATGTAAATACAAGGCCCTCTAATAACCACAGCAGAGAAGGAACAGACAGATAATTTACAATCTTTACTGCTTCATCTTGTTAGGTATTTCCACTCCCTGTGAATTGGCCGGAAACCTGTGATTCTGTCTGACATAAGGGTCTGGGAAATCTAGTCTTCTTTATGCTCAGGAAGGAGAAAGGAGCAGACATTGGCGATCATTTGTGACGTCTACAAAAAACACCCAATTTGCCTTACCATAGTATTGTTCCCAGCCCATGATAGGTGTTCTCAGTGATGTCTTTCACTTCACTCTTCTTGACAGAATTGCATATGGTAAGGTTAGAGAATAAAGAAGGAAAAGTTTAATTTGAAGAGAACCTCCTAAGTATTAAAGGTATCTTTTTCCTTTTCTACCTCTTTTTCACTTTCTTTCTCTTTCTCTTCTCTCCCTCTCACTTGTATACACACACACACACACACACACACACACACAGAGGCATGCATGCACACAAGCACACACACAATAGATTAATCAGAGATCATAGGTATATCCTAAGCACACTGAATCAATCTAGTTTGTCAAATTTCAGCTAAATGTCCATGGATCTAGTTAAGATTTGTGGGATTGACAAATCAAACTAGACTTCATAGGTTAGTCCCCAAATCAACTTTTTAAAAGTTTTTCTTTATTCTGATATTTTTGGAAGTCAGAAAGCCTACATTTAGATCGATAGCTGTTAAACTTCATTTCTGACATTCCTATATGGTTTTCCACTAGAGGGTGGTTGGTATTTTAGGTGTGACAATTTCTTGTTGTGCTGAAATGTCTTATGCATGTCAACATTTTGTCATCTTTAATCCGTGCCTCTAAATTCTTCAAACTGTCTTAATGGTTGTGTCAAATTTGCTTTGCACATTTCCAAATGTCCCTGGTTTTGGAGAATGCTCTTGGTTGCAAAACACTAAGACTGTGAATTAGACTCTTTATACCTTGGATACCATAGTGACAAAATGAATAGTCATGGTGTAGGGAAGAAAACAAGGGTTTCTAAGAAGTATTAGATATTATAGTTTAATACTCAGATCTTTTAAACTAGATAAGGCAAGAAAGTCTTCCCTTATAATCAAGAAGACGAAAGTGGCAATGATTGGAGTAGATGTCACTTTTTAGAAATGTATAATAGATATTTTAGACCTAGAAATACCTTCTATTTGCTAATTTACTTATTCAATAAGTATTTATTAACACTTTGTTAGATACTAAGTCACTATGAAAAACATAACAATCACCCGTGATAATAAAAAGGCTTCCTTCGAAAATGGATGCAATCTGAGGAAGAAAGAGTGCTGAGTTTAGACTGTTAAGGCACAAAATATGTTAAAAGTTACTGAAATTACCTGAGTTATATGAAAGTGATCAGTTTATTATGTTTGTCACATCAGACTCAATGACGTATATAGTAAGAAAATCTAGTTACAGAAAACAAAGTAGAGTAATATTTTTGCAGCAGAGTTTGTAGATGCTCTTTTTTAATAGTAGACTTTATTTTTTAGAATAGTTTTAGGTTCACAGCAAATTGAGAGGAAGGTACAGAGATTTCCTGTATTGTTCCTGCCCCAACATGGGCACAGGCTCCCCCACTATCAATATCCTCTGATGGAGTGGTCCATCTGTTACAATTGATGAACCTACATGGACTCACCCAAAGTCCATAGTTTACATTATGGTTCACTCTTGGTGTTATATATTCTATAGGCTTAGACAAATGTATACTGACATTCTTCCACCGTTATAGTATCAGACAGAGTCGTTTCACTGCCCTAGGCATTATCTGTGCTCCACCTGTTCATCCCTCCCTCACCTCAACCCATAGCAACCACTGAATTTTTCATTGTCTCCATTATTTTGCCTCTTCTAAAGTGTCATTTAATTGGAATCATATGGTACATAGACTTTTCAGATTGGCTTTTTCACTTAGAAACACATATTTAAGTTTTTTTTTCCATGTCTTTGCAGTGCTTGGTAGATCATTTCTTTTTAGCATTGAATTATATCCCATTGTATGAACGTACCACATGTTATTTATCCGCTTACCTACTGAAGAACATCTTGATTGCTTCCAAGTTTTGGCAATTATGAATAAAGCTGCTATAAGCATTTGTGTGTGTGTTCTTGTGGCATATAAGCTGTTTTTGTCATAAATACTGAGGAGCATGATTGATGGATTGTATGGCAAGGGTATATTTAATTTTGTAAGAACTACAAACTGTCTTCCAAAGTGGCTGCACCATTTTGCATTCCCACCAGCAATGAGTGAAAAGTGCTGTTGTTCCACAACCTCACCATCACCTGGTGTTGTCAGTGTTTTGGCATTCTGGCTATTCTAATAGATGTGTAGTGGTGGACTGAGTCTTTTTGCTATGGAATTTATTCTCGCTCCACAGAGTAGTCTACAGTCTGATTCTGGGCTTCCTGAGTGAACTTCTGATTATTTGGCTTCCCCTGAAACCTGCAAAGAGGAAAGAATGAAAACATAGATCGATGAATATATACAGTACTTGATTATTCTTTCTTTTTGTTGTCACTATGTACATTTGCGTTCCTTTGTTATGCATTGGTTTCCCCAAAGTTCTATTAGAGTGAGTCAATATCGTTAGTCTTATCAATTCTGGGATCCTGAAGAAATTACTTCTCTGGGCCAGTGTTGCTGAGGACCAAATATCAGACAGTGATGAATTCGGAAGAGAGATGCTGCCTCGTGCGGTGGACATCCTCTCCTTGTAAAGCCAGGGCCTGCCTGCAGGATTTTTCTTATTTTATTTCCACTTTACCTCAGGTTCATTGAGGGGGGATGGTCATGAAACAATGTATCTAACCACTCACTACATAGGCTAATTGGACATCCACAGGTATGTGAAACACTTGTGCCATATGGACTCATACAACTTTTTTCCCTGGGTTGCTTGTTTGTTCCTTAGAATCCCTTTTATTAGTTGTGACTCCCCTCTCTCTAGCTATCTAAGGCAGGCATTTGAGAATCCATTTAGTCGCCCCTTCTGACTACTCAATATCTAATCAGTCCATTAGTTGATCAATCAAAGATATCCCCCTGGATCTGCTGTTAAATATGTCTGGAATATGCTTCCTTTACTGCATATCTGCCACCAGTGCTGGAATTCAGGCTACCTCTATTGTCACTACTGGGGGCCATGGGCCTCCCGACTAGCTTCCCTTTGATTCACACTCCTCACAACAGGCAAAATACTTCTTTTTTTCAAGCCAGATAGGATCATAATGTCTTCCAGCTTATAATACCTTCATAGTCCTCAAAGCTGTCAGCAAAAATTCCAACCATTTTAACTTAGCACTTAAGGCCCTCCATGATCTGACCACTGCCTGCCTTTCTCCCCTCCATTTCTGCCTTGCCCAGATGCTTCTTCACCTGCCTGGACCCTATGCCTGCACCCTGTGTTGCTATAATGGGCCCTGTCTTAGTCCATTTGTGTTGCTTTAACAGAATACCATGGAGTGGGTAATTTATAAAGAAAATATCTTTATTTCTGACAGTTCTGGAAGCTGTGAAGTTCAATATCAAGGTGGCAGCATCTGGCTAGGATCTTCTTGCTGTGTTATCCCATGGTAGAAGATGAGAGGGTGAGAGAGGCCAAGCAAGAGACAGGAAGTGGACAGAGCTCATCCTTTTACTAGGAACCCACTCCCACGATAATGACATTAATCCATTAGGGGGCAGAACCCTCTTGACCTAATCACCTCTTAAATGTCATACCCCTCAACATCATTGCATTGGGGATTATTTCTAACATATAAACTTTGAAAGGTACATTAAAACCATAGCAGGCCCCACAGAGTCAGTGGTCTCCATCCTCACTGGGCTTTTCTAGTTTATGAATTCTGAGATGTTTTATTTTCCTAACTGTGGGACCCACTGAAGACCGCCAACACTCTTCCAATCATCTCATGGGATAATTAGAGGACTTCTTGCCTGCTGTCTCTTCCCCACACTGGAGTGCACAGACTCTGGGAGGCTGCTTTCAGGCAGTCAGCTACATCTTTTCCTGGGTTGAAGGATGGAGAGGTCAAATGGAATATCCAACCCAAAATAGCTTGGAGCTTTCAGATTAGATCATGGGCTCCTGAAAAGCCAAAAATAAGATGCATTGGAAGATGTAAGAAACTAATTTCTGGCTTATTTGTTTTGAATTGGCTGGATAAAAACATATACTTTTTATATTTTAGGATTTTAAGCAACTCTTTGAAAATGTCAGTTTCTTTAAGAATTACATTACTCTTGTACCCTTCGGCACAGAGTCCTGAACGATTATCCTCTATGAGAGAGAAAAGGCAAGGCTGAAATGTCCTTATGATTTATATTTGACAGTTTATTAAAATAAAGTTGAAAAAATATTCCAATAGAATTTCCACCAACATTTTGCAATCTATATTGTCTGAAGTCCTGGGTTAGTTTTTGTTTGTTTGTTTTTGCCATAGTTTATGTGAACATTGTCTGGAAAAAACATTTTTAAAAATTTATATAGTCTTATGTGTAAAAGCCGTAGATTCATTTAACTTTATAGAAGTTACTGGCATGTTTCATGTGTTTGGTTTGGGTATACAGACCCAATTCTACTTGTACATTACTTCTGTAAAAGAAACAGGCTTTGATTGTGGGTTCAAGTCCTGGCTCAGATACTTACCAAGCGAAATACTTTGGGGAGTGCTAGTAGAGTTTCTAAACTCCATGTTTTTATATTTGTAGATGAGTTTTCTCATTTGTATGGAAGTTCCCTGACTGAGGCTCTTTGTGATATTCACAGATGTATTCTAGAATAGCGTCTGGCTCATAGCAGGTGCTCAATATTTACTGAATAAATGTATGAATGAATTATAAGCTAAATTTAGGGTTAGGCCCCCTAACTCTACATTTTATAATGCTAGCCACCTTGAAATTTCCTTTGGGTTCTCTATTCATGGAGGGGGCTTCAGCTGCCACACAGGGACTAGAGTTCATCAGTAACTGCCCCACCCCCACGGGGTACTTAGGACTGCGCTCTTGAAAAACGAAGGAGCTAAACTCTCCAAAAGCCCTGCCATAATTTAGGGAAGTTGAATGAAAAGCCTTTGTGGTGTAAATATTTCTGAAGGCTTTATTATATTTATTCCCAATTAATTTCCTTTGTGTGCCCACTGATTAGTCTTGGTGGTTCTACCCTCTGTTCATCTCTAGCTAATGTAGAACATTTTGTCTTCCTATTCATTCATTCTAAGCATTGTGGCCACAGGCAGATCTCTGCCAGGATTTTGAGCAACTCTTCTTAAACATAGACTAAAGTTTCCTAAATTGATCTTTATGGGAATATTTTTCATAGAGTCACTACTAAAGATTATTGAGGACTAATGCTAATATCCCTACGCTATAAAAAACTCCTGCTCTGTGAACCTGGAAGCATTTTCCTAGATCTAACATGCAGTTGGCCTCTCCTTGGAGTCCCTCACTGGCAGACAGAGATGGTCTTTTTTCAAAGACATCGGGGACTTATTGACTACTCCAATTATCTATTGGCCCATAAGGCACTGGGACCACATTAAATAAATTAAGTAAAGTTACCATAATAATATAAGAGGAAAACAGAGATAAAGTAGTTGAGAACATACAGAGCCAATAATCGTAGTGAGTCAACAGATTCTAGAAAAGATGAAAAACCACATAGTGGTTAGGAGAAACATTAGCTGCCTACTATTTCCAAAATATTTTTAAAATTTAATAGACACTGCATGTTTCTAGCCATCTGCTGTATTTACATAAACAGAAACATACCAATTAATGGGCCTCTGTGGGACTTCAAAATCAACTATTTGAGAGTCTAAAAATCTGCATTTTATTTTTATGGTATTCTTTTATTTCATTCTCCAACTTTGTGTTTTCAGCTAGTTTTTATTTATTCCGTTATGAGCAGTAGGTTGACTGTGTTATAGATGTTTATGCTTTTGTATGTGACAGTAAAAATGAAACTGCTTATCAGCTAAAGACATATTTGTTCCACTATGTTTTGACCTAGTAAAGAGGAGATAGTGTCATACACAGTTACGATCCACAGAGATGCTCAGAATATATGGTGAAAAAATTTGTAGTATGGCCCTTCTGCTAGCAAAGAGTAGATACCAAGAAAAGACAGATAAGTCAAAAAAGATACTGTGTTGCATTGGCCTGATATATATGCTGATGAACTGAGCCAATATCCTTGCCATGTGTCTGCCCTCCCACTATTCTGAAAGAAGATACTTAGTGTAATTGTACATGAGTCAAATTGACTAGAGCATGGAATTATGATTTAAAGAAAGAGAGCTTTCTATTTGTTTCTGGGAAAACTAAGGAAGAACTCTGCCAGAGTAAGAACAGTTAAAAAAAGGAAGAAACCAAAGTTCCCCATGAACCTTAAAGTTCTCTGATGATATCTTAAGGTAGTGGAGTTCGGTAGGAACAATTTATGAGTTTAATATTTCTGAAAATACTATTGAATGCTGTGTTCTTGTTTGCATAAAACAGACTTGTGCAGAGTTAAATAGACTGGAGAAAATTTCCCTCAATGTTTACTGCAGGTCAAAATATATATATTTTTTCAATTATCCCCTGGTTCTTGGACCTTAAACCTGAATCCTTATTGAGTTTTAAGAATAAAGAACACTAAGAATTGGTATCTAAGTATCTCTGGGAATTTTAGAAAGTGAATATGTTAAAGCACATTTTAAGTAATGTATCTTAAGGTATGACAGAACAGCACAAACTGATAGAAATCGGACAGGAAGAAAACTCAGTTCTCATTTATTCATAAGAGTATGAGTATTATTAAAGTTAGTATAGTTGTTTGCAGTGTTTTTGCCCTTTGCCCTTAGGAGTTACTTGATCCTCATACACTCTACACACACACACACACACACACACACACACACACAAAGTGCATACTCTATAGGCACCATACACTTGTGAGGTAAAAAGGACAGGTTTTGTTTTTACTTTTGGTCACTATGGTCCAGAGGGCTTCTGTGCCTTGCCTGAGGCACATGTTGTGTATAAAGTGAGGCCAATATTGGAACCCAGATCAGTCTTCATCGAAACCCCATAATTTTCCACCATCCTTTACTGTCACTCGTATAGAGTTTGGGTCAGATATTTATTTCTTTAGGCGAAATACCTTAGCTGTGTTTTAAAGACAACACCACTGAGCATGTCTGGAAACTCCTGAACCAGGGCCAGCCTGTCTCTCCTATTTCAGGTGTCATATTGGGTCCCTTCCAGGGGAGTAACTGGCATCAGTACTGCACTTGCAGTAACTGGCTGCCTGCTGTGGAATGAAAGACTCATGTCACTACTGCAGCTAATTTATCCACACTGTTAGGATAGTGCCAAACAGAAAGGGAGATATTGTTTTAGCACTTAGCAACAATTCCTTTTATAATAAGGGTTGTAGTTTAACATCTATCTGCTGTACAGGCTTTAGCATTGAGTGATTTAATTTTTATCACTACACTACAATGGCAGCAGGGTAGTTGTCCTATTTGCACAGTGAAGGAACCAGTACGGGTGCCAAGATAGGACCAGCCCCAGAGTCCTGAAGCCCCTGATCTCTGTAGTTTACCACCCAGAAGGCTGCCCCTGTGTTGGAATGTTCCAAGAAATACTTCTTCATATTGAGGGTCTTTTCTCCCCATTTCAATGGTTGTGCTCACATTTTGTTCTCTCACTTACCTAAAAATCTCTTTCTCTTCCCCTCCACCCTTGGAAACCATACTCTCCTTCTAAGGCTTGGTTTAAAATTCTCTCCTTTTCAAAATACTTCAGTCTACATTGATCTCTTTTTTATTTTACTTAAGAAATATAATTGTCTTTATAGCTTATAATATTTAGTGTTTGGAGCTCAATTGTTTTTTTAAAAACATATTAATATTTATTATTTGTTTTGCTTAACTATTCTTCCAAAATAAATTATAAAATCTCTGAAGGACAAAATATGTCCTTGCTGAGTACCAAATTGCTTAGCTCCATGCTGTGCATATCAAGCTCAACAAATACATGATTGTGCTTAAATTATTTGCATGCTTTATTTATTTGAGGGAGATACATCTTTGAATTCCTCACTGTGCACAGCACATAGACGTTGCTTAATATTTACTCTTTGAATTAGAATAAATTTATCTTTTCCAGTCACTTAAGATTAGTTTCAGGATATTTAGGGAGCTGCCTCAGAGTCTTCATATAGATCTATGATTAAACTTTATTACTTTATGTATATTTTATATAGTATTAAAAGCTATTAAAAACATGACTTTAATATAATATTAGCATAATAACAAAAATTCCTGTCCAGCTGATTAAGTATTAATTTTTCTCTTACTAAGGTGTAGGGTGTGGTATAATAACATTGTCTCTTTTTTTAAAATACTTCCTCTCTCCCCAATTATATGAGTTATATTGTTATATTCTCATTGTGGTTATTTAAAATCCAGCAGTAAAATTAAAATATGCTATATCCACTTGTATTATAATTTTACGAAAATATCTAAAATATCTCCCAGGTGCTCCAGCCATAAAATAATGCTGAATCAAAGAAAATAGAGTCCAAAAAGGGCCATTAGCACATAGTTTCATCTCCTTTGTCACCATAAGAACATTCACTGTAATACATTCTGTAATGTGATGAGAAAATGAGTCAGCACTCCTACATAGAGGGAGATATCCCAGGTCTACTTTTCTTGTTGATTTACTGTCAGCTTCTGTTTGAATTAGACTTTGGGCCGAACAAAAAGTAGAACCTAATTCATTCCCCTAATGATCATTGCTAGGATCCCTGGCAGGCTGTTCGCTGCTCAGGGCAAGAGAAGACAGACGCAACAGAAAATGCCGGAAAGGATCCCCTAATACACACATGTACACACATGCACACACACACAAACACACACACGCACATACACATGTATACCAAAAGCCCGGAGATTCCAGGGATGTAAATAACAGTTTTAGGGAGTGTAAAGTACAGCAGAGCTGAATAATTCAGGAAGAAAAATGAGCATTTGCAAAGGTGGTTCCATTCCAAGGTCTGGGCTGTCGAATACACTTTTTTGCTGCCCATTTTTTCACTGCCCTTCTACAGAAGGAGGCAGAATTAAGTAGAGTCAAACCAAGGGTGGCAGACGTTATTTCTCAAAGCTGGCCACAGTAATGTTTTCTATGCTTTTCTATATCTTTGCCAATCTCCCGCAGTAGATGAAATCTATTTCTCTCCTCCATACCTGGACAAGCTCTTGTCACTGCCTCAATAATTAAAGTGCAGCTGAAGTGACTCTGCCTGACTTCCAAAGCTAGATCATAAAATGTGATAGGACTTCCCCTGGATTGCTGGTCCTCTCTCTCTCTCTCTCTCTCTCTCTCTCTCTCTCTCTCACACACACACACACACACACACACCCCTTTAGAGCTCAGCCACCATGCTGTGAAGAAGTCCAAAATGACCCACATGGAAAGACCCAAGTGGAGAGAAACTGTGGTTCCATCCAAAAGCCATCAACTTCCAGACATGAGTGAATGAGTCTTCAAAGGACTTCAGCCCTCAGCCTTCCAGTCTTCCAGCTGAGGTCACAGATAATGAAAAGCAGAGAAAACCATCTCTCCAAATTCCTGATCATCAAAAGCCATAGCATAATAAATGGTTGTATTGATGCATTACATTTTAGAGTAGTTTATGCAACCAAAGTGAGTGAAACAGATGGTGCCTGGAATTACACTTTTAGAGTAACAGAGGTAAAACATGTACTATTGGGAGCATATATGATGGGTGGAAGCTGGAATGGCAATGAGGGGAATGTTAGCAAAAGCCTAAAGGGCCTCTGCAATGGTCTGAATGTCTGTGTCCCCCCAAAAAATTCCTATGTTGAAATCCTGACCCCTAACTGATGCTATTAAGAGGTAATTAGGTCATGAGGCTAAAGCCCTCCCGAGTGGGAATAATGCCCTTAGATGCCCTTAGAAAAGACGGGCTGAGAGAGACCCCTTGTTTTTTTTGATAATATGAAGACATCATTTATGAACTAGGGAACAGATTATCACTAGACTCCTAATCTGCAGTGCTTTTATCTTAGTCTTCTCAGCCTGCAAAGCTGTGAGAAATAATTTTCTGTTGCTTGTAAGCTATCCAGTTTATGATGTTCTGTTAATGCATCCCAAATGGACTAAAACAGCCTCAAAGTGACTGTTAGGAGAGGTCATGTGGTCTTCCAAAAGGATTTTAGGGAAATCTTAAAAGAAAGTGTGGAAAATATTATCGCAAGGCTGGGAAAGGGTGGGCTCCGGTTCTATAGAGGTGGAAAATTTGTTTGTGGTAAAATGGAAAACGTAAACTGTACCTAGTGAACTGACAGATCTAGTGAAGGAGATTTTTAGGCAGAATCTGGAAAGTGCCTTCTGGCTTTTTCTCAATAACTATGATAAAATGAGAGTAGAGATAGGCTCAAAATTAAATTGTTCTGTTTTTGATGCAATTTTAGAGGACACACATAGTTAGAACTTGCTGAGTTTGAAAATAAATCATTCACATTCTCTTCAAGAATCAAGGAAAAGCTTCATAGCAAAATTAAAACCTAGGATGTGGTTTTAAAATCTTTTGTTAAGACCTAAGGAAGATACAAGGCGGTGCCTGAAAGAGCCATTCTGTCAGACATAGGCCAGGCCTCTAAGAATCTTCCAGGTAGGCCTCACAAACTCTCTCTAAGAATCATAAGGGCAAGGCCCCATAGCAGCATCACAGGAGCCTAAGGTGCAGGAAGGCTCTTGTATAATGAAATGTATCATATGCTGATTCATAAGAAACTGTCAACATTTTTACAGGAATTATATCACCTTGAATTGACAGGGATATAGACAAAATGAAAAAGAGATCTTATGTGTCCCCTTACCCTAAACTTCAATATTTAGGAAATGGTTAGGAAACTATTCAGCTTCAAGTACTGACCGTTTCTTGTAGAAAAAGAAAAATGACTCAGAAGTCAAAACAAAGAGCCCGGAGGCAAAGGCAACAGATACTGTAGAAAGTAAGTCTGAGGCTAACTAAGGAACTGACACTATGAGTATGGCTGGATTTCAAGTTTGCTATGAACCAAACACTGCAGTGTGTGTCATACTTTTCCTTTTTGTAAACAGAAACATGTATACTGGTTGGCTACCCAAACCCTGTTCCATCACCATAGATTGGCTGTGTAACAAGTAGATAATTTGTCTCCTTAGACATACGTTGTAAGAACTGAGCAATCATACTTGAAGAACTGCAACTGAGGAGGTTTGTCTGCAACTGGACCTGGAGATCACAAAATGGGATCTCCAGCCTGAGTCTGATGTTGAAACAGGATGACACATTGAGAGTTTTGGAGGAAATACCTTTGCATGTTGGAGAGATAGGGATTGTTGTGACCAGTGAGTAAACAGTGGCAGATTATGTTTGCAAAAATGGCCACAGCACTATTTCAGGGCCATATTCTCTTCCAGAACTTTGCTGCTCTTCATCAAGGGGTAGAGTCTTGTTTTTGCTTCAGAATTCAGTTAAATCATGTAGCAGAAATGATGCCACGTGGTTTCTGAGGCTAGACCACAAAAGGTGACATGGCTCTGCTGGCTCTATCTTTCTCTTTGTGTGTTTCCTCTTGGACCCCATCCTCCATATCCCATTTAGAAAAACTACATGGAGAATAGTGGAGGCTGCTGGCCACAAGCCATCATGAACCACTAGATGCATGAGGCAATGATCTTATAGATCATTCTTGGCCCCAGGTTTTGTATCTTCTATCTGAGGCCCCAACACAGTGGAGCAGAGAAAAGCTGCCTTTGCCATGCCCTGTCTGAATTACTGATCTACAAACTCCTGAGTATGATAAATGGTTTTCTCATGAAATTGCATTTGTAACACCAAGGCACTTAAGATCTATTATAGCGCATACACCTCTGTGGGGTAGAAAAGGCTCAAATTCCAGTGGGCTTTGTGGTCTTCAATATTTATAGATTATTATAGCCTTATAGATTTCTAACCAACTGTTGCTTCCTCACAAGAGTCTGGGATACAGTAGAAGTGTTATTGGTGCTCAAATTTAGGGAATTATTTTTAAACAGTAAGATAAGATTGTGGGTCCAGTAATTATACTTTCTTTGTACAAGAATCTTTCTTTGAAAGGGGATATGACAAATATTTATTTTGTTAAGAATGAAAACAGAGAAGTTAAAAATTTCATTTAAAGGTGTTAAAATAATTGCACTAGGTTACTGCTTGCTGGTTCTAACCACCCCACAGTGTGCTCATTCTAAGGTGAAGTCTGCCAGACTGTGCACATGGAGCTTGCAGTCAGCCATCCAGTTCAGGAACAAGAACTCTTGCGGGTGGAGGAAGAGGTTGATACATTTGCAGAGAATACCCCCAACATCTGTGTTTATTAATACAGCCTACTATTCATTAATGTGTATTGACAGCCAAGGGTCATTAGACATTTGAGAAAAACAAATAGCCCAAAGAGATAGGTAGGAAGAACAAATAACCACTAGCTCCTGAGGAGAATGATAATGAATGTTAAAGAAGAGAAACATAAAATTGTCAAGAGAAAAAAATATGGCATTCGTATAACAGGCATTTCAGAAAAAGAATAGAACAAATAGTAAGAAATAATTAAGATATATTAGAATAAAATTCCTCAGAGAAGAGTTATAAAAATGAAAGCCAGAAAATGCTTAAAAGATTCACATGAAAAAATATTGCCATAAAATGTTTATAATCTAGGACAATAATGAAGACTCCATGGATTCTGGAGAGGAGGAGCCCAGGTTAGTATACCATTAAAAGTGGCTAGGATACCATTCAATGGAAAACACTTAACTGGTACCAATTTTCTTTGCAGCCGCATTGGGTGCTGGAAGGCATTGGAGCAATGACTTTGGCACTAGAACGCTCTAGCCAGCAAAACTTCCAAATGTTAACAAGAGAAAATGAAAACAGATAGGTAGATGATAGAGCTACATAGATGGATGATAAAAAGGTACAAATATAGATATAAATATTAGCATGCAAGTACTCAAGAAACCTCCCCTAAACATTCTCTGGGAAAAAAAAGAAACTAGAACATTATTCTAACCACTAAAATACTCTGAAAAGGATGATGCCATGACATTCCAGAAAAAGTGGAAAACAAAATTCTAGCTTAGGAAAGTAAAATGAATAAGCCCCAGAATGACACATGTATATACGAGGCCACCAGATTTACCATAAGGTTCCATAGGATTCTAAGAATGTTCTTAAGAAGTTAGAGACTGTCTCCTAACATATAACAGTGTTAAGAAACTAGAAGAAAATAATAAAATGAAAACATATTCTTCATTTATTAAAAAAAACAAAAAATAAAATAAAATAAAATAGTTATAAAAACTCCTAAGGGAAAAAATATTGAATAAAAAATTCTAATTCAAATATGAAGGGGGGAAAATAACCTGTGTGGTGTGATTTTAATCACTTGATAAAATGTAAGAAATTTAAATAGTATTTGTTTTGGATGCAGGAAATATTCACAATTAAAAGGTGCAGATTTAGAGACATAGAAAATATATCCTTATCTATATCTCCAATTTCCAAATCTACAGGCACAATTATTAATTCTACAGTGAAAAATGTTACATAATTATAATGTCATAATTATTATGAACACTTTTCATATTTTGGGAATCACTGTAAAATAAACTTGAAGGTTTTATTATACTTGTAGAACAGAATTAAAACGTGATTATTGATTACTTTTAAATGTAATGCTGTATCTGTTATAAATAAGAAGCCTGGAGAAAAGATTTGGAGGCAAAATAATGTGCTGAATTCCTCATCTTTATAGTGTAAGTGATTTGATATGTTTTTAAAGTTGATTAATAAAGAAATAGAGGGTTTAATATATTACTTAAATTTACAAAGCAACTATTATAAGCTAAAAATAACTAACAATTTGAATGATGACAAGGGGAAGAATTTTTTATTAATAAGTATATTAAATTTCACGTATTCCATGGTTAAAATCAGTAAATCCTTTTTAAACTTTATAGATCAAAAAAGACATATTTGCATGTATTATTGAAAGTAACAAAGGTACTATTTTGTAAGGGCATGTAGCTGGCCTTAATAGATGTGGATAAGGTAGTCATAAAAATAAACATATATGCTTCCATTACACCAAACATCATAATGGTAACAAAATATAAAGCAACAAACACATCATATAATACCGAAGATTTTTGCTTCCTGTATGCATAAAAGAACTGTGTTATAAACACATTGGTAATAACTTTTGTTTCAATAAATTATATTCTTTATGTAATTGGCATAGAGTAAGATATGTTGGATAAAATTATTACTGCCCTAAATGCAAGCAAATCATATGATGAATTAAAAAGGGAATGCATTATTAAATTTGATATTTATCTCAACATAATTATTATGTTATTTCCATATTTCAAATGAGAAAAGTGATGATTAGAATAGTTGTATCTTGCCTAAAGTCAGATAGTTATTAAGTGGTAAAATCCAATTTTGAACTCAGTCTCTAGGTACCAAGAGATTGTAATTTTAGACAAACACCCTAGGCACTTTTTGGTCATCATTATATGTACTTCATGTTGGAGGAAGAAGTTTTCTGTGATACTAAGAGGAGAATTTAAATGATAATTCAATATGAGATGGCAGAGCTAAGTGCATTTCCCAGGGTAGGCTAACATAGAAATAAATGATCGTTATTACTAAGAAAATGTATAATAAGTTAATCATTGCCTTAGCATTGTCTAATCATAACATTGGAGTCACAACCTTAAAACCTTAAATTTTATTTGTCAAAAAATACATTAAAGTTTTTAAAAAGCATGATTATTCTACATAAATGTTTATGACTTTGAAACTCATGCCAAAACAGTAGTAATCACAAAAACCACCACCTCTGAAATCATTCACATCTGTGATATGAGACAATAGCTATTAAACTGATCTTAGCAAAGTAGAAATGGAAGAAAACTAGATTTTTATGTATGAATGAAAAATAACATCATAACCAGGAAGTCAAAGTGAAGTAGCTCACATTTTTCTGCTCAATAACTTTAAAGTGTTATATAGAAGACACATTAAATATAAAAATACTTTGCTCTCATAAGGTGATCTTAAATTACACTTCACCTAAAATTCAAATGGAATACAAAAATGACCAAGTAATTTTTACAAATTCATAATCTTAAAATCCTCTTTCTGTTTAGTGACCTAAATTCCTTCCTTAAAAAGTTGGAAAAGGCAAACTTATGAGATAGAATAATTAAAATTGTTTAATAAAATTTTCCTACATCTCTGAGCATCTAGCTAAATGCCTCCCAACCCCATGTATATTGTAAAGTTTCTTCTGAACATAAAGTCATTGGGATATTTGGTTGATACCCAGGCACTACCAAAATGTTCTCTGATGTATTATATAAGCACCAAGGAATTAGAGGAAATTGTCTCAATGAGTAGCATGCTTGAGGCTTACCTCTTACTCTGTCGCCATTTAATAACATTGTTGGAACCATAAGCTAAGAGTTTTATATATTTTACTTATCATTTTCACCGGAACTCTGCCAGGTAATTATGATCTCCCTGATTGTGTAACCAATGCAAATGAGACTCAAACTAGTTACTGACTGACTGGCCCTAGGACAGGTAGGTAGTAACAGAAAGAACCAAGGATTAAACCTAAATCCATATGATTTCAAAGTACATATGCTTTAAAATACAATTGCTTCTATTAATAAAATGGATCACATATATTTAAAATATGCTTTGGAAATCATAATCATTACATCTTACATGAATTGTAAAAAATCCTCCTAAAGTTAAAATTAATTTTACAGGGATAAGTTCTCTGACTCTATAGGAGATGTGACCCATTATCTCCCATCTATGAGCATCACTCCTTTCCCTTATTGTGCTGAAGATATTATATGAATAAATGTTCTCTATTCTTAGTGTGAGAGTGTGTGCATGGTGGAATATTAAGAAATAGTATGTGTATATGTGTGTATACATATGAGTGTGTGTGTGTGTGTGTGTATATATATGTTTATTTATCTAAAAGGGACATAGCCAGCATGATGTAGATACTGTGGTGTACAAACCTTTTACAGCCAAATTTTGATCAACACATGAAATCTGCTTTTCGTACCAACTGAGGATATATATTGTTATAGCAATGCCTGTCATGAAAATTTCGTTGCTGAGTGAGATGTGGGACACGCAAGCCCAGGAACCATTTGTGCACCTGAGAATTAAGACATAATTTAACATCAAGTTAGCAGTAAAGAGAGATGTTGGAGAACTTTAACGCCTAATAGTATGGAAGAAGACAGTGACGCTGCAATTTCACAGACTCAGAAATGACCACTTGAATGTTATGATGAATCTGGATGGTTTTATTGGATTGTGAAAAGACAGTTTGCTCTGATGGTATTTTAGATCATGTAATTCCTCCACGTACAACCTCACTTTTTCTTATACTAAAATGTGGCACACATTAAAAAAAATAGGTTTTATGTGTACCTAAAGACACCACATACATTTCTTCCTTCCCATTTCCATCATTTAAAAGACCAGGCTACAGACCTGTTTTACGTAGGAATGATCGTAGCATTCCTCTCTTTGTCAGGCAGCACAGCAGTGTTTGCCGATGTGGATGCAAATTATAGTGGTCTGGATAGCACTTTCTATGCTTAGAGTTGTAAGTCACTGCTCTTGTGTGTCCTATGTCTTTATATAGCACAAGGCAATCCTTAAATTTTGTTTTCTTCATACACCTTTAGGTTGTTTATCTTTAAAAAATCTTGAAATAATTTCCCATTTTCTACAAGAAAATGTAGAGACTTTTTAGATTAACATTTGAGGACTTTCAGGTTTTTACTCCATGGTATGTTTTCAACGTAGTAGCCAACCTCTCGGGTTATCAGAGTACTGGCTGTAGCCACCATTGCCCAGTTGAGCATGGCCACATTTAGTTGCACCATTTCTCCATTAGACTTTCTTATTTTCTTTTCTCTAAGCCAAAACTCATCCCCTTCAGGTTCCACTTCAAAATCATTCTCAATTCTAGCTTGTGGTGTTCTCCCTTACTCTCATCTCCTTTAGAGTTTACTTTCTCTACTATTCTGTACCCTGTCTAATTTGACTGAAAAATTTCTCATTTTTTCTTTCTCCTATTGACATTTATTTTTATATGTTTGGATTTTTATTATTATTTTTATTGACACATTGTAATTGCACATATTTATGATGCACAAGCAAGGACATGCAAATTGTAACTTTAGCTCCTAAAACTAAAGTTTCCTCTGATTCAATGCTAATAATGAATTACAAATTTTCTTCACAGGTGCAAAACAGAGATAAGATAGTATCAGGCATTCTTCCACCTATCCGTGGACATCTACATAATTGATGCTTCCTTCACTCCCTTTTTCTCCTCTAACATCTGCCTTATTTTATGTAAAATGTAGATTTTCCTGGGTCTCACAAGAATGTAACTATTTTGTCTCACTCCCCTCCCCGATCTTTTTCTTTCTGTATGCCTTTAAATACTGAAACTTCCAGATTCCCCTTCAGAAAAATGGCCACAGCTTTATCTGTGGTTTCTGTTTTTCCTTGGCTGATCCTCAACTGTCTTAATAAACCATTGAGATTTTTGCTTTGGTCATTTATTTTGGGTTGACACATATATTGCTGAAAATACTGGGGAACAGATGACTAATTTCTTCCTCACTGATTATCAACCAGGAAACCTGCACTTATAGAGATTTCTGACCATTATCTTTGCCTCCCAAAGGTAATCATGGCTATAATAAGGCAAAATTGAGGGGAAAATGAGTAAAGAGATAGGAACAAACCAGGTTTTTGGTAATATCACTGAGGTAGCAGATTGTATTTTGTCTGAAGCTTTACCTCAGGACATATATTTACGTAAACATATATGACCAATTGCCTCTTTTGTCAGGAAGTTTGAATAAAACAACCTCCTGTTTGCATCTAATACAATCAAACTGATCAAAGAACCAAAGTTATTCCTTCAGTTTTGGCAAACAGTCATTCTGTACGGTTAAAATATAAATGTGTTCCTCACTTGAAACAAATAAGGTAGTATGAATATATGTAAATGGGATTCTTACAGGCATAGCACATATAACCTCAGCAAGATTGGTGGGAATACCAAATAGTCATCAAATTGAAAGCTACCAGTGAGCCACAGTTTAGGTAATTTTCTCTCTTTATGTTCAAATTAAGAGTATACATGAATTTTCCACTTAAAATATATTCTGTAACTTAAATTTTGATATAATAAGGTTTAATTCTTCATGATCTCCAATTCCACTTTTCATTCTGGAAGGAATAATAGCACAAATAAGAATAAATAAATAAATACACACACACACATATATGTATATATGTAAAGACTATTTACCAATCAAGTATAATTTATAGGTATCAACAGAAATATGATTTCTAAAAATAGAAAAAGTTAGCCGGGCATGGTAGTGCAAGCCTATAGTTCCAGCTATTCCGGAAGCTGAGGCAGGAGGATCTCTTGAGCCCAGGAGTTTGAGGTTGCTGTGAGCTAGGCTGATGCCACGACAGTCTAGTCCAGGCAACAGAGCGAGACTCTGTCTCAAAAACAAAAACAAAAACAAAAATGTCCTCATATCACTTTACATGGAATGGAATATTTGAGGAGTGAGACATTAGAAAGAGAGCAAAATCAACCATATTACATTTTTACTTGGTTTTTATTATAGAGTCCATACAATGGTGACCTAACCAGTGGTAGAAAAGCATTCGTTGATATAACAAACAAGTGTTTATTCTATGTACTAAGTACTGGATGTTGGGGATGAAACATTAATTAATATGTGGTCTTTGACTTTGAAAGACTCATAGTCTAGTAGAATGAGACACACAAGTAAAGTGTGATGGGGAACCAGGAGAGATGGTTCCAAGAATGCCGTACTGACAATGAAAGTTTTCATTGGAAGGTGACCCTTGACTGAATCTTAAAAGTCAAGTGGGTATTTGCTAAGAGGATGGAGATGGAGAAGAGTCAAATGTGTGGAAGGATCATTCTAAGAAATAAGAATATGTGGAGAAGCCACATCTAGACACACTGTATATGCTGACAATTCACAGTGCTTCTCACAGAGCTGGGAAATAAGAACCCAGGAACACACCTGTATCTTTAATAGCAACTCTATATCAGGTCAGGAATTATGAATTTTAGTTAATCATTTCTGCCACTGAGCTATTAGGTTATAGGAGGAGGTAGCTATTGACATACAATGGAAGAAACAATTGAAAAAATATGTTATGTGAACATTGATGAGGGTTAAGGACAGAGCTCTGGAAGCACCAACTGTCAAAAACAGTGGTGAACAAGAGGCCACAGATGAAAATTTCAAGAGCAAGGAAGTGATGAAGTGTCAAATGCTTCATAGTTGACACATAAAGTAGGGTGAAAAGAAGCCTTTGGTAATAAGGAAATCACTGAAATGGTCCCTGAGTATAGTAGCTTGAAGAGCAAACGGAAGATGGGGAAGCAGGGGAATTGAGGGTATTTCTGTCCTGAAGCTTGTATTTTACAGAAAAGAGAAATATAAATTGGTTGACAACATCAATGAAGGTTTTTTCTTTTTTGATTTATCTTGTTCTTCCTCTCCTTTTTTTATATGGGAAAGAATTAAGCAGAGACAGGACTGTGAGAATAAAAAGAGCAAAGAATTTGAAAATATTTGTAATAAGAAGACATGGGGTAGAATTTGGGCTCTTCTAGTTAGCTATCCACCTTGTACAAATCAGTAAATATCTGAGTTTCAGTGTTTGCATAAGAAAATAGAAACAGTAATATCTGCCCTACCTTATTCATATGATTATTTAGATGACTATATACAATAGTGCATTGAAAATAGGTTATAAAGCAAATTCATGATGAGCTTTTAATTAAATTAGACCTCTGCAAAACAAAAAGTAAATGATAGATATCTTGATGATCAGATAAAAAGAAAATACACTTAGATAAAAATAACTAAATCAGAGAATGAATATTAACTTGTTTAGCTGGTATTTTGTGATTCCACCAAACTGTAATTTTTGATCTACCACTTATGTGAAATAGGTTTATATTTCATAGCGTGAGCTGTATAAAAGTGCTAGCAATTCAAATTTATCTTTCACTTGCTAAGTGTGATAAAAGAATGTTCCATGAAATTAATTCTCTATTTTGGCAAAGGCTAAAACTGCAAATAAGCACAATGCAAATTTAATGTGTTCTGTTTATAGTCTCTCTGTCACTTCAAGGTCCTTTTGGAATACCATATGGGCTGGTTTATTGCTTGGGTGAAGTTTACAAATATAAACGAATAAGTAATTTTTGAGGTTTCTACAGAGTCAAATGAAGTTGGATGCAATGTCAAATACACAGCACACATATTATTATTTCACAAAGTAAATAAGGATTTATATATTTGAGGAAACAAATTTCCAAAATATGCTTTACTGGATATACAAAAATGCTTGCTTGCATCTAGTGTATTTCAAATCTGCCACTTATTTATAGTGTTGTGCTTTGTATTACAATAAATAGATAAAATTTAAAATTTATTCATTTACCAGTGAGTTATTGTATTTTCTAATAGGTTAACTGGTATTTATCCTGTTGAAAGCTCACTAACAAATGTAGCCATGCTGTATTTTTATTCTTATCTAAAATAAAATTCTAAGATGAAGAACAACATGATTAGTGACAGGACTAGCTTTAAGCTTTTTCATAGTGAGGTATTCAAGACAAGGCAGCTGAATGCTTTAAAATAAAATTTAATTTGTGCTCAAGAAAAAAAACAAGGACTGCAGTTGATAGGGAGTGATGCTTAAAAATTTTGCTCATCTTAATGTGTGTCTTTAGTAAGCCAAGAAACAAAAACCAAACAAGAATATCACATATCAACAGGAATTTTTAATTGAAAAAATAATTCAAGAAAATATATAATCTTGGGTGGATATCATGTTAAAGCATAGATATCTGAACCATGGGTAATTTTAATAATAGATTTGTGTTTATACTTGATCCATCCAATGTTACTGCCATAGTCTGGATATTTGACCTCTCCAAATCTCATGTTGAAATGGGATCTCCAATGTTGGTGGTGAGGCCTGGTGGGAGGTGTTTGGCTCATGGGGGCAGATCCCTCATAAATAGCTTGCTGCCATTCTTGTGGGAGTACTGACTTTTAGTTCCTGCAAGAACTGGTTGTTGAAAAGAGCCCGGCACCTCCTCTTTTTTCTCACTTGCTTCCTCTCTCACCATGTGATCTGCACATGCTGGCTCCATTTCACCTTGTCATGTGAGGGGAAGCAGCCCAAGTCCCTCACCAGAAGCAAATGCCTGCACGATGCTTCTTGTACAGCCTGTGGAGCCATAAGCCAAATACACCTCTTCTCTTTATAAATTAGGCAGCCTCCAGTGTACTTTATAGTAACACAAACAGACAAATACAATTACTAAAAGATAAAGACAAGAATGTTCTGTTTGACCTTTATTTATTCACATGTTTTTATATCATAAGACTAGTTTCACTGAGAAATATTTTCTAGTTCTACATCAGGGAATTACCTAACATGATGAACCATCAGTCATGATACCATCATCATCATTAATATTATTATTAAAGTAGTCCTCATTTCTGGGAAAAATTTCAATTTACTGTGTACATTTAGATATACTGCCTCATTAACTCAGCAAAAGTCCATGCAGTTGATGGTGAAATCATATTATTTTCTTTTAAAGATTGGAATGCTGGAGGTAGAAGAGGTGACGTCATGTAGCTTGTGTGTCTCAGAGTAAGAAGCCACAGCACGGTGTTTGAAATTTAGATGATGCATTCTTCTGTTGATCATGATTTATAGCTTACCTTTGTTAATAATAGTTTACAGCTAATAAAATATTGTCTTATGTATTTTCATTTCATTCAGTACTTAAAAATTAAACATAAAAATACCCCTTTTGCAACTGAGTATTCTATCATTGAGAGGAATTAAATATCCTAGTCAATCTAACACAATTTGAATGTGCAAATGCCAGTATTGAATCAAAATCTGTGTAATATTTCAACTCTATGATCAATTCAGGTTTTCCATTGTTTCACTATTAACCATTTCTTTTCAATTAATTGGCCTTTGATTGCAGCAATTTCTCAGATTATAAAACTTCCAGAAATGTAGATCCACACAACCCTAGTCCATTCTTCCTCCAAGTTTTTTAAAGAATTCATGAGTAGATTAATAAAATGTGGTATATGTATACCATGGAGTACTACTCAGCCATAAAAAATGAATTAATACGTTTTGTAACGATTTGGATGGAACTGGAGACCATTCTCCTAAGTGAGGTATCACAAGAATGGAAAAATAAACACCACATGTACTCGGTATTAAATTAGAACTAACTGAACAGCATTCATGTGCACAGATGGAAGCAAAACACAATGGAAATTAAGCAGGTAGGAGACGGGAGGAGGACATTGGTGAAATCATACCTAATGGGTACAATGTTCACTATCTGGGTGATGGACACACTTATAACTCAATCAGTACAAAAGCAATCCGTGTAACCAAATCATTCGTACCCCCCTAATATTCTGAAATAAAAAAAATAATAATAAAAAAGAATCCACCAAAGAGATATCAAGAAATTCAGTGGACGATTCCTTGAATAAATAGGGGAGGAAAAGTAAAATAGTGAAAATGATAGTGCTGTGAGTGTTAAGGGTTGGCCCCTTCCGAGTTATTCATTTGATCTTGGACTAAGATCTTGGCTAGTCCACTACACTTTCCAGACATGCATTTAACCCACACAAAACACGGAGTTCCATTAGATGAGCCAAGACTCTATGCAAATCTAAAAATCCCTAGTCAATAAAACATACTTGATGGATTATTATTTTTTCTCTAGCAATGATGCCCCAATAAATTAAATATGTGGTGGAATTCATCCTATATAAGATATATGCACTAGTTACAGTCTGCTATTCAAATCTAAAACTCTAAATTATATTTATTTGATTTTATCTAGTCTGAAGACTGTAAGGATTTTTCAGGGAACAGAGATTAAGATAAAACTGCATTGTGGTCATTCGAGGCATACCAATTCACACCATTATAAGATCTTCATTTTAGAAAATACTCAAATTGCCATCACTTTTGGAATTCTATTAAGCAGCTACTTTGTAAGAAAGATTAACTCATAGTCATCGCAAGCATAAGCATCACCCAGTACAAAATTGTTCCATTACTGAGAAATCGGGGAATAGGTTATTCATTCATTGCTATGCACAAGAGCCAAACTGTCTAATCTATAGCTTGGCTTCTGTGGCAAGCTGATAATCATCATTAAATATATCAATTACCAATCCCTGGACATTGTAAATGTTACCTAATTTGGAAAAACAATCTTTGCAGGTGTGTTTAAATCAAGGATTTTGAGACAAAGGGATTACTCTGGGTTACTGGGTGCACCCTAAATGCAATTACAAGTGTCCTAATAGAGAGACAGAGGAGGGTCTGACACACACAGAAGAGGAAAAGGCAATGTGACCGAGGAGGCAGAGATTGAAGTGATGTGGCCACAATCTAAGGAGTGATGGCAGCCACCAGGAGCTGGAAGAAGCAAGGAACAGATTCTCCCCCAGACCTCTTGAGGGGGTACAACCCTGCTGACATTTTGATTGGTTTGGGCCCAGTGATACTGATTTCAGACTTCTGGACTCCAGAACTGTGAAAAAATATTTATCTTTTTTAATAGATATAATTGGCTTTTATTCACAATGCATGAATCCGGGCAGCCTCCATTCTACAAAATAGAATGAGAGTTCCCATTGGGCAATAGTAGAACAGTGGGTTTTGTGAATTGAGGACAAGGGGACAGAACAAAAGGAAAAAAAAACTGATTGATTAACATCAGTTACTTTTTTTTAGCAGTTAAAGCAGAGGGGACTTTTGTATTAGGTTTCCTTATGACTCAAGTAGACTTAAATCTCCTGTTTTCAGGAAAAACTGGTCTGTTTGGGGATCTATCTCCTTCCTTAAAGTTTCAATTTTGCTATGTGGCATTTAGCATGAGAGATGCCATTTGGTTTGGTCTGGTCTACTGGGGCCTGATGTAGGAGCTTAGTCCAAAACAATGGCCCCCCATAATTTTGTTTCAGAAGGCATTAGAGACTATAGCTCTCATGAAGTTTCACCATCTGTGTAGGATCCAGTAGGGAGAAATACACAGAACATTATTTTTACCCAAACAAATATTTTTTTTTTGTTTAAGCATGTGACTTGCCAGTAATAGCACACACATACATTGGCATACAAAAGTACACACAAATAAAGACCAATTAATCTACTTGATTGCATTCACTTCTGGGTGCACATAGCCTATTCTTCAATTCATTCTGGCTAATTTTTCTTTTTCTCATTTTAATTAAAATATCTTGAGGTTATCAGTTGTCTGGTCAAAAGCATACGCCATTTTTTTTCTGTGGCAGTACTGATACAGGAATGCTTTCTTGAAACAATAAAGGAATAATTTATTGGTAGACATTTTGATGCAGTGATAGCTTTAAAACAAAAGATGTGATAGCCACAACCCAGGTTTGATTGTTGCATTTTTTAACTATGTATATATTTTTGTTAGAAATCATGTCTCCAAGTTTTTATTTCCTCATTTAAAATGAGCATAAAATCTAACTGTAGGCCTTATCTTGTAGTTCACACTTTTGTTTTTCCCAGTTGAGCAGCACATTCCTTTCTGAGCGCATTTCATTTCCCATGTACCCAGGTGACAGTGGCCAAGAGCAAATGAGTCGTGATAGTGATATTTTGTTTTCCTTACTTTAAGGCACAAGAGGACTTGTCTCATTTACTGCCTTTCAGGTTTTCACAGCTGACATAGGTTTACCAAAAAATTTACAGGGGCATAAAATGAGTTTAAGCCACCAAGGTTGTGATAATTTGTATTAACAATAAAATGAAAAGAAATCCCACTTTTAAGATGTTGCTTATAGATGAATGTATAAGTCTATTATAAACATGTATGAGAATTAAAGAAATTTGCTCCTTCTATACTTCAATTCAATTAGGTGGATTCTGATCTTCTGGGTTAAGGTTCTGATTCCACAGTAAGAGAAATTAATTGACTGAACATTTCCTGGTCATTTGGAATTACCTATCAATTGTTCCTGGACCATTGTTTTAATTACATGGTAGCCAATTAAAATACTTTTTAAATTTTATCAAAATGAATTATCAATGGTTTTTCTGGATCAATCGCTAAATTCACAGCTTTGTAAGTGATCATTTGCCTTATAAATATGCATTGTAATTTAAAATAGTTATTTACAGGTAATAAGTTTCATACATTCTTTTGGCATGTTACAAGGAGTATAAAAGGTCAGACTTGATGGTTTTAGTTCTGTTACTTAATTGTGTGACCTCAGCTAAATCCTTAATGTTACCAGCTCCTCACAAAAATAAAAATACTGTATAGGATGATTTTTTTTTCAAGGATTGTAGGAAAAATGGAACTTTTGGGATATATAGGTTGACTACATTTTTCACTTACGGAAAGAGACTGAGGAGCCCAAGTAAATCCAGAGTGTCTTTCTAATTCATCTTAGATAGTTCCATAAAAGATGAGGCAATTATTAATGTTTTCATTGTCCTATACCATGTGTGTGGAAGAACACACTCTTTGGGTAAAAGGAAAGAGTAAACTGTAAGTTACGACAGTGCTAAGGTTGAGAAAGAAACAGTTCACACCTGCCTTGGTGATTTTCTTCAAAGTTAAGTACTAGGATTTGATGATGTGAAGTTAATAGTTTAAAATGGAGTATATTGATCATGAATTATGGATTAGGTCTCACTGAAGTTTTTCAGAAGCTTCCTCTTGATCAGTGTTCACAATTTTATCAAACATGACAATCCCAATTTATAACAAATATTTTAGCCCCTTTTACTAACTTAAAATGATATTAACAATTTCATCTATCCATATACATGATTTTTTTAAAAAAATCCATAGAGTAGTTCTGCTTCCATTTAGTACGTAAAAATCCTCAGAAGAACTTATTTCTTAATAAAAAGAAAAAGCTGTATAATCTGCAATATCACAACTTTTCTTCAGCCCATTGAAGATATGAAATTGCAAGGTGACTATGTAAAATAAATTCCAAGAGGCAACAAACCTCTCCTAGGAGAAATAGGACATACAAGTTTTTTCTCTTGTGTCAGAGCACAGCAGGAAGGAGCAGCTGCTATATAAGTGGGGAAGAATAAAACAGCTGAAAAGGTAACGGTTTCTTAAAGACCGTGTGTGGACTATTATAAATTTAGAATATCTGGGAGGTCCAGATTCAAAGGACATTAAGATTGGGAGCAGGGCAGGATACCTGAAATAGTCCCCTTTAGAGGACACAGGCATGCAAACCTGCCTTTTTATAGACCCTTTTCTCATAGAATGAAGTGTCACTGGGGGAAGGAAGGACATTTTCCTATCCCTGGGGCCTAAGCAGATACCCACTGGCTCTAGGGGAGGAGTAAAGCAGAGGCTGTCTTCCCCACGAAACCTCCTACCATAAGACTCAGACTGAGTTACAAGCAATAGCAGCCTGCTGCTGAAGGAGGAACAGAAGACCCTTTTGCCACTAGTCCTGGGTAAAAATACAATGCTGCTGAAGGGGAAGGGGAAGCAAAATCTATCTGCCTCTGAGGGAGGAACAGAAAACCTTCAGATCTCAGGATTCTGCACTGACACAAAGCAGAGATCTGGAAGGGAAGAAAACATTTGGTATCAAGAAACCCACATTAAAAAGTCAGCGTTTAACTATCATGTGGTAGAGCAGAAACACTAATAAAATCCAATATTAAGTTCACATACACAAAGCCTACTAATGACTGAGGCCGGAGCAAGGGAACTGAGAAATCTCCTCTGACGATGAACCTGACGCCAAGTAACAAGAGATAGTAGTCTACAGCTGAGGCTGGACAAAAGTGTCAAGAGATCCTTCTGTTGTGAAGCAGGCATATATGGACCCCTGAAATGTGCAGGTGGGATAGGAACACTGAAAAATTTGTTTGGCACTGCAATCCTCACACTGAATACAGGACACAGCAGCCTAATGCTGGAGGACTTTAAAGTGTGTGGAGTATGCAAGTAATTAAAGCAACAGTATGATCAAAACCAGCTCAGCTTCTAACTAGATTGACACAAACCCCGCACTGACAATCTGACAAAAAATTCATGCCTATTTCTAGGTGCAAATACTATTTGCCTCCATCTCTGTTGTTCTTTTACACATAATGTCTGTCAAAAATCACAAAACACACACACTACAAGAAAATTAGTACCTATTGTTGAGAGAGAAACTAGTCAATAGAACCAGACCCAGAGATGAATTCAACGTTAGAACTACCAGACAGAAACTTTAACATTACTCTGATTAATATGCTAGATGATGTAATGGAAAATGGGAATAACTTCATGAACAAATCGGGAATTTCTTTTTTTTTATTTCAGGAAATTATGAGGGTGCAAACATTTTGGTTACATGTTATTACTTTGCCACAACCCAACCATGATTTGAGACGTGCCCTTCCCCCGCTACAAGGCTCACCGTGTCCATTAGTTGGGGAATTTCAATAGTTGTATGGTCAAAAGAATGATGTGAGTTATGTCTAGCTGTTTTCAATATTTATTCTTTATTTTTAGTTTTCAGAAGTTTGATTGTGATATTTCTAGATGTGGTTTTCTTCAAATTCAACCGAATCTGTAAATTTATGTTCTTCACCAAATTTGAGAAGTTATTTTCTCCAAATTATTTTTCTGCCTTAATCTCTTTTTCCTTTTCTTCTAATACTCAAATGTATACTATATAACTTTTGGTAATGTCCTATGGGTCCCTGATGATTTCTTCATTTATTTAAATATTTTTAAATGTTAAATATTTAAATATTTTTCTTTCTGTTCTTTATGATAATTTCTATTGTTTTACTTAAGAATTTATGGAAACTTTACCTGTCTTTTTATTAGGTTATTTTTTATAGTTTCTATTTCTCTGCTGAGAATTTCTGTCTTTTCATTCATTTCACATGTTTTAAGCTTTACATAATAAAGTATCATTATAATAGTAGTAGCTTTAAAGTTGTTGTCTGGGTTAACATTAATTTTTATTTCCTTTGAAAATTAGTCACCCTGCTTCCTGGTTCTAAACCTGTAAAGTAATTTTTGATTATATCCCAGACATTGTCAAAAGTTATGTACATACTGGATCTTGTTATAATCCTAGTAAGAATGTTAATTTGTTGTTGTTGTTTTATTAGGCAATCAACCTGATAGAGTTAGACCAAAAATTCTGTCTCACTTTCTAACATCAATTGTATTTTCAAATTTAATGTCAGTAAAATATGCTCATCTGCCCCTCACACATGCCATTAAGTGAGTAGCCTGAGATTTGCACTATGGTTTCAAGATTATTAAAATATTTGCCATACTTATTTGGGTTTTTATCATGTTTGATCAGCTTAAGGCACTAAGCTCGAGATTTGTGCAGATTCATATACAGGATTTATGTACTGAATAGTCCCCTTCTTGTCTAGGTCTCTCTTTTATGGAATTCCCACCACACCCCACAGTACACACACACACACATACATACACACACGTGCTCCTGTACACACTGTGGCTAGATGTTGTATTTCTCTGATTCCTTTGATGAGAGAATTCTGTACTGAATCCCAGACAAGGATTTTATTGGAGTTTAGCTGCCAATGCCACTGTTTTCCCCCATCTCTGTGACTGGGTCCCACCTATAAGATAAGCCATGAGAAGCACGGGAAAATAAAAAGTAATAAAAAGTTTTGCTTACCCCCTAAGATCTTCCTATTTTTATTTACTGCCCCAAATTTTCAGAATGGCTGCTGTTTGTATTTTGTCTAGAGTTTTTAGATGTAATTAGTGGAAGAGACAGGCTCTACTGAATTTACATCACCATAGTGGGACTGGAATTATGCATATTAAATGCTTATATTAGTAAAGAAGAGGTATTTTAAAACAATTACCTAAGATTCAAACTTTAAATCTGCAGAAAAAAAGAGAAAATGAAATCCAAAGCTAGCAGAAAGAAGAAATAATAAAAATAATGCACAAATAAAAAATAAAACCCACAAACAATAGAGAAAATTGTTTAAAACAAAGTTATTTGAAAGTGTCGCGCCCGCCTCGCCAGCAAGGAAGACGCGGCAACAGGAGTTCTTCTACAGTGCTTTATTGGGGATCCCTCTAAGCTTCAAGATGCGGAAGACCCTGAGCACAAGCTTTCACACAGTAATATACCCTCAGGGAAACAGGAAGTAACAGAGATAGGTCAAAGTCAATCACAAGCGGTCACCAATAGGCCGAGTCAGAAAACCTCATATGCATACTTATGTAACAGACCTACAGATGTACTACGCATGCGCCACACTTGTTTACCTCAGCCAAGCCACCGGAAATCGGCGCCATCTTGTAATGGCGTCCGCGCTCCCCACATCTCCCCCTACTTTATTATTTAAGAAGGCCTGCCAGACTGGAAACCGCCTCGTCTCGTGCAATGAGCGAACTCGGAGACGTGCAGAGGCCGGTTATAAAGGCGGCCGTGGGTAAGGCCTCTGTCTTAGGCTACGCGGGCTGCCTCCCGGCCTGGCACCAACTGGTGTGCCTCCAGGCGCGGGACCCACGCATTCCCGTCATGGAGGTACCTTACAGCCGAGAGAGGGGGGAGAGCAGGCAAGTCGCGGAACGCCTATAACCTGGCCATCCACACGTGGGGGTCCTGGCCGAGTTGCAGTGCGGCAAAGGCTTGTTGCAGCAACATTTGGTTGCGCCGATTGTGGCGCGCCATACGGGTAAGGGCCACAAATCCTACCAGGGCCACAGTCGCGAGCAAAGCCAACAAACAGCCCATTCCTGCCCACTCTTTTACATGGTTGGCCACCTGCCACATCCAATCCGACAGCCCCTGGGCAAAGTTCACGTCGACTCGCGTAGAGTTGATGTGAACTATACTAGCCTGTAGCCGTTCCAGCAGAGTCTCAAAGTCATTGGACCATGGACCCAACAACTGCTGCGATAGGGTTCGTGATAGGCTAGCTGCCCGGGAAGCGTTCTGAAAAGGGATAGAGGTGACACACATGCCAGGCAGGCGCCACTCGCATCCGAGCTGCATGACCTGCATCAACAAGTCCACTTGTTCTTGAACCAAGTCCACTCTTTGGTTGAGAATCATGATGCCTCCTTTCAGCTGAGCGTTGACGTTTGATTGGGTCGCCAGGGCGGTCGCCACCCCCGACGATAAGTTGTTCAAGGCGGTGGCCGTCTGCACCGAAGTGGTGAGCGCAACTGCAGCCGTCGCCGCGGCAGCCACCGCGGCCGCTACGGCGGCAACTATGGCTGCGGTGATGCCAAAGTCGCGTCGCTGCCGATACAGCATCGTGGCCGAGGGCGCCTCCACAGGGATATCAAACGGGAGGAAAGGTAGTTCTAGAGACTCGTTGGTGGTAAAAAAGCGGGGAAAAACTGTGGCGTCATGCCGGACGGGCATCGGCAGAGGGAAGACATCCATCAGGGCCCAGCGCGCTTCCGGTACCGCCATCACCGTCGTTAGGACTCCCGCCAGCATCAGCATCTGCAGTGACGCCATCCTGGCCCGCCGGACGCTCGTCCTCCTCAGCCGTGGTGTGCACCGAGCGGGTCAAGCGCGTCGGAACCCAAATAGGGTCCTTGTGATCCTGCGGGAAAACACAAACAGCTCCCCTGGACCTGGCTATAACCGGATCCAGGCCTCTCCACTGGCTCGTTAAGACGTCCTTCCATTTTACCGCCTCGTGGTGAGCCACCGGGGGGGACGTGTGTCTCTCTGCTGCAGAGCGGCCGGACACATCCAAAGTCAAAAAATTTAAGGTAAAAAGGGCAAGGGAAATGGTACCTTTAGGGGACCTCTGTATGGCCTCCAGGGCATCTCCCCCTTTCTGTTTTTGTAGATAAGCCTTGAGCGTGCCATGGGCACGCTCCACAATGCCTTGTGCCTGAGGATTGTAGGGGAGGCCAGTGAGGTGTTTGACTCCGAGGCGAGCACAAAATTGTTGGAAAACTCTGGAGGTATAAGCGGGGCCATTGTCTGTTTTAATAGCACTTGGCTTGCCCCAGGCCGCCCAAGCCTCCAAGCAATGGATGATGACATGACTGGCCTTTTCCCCCGTTAGTGGCGTGGCGTGGAGGACACCAGAACAGGTATCTATGGAGACATGAACAAACTGAGTTTTTCCCAGAGAGGGAATATGAGTGACGTCCATTTGCCACAATTGTAATGGTCGCAGACCCCTGGGATTTACTCCCGTATGTGCGACATTGCGAAAAGGAGCACAAGTGTGGCACTGCAACACAACCTCACGCGCCTCGGCGCGCAAGATGTGAAATCGGAGACGCAAGGTCTCAGCTGGGACATGGTAGAGTGTATGAAAATCTCTGGCGGCAGCAAGATTATCGGCCACCCAAAGAGCGCGGGTGGCCCGGTCTGCCATTGCATTTCCCGCCGCCATGGGTCCAGGCAAGAGAGAGTGTGCTCTGATGTGGTGAATAGAGAATGGGCTGGTCCTACTCAGGATGATGTTCCTGAGGTCCGTGAATAAGGAGAAAACTGTACTTTTAGGAAGGATATAAGGGGAAGTTTCCAAAACCTTCACTGCGTTAACCACATAGCAAGAGTCTGAGATGATATTAATGGGATCGGTGATGGTGCTGAGAACCAGGCCAACTATAGCACACTCCACCAGCTGAGGGGAAGTGTAAGGAAATTGCTTAGTAAACACCTGGTCCTGGATAACATAACTCCCAATGCCTGTTTTAGAGCCATCAGTATAGACATCCAGGGCATTTGGCAGCGGGTGTGCCGAAGTCATCTTCGGGAAAATGAGGTCATTCCTCATAGCAAATTGCAATAGGGGATGTTTGGGGTAGTGATTATCAATGCCTCCTGGGAAAGCGCACCGCAGCACCGCCCATGCATCAAGAGTGGCACATAAAGTATCTACCTGGTTGGCAGTGTATGGACAGATGAGGCTCTCTGGGTAGCGCCCGAAGTGGGAGAGAGCCAAGTGAAGGCCCTTCAATGCGAGGTCAGCTACACAAGTCGAGTAGTGACCAATCACCTTTCCCGGAGAGGCTTGAGGATGTACCCAGAGAAGGGGACCATCCTGCCAGAGCACTGCTGTAGGAAGGGTAGGAGAGGGGAGCAGACATAGAAGAAAAGGGTCCTGGTGACGAATGCGTACTAGGTGCGCATTCTTAATGGCTTCTTCAACCCTATGTAAGACCTCTAGGGCTTCCGGAGTCAAGGTTCTAGGGGATGTGATATGAGGGTCTCCCTCAAGAATCTGAAATAAAGGTTTTAGTTCAGAAGTGGTAAGGCCCAAAAAAGGCCGAAGCCAATTGATGTCTCCTAATAACCGCTGGAAATCATTTAAAGTTCTCAAAGCATCTCTTCGAATGGCCAGCCTCTGAGGCACAATTTTATGAGGAAAGATGCTACTGCCAAGAAATGAGCCCACTTCCCCTTCCTGCACTTTATCGGGAGCTATGGACAGCCCCCTTTCCTTTAACTGAGTTTGAAGGAAGGCAAAGACCTGAAGCAACAACTGGGCATCCCGATGGCAGAGTAGAATGTCATCCATGTAATGGATGATTTTTACCTTAGGATACCTCCGTCGAACAGGCTGAACAGCCGCGCCCACGTAAAGTTGACATAGAGTGGGGCTGTTAGCCATGCCCTGAGGTAGAACTCGCCAGTGGTACCTTTCGTCAGGCTGCTCATGATTCGTGGAAGGGAGTGTAAATGCAAATCTAACTTTGTCAGATGGATGAAGTGGAATAGAAAAAAAACAGTCTTTGATATCCAAGATGATCAGATTCCAATGCTTGGGCAAGGCAGAAAGAAGGGGCAACCCTCGCTGGACAGGCCCCATTAGGCGCATCTGGCCGTTGACTGCCCTTAGGTCCTGCAGTAAGCGCCACTTTCCTGACCTTTTCTTGATCACAAAAATAGGGGTGTTCCAAGGCGAATGAGAGGGTTCAAGGTGCCCAAGAGTGAGCTGTTCCTGTACCAACTCACGGGCTGCAAGCAGTTTGTCGGAGGGTAATGGCCACTGAGACACCCACACCGGGTCCTCCGAAACCCAGGGAATGGGCAAGGCAGTGTCAGCGGCCCCTAGGAAAAACCCAGCCCCTGTCTACCGGGATTGGGAGTAGGCATAAGTGGTGTTGACCTGCCTTGCAAATTCTTTCCTAAGCCCTTACCCGGGACCCATCCCATGGTACTCATCATGTCTTGGCTCTGAGCAGAATACTCATTTGTTAACTTAAGGTTTAACTGTCTCAGGACGTCTCTGCCCCAGAGATTCACTGGTAAGGGGAGAACAAAAGGCTTAAAACTACCCCTACTGCCTTCGATATCACTCCAAGACAGGGTTCGGGCACTCACGGCTGGGGCCGAAGCGTAGCCCAGGCCCTGTAAAGTTGCCTCTGAGCGGGTGAGCGGCCAGCCTTTAGGCCACCACCGCTCAGATATGATACTAGTGTCTGCTCCCGTATCCAGCAAACCCTCAAATTTCATTCCCTGAACAGTCAATACAAGGGTCGGACGGGTGTTTAAATCCAAAGACAGAAAGGTACAAGTGCCTCCGGACGACCCGAACGCCTTACTACCACGTGGCTCCTGCTTGCTGGGGAACCAAGCGTGAAGGCTAGGGAGGAGCAGAAGCTGAGCAAATCGGTCTCCGGGGTGGATGGAGATAATTCCCCGAGGTGATGAGCACATGACCTTTATTGGCCCCTGGAAGTCTGAGTCTATAACCCCCGGGTGGACAATCAGCCCTTTTAAGGTAGCTGATGACCTCCCAAGCACTAATCCCACAGTATGATTGGGCAGGGGTCCTTTAAAGTCTGAAGGGACAGGTTGACATCCTAATCCAGGTGTCAAAACTGTGGTGGTGGTGGCACGGAGGTCCAATCCTGCTGAACCGGGGGTGGCCCTCCTAGGTTCCCCCCCGGCAGCGCCGGGATCAAGGAGGGACGAGTCCCCGGGGTCAGCAGAGACGGGCCCGGGGGCCCCTGGGGGCTGTCCTGCGCCAGCATCGCCCCATATGTTTGCGAGCCCTGGGGTCGTGGGCCCCGCCTCCCGTTTTTTGGCAGTGCAACCATGCTGCCGCTAGGCCCTCGGGAGATGGGCCGGCCTTCCTTGTCTTTAATGGATCGGCACTCTGCGGCCCAGTGCCGACCTTTCTGGCACACGGGGCAAACCCCCGGCTGTGAAGATGATTGCTTCACCTTACTTGGCGCTCGGCACTGTCTTCTCAAGTGACCGGGCTTGCCGCAGTTGTAGCAACAGCGTTGTTGCTGGGCTTGTGCCGCTATGACCGCGGCCGCCAGGCCTTGATTAGTCAGAGGACCCCCAATCTCCCTGCAAGCCTTCAGCCATGCATTTAATCCTTTACTTTTCCATGGCGTAATAGCATTCCGACATTCCGAAGTGGCCTGCTCAAAAACCAGTTGCTCAACCAACGGCAAGGCCGTGTCTACGTCCTCAAAAATCTTTCCTGCGGCATCCATCATGCGAGCCACAAAATCCGAAAACGGCTCAGCCGGAGCCTGGACAATTTTTGTCAGATTGCCACGCACCTCCCCCCGTTTGGGCAAACACTTCCAAGCCTTAATGGCTATCTGATTTACCTGGACATACACCTCCTCCGGGTAGGCCGTTTGATTATTGGCCCACTGTCCCTGTCCGGTGAGCATGTCAAAAGTCCACGCTGCTCTGCCGCCTCCCTGGGCTGCATTCGCACGGGCCTGCGCGGCACACCCGTCATGATACATGGACTTCCAGTCTAGATATTGGCCCGTGGTTAGCGCCGCGCGCACCACCTGCTGCCAATCCGTGGGCGTTAGGGCACTAGCGGCAAGCCTCTCCAGCAGTACTAAAGTGTAGGCTGCGCTATGCCCCCAGTTGCGGACCGCCTCTGCAAATTCCTTTAATTGCTTATGGTCCACAGGTTGCCAATATCTCTGATTATTGTTGTCCACATACACAGGGAAAGCAAATCCTAGCTCTCTCCGCGCTTCTGGGGGGAGGAGAGACGCTCCACCCCCCCGGTGCGGGCCCAACGAGGGGCACTGTAGGTGGGGGCAGGGAATACGGGGGAGGCCAGGTCTCTATATCGAGCCTGGGCGGGGCCTGCCTTCTCGGCTGGACCACATCCTGTTTTTTAAGTCCCCGTATTTCCTTTCTCAACTGCTGAAAAGAGGGGGTAGCTTCTTCCCCCTCCGAGGCGGACGATTCACCTTCCGCCTCGGACAAATGCAAATCTGCAAATTCTGGCAACAGCGGGTCGTCACCCGTTCGCCGGTTCTCTACCTGACATGACTGATCGTCCTTAACCGTTGCAACTCCTTCCCCTCTCCCTCCTTCTGAGAGCTGAGACTGCACTTCCGCAAGCTGTTCTGCTGCACTCTGCGAACCCTGCAGATCGCACTTTAGGCAATCCATAACTAACCTATGAAGTATCAAGATGCCAGGCCTTAAATCTAACGCCTCGCGTAGATCATGGCTCACCTTCCTCCAAGATGGTATGGTGAGCGAGCCGGAGGCTAGGAACCAAGGGGATACCCGGTCCACCTCCCTCAACAATCTCTTTAGGTCATGATCGTCAACATGGATTTTATTTTCAGCAAGCAGAGTTTTCAGAGGCCACAGAAACCGGCGTAGTGGTATGTTGCCCATGTCTCTCTTGGGGGCGGGGAAATTGGCCGTCCCACACTGTAGTTCTGAACTCACCTCACAAGAGGTCGTCTCCGCTGGTGCCCTGGTGGTACAGTTCCCGGGTTTCGGCACCACTTGTCGCGCCCGCCTCGCCAGCAAGGAAGACGCGGCAACAGGAGTTTTTCTACAGTGCTTTATTGGGGATCCCTCTAAGCTTCAAGATGCGGAAGACCCTGAGCACAAGCTTTCACACAGTAATATACCCTCAGGGAAACAGGAAGTAACAGAGATAGGTCAAAGTCAATCACAAGCGGTCACCAATAGGCCGAGTCAGAAAACCTCATATGCATACTTATGTAACAGACCTACAGATGTACTACGCATGCGCCACACTTGTTTACCTCAGCCAAGCCACCGGAAATCGGCGCCATCTTGTAATGGCGTCCGCGCTCCCCACAGAAAGGATTAATCAAATCAATTAACCATGAAATAGGCTACTCAGAAAAACATGAGGGAGGCCATAAACTATTGTTTCAGGAATGAAGGAATGATCACTAGAGATTTCATAGACATTAAAAGAAAAAAATAAAGTGATATTTTAAAAAAATTATGCAATAAATTGAACAACTTAGATAGGACAGAATAATACTTTGAGACACAAAAACATTTGCTCAAGAAGGAGATAACCTGAATTAAATGGTATCTATTACAGAATAGAATTTATAGTTAAAAACTTTCTGAAAAAGAAATCTTCAGACTCAGATGGCTTAATAGGCAAATTTTGACAAATGTATAAGGAAGGAATAAAACTAATTAAACATGGAAACTTCCTGAAAAGAGATGAGAACAGAATATTTTCAACTCATTTTATTAGGCCTAAAATTATTCTGATACCTAAGCAGAAAAAGATATTACAAGAAAATAAAAAACTACAGACAAATATTCCTCATGAGCAAAGATGTAAAACTTCTTAGTTAAATATTAGGAAATCATAGTCAGCAATATTTAAAAAGGATAATATATCATGACCAAGTGGGATTTTTCAGGGGAATATAAAATTCATGCAATAACAATCACTTATGAATTTTACCATATCACAGACCAGAAAGGAAAAATCATTTGATCAGCATAATAGATGCAGAAAAACAATTTTACAAAATTCAAGTTCCAGTCATGATAAAAATGTTCATCAACAAGATTAGAGGAAAACTTCATCAACCTGGTAAAGTAGTTTTTCAAAAAACCAGCAGCTAATATCATATGCAATGGTATAAAACCAAATGTCTTCACCTTGAAATTGGGGACAAAGTAAGGATCTCAACTACAAAGAGGTTTTAGCAGTTGTGTGAATAAGGCAAACACATAATTTAAAATATTAAACATACAAAAGGATATAGAATTGAAAGAAAAAAATAAACTGTTTGCAGGATGTACAAAAATCTACATAGAAAACTTCAAAGAATTTACAAAAATAATTCTAAAATTAAGTAGTGAATTTAGCAAGATTGCAGAACATAACATCAAAATAGAAGTTTCCTTTCTGTATTCTAATAACAAATGATATTGATATTTTAAAAATAGTATTGACAATAGGCATAAGGACATTAAATAACAATTATGTGCAAGATTTATATGATAATACTATAAAACAATTATGGAGAAGAATAGAAAACCTAAACCTAAATAAATGGAGAAATATAGAATTTTGAACATTTGGAAGACAGGATATTGTTCAGATATCAATTCTTCCGACATTGGTATAGATTAAACACAACATAATCACAATGAAAACATGGTATTTTTAGTATGATGAAATGGTGAATCACTTTTATCAGAATTTCAAAAAAAGACCAATGTAACTGTACTCCAGGAAAATTGATGTTTATTTAATCCATGCACAGGTAATCTTAAGTAGTTTTGTTCTATACTCAATCATTATATATAGTCTTTTTATTCATGTCTGTGAATGTCTACTTACACATGGGACAATATTTTTCCTGGTTATAGGGGTTCTACATATTGCAAGATGCTTAACATTTTTTCCTTCATCAGCTAAACACAGCAGTATCCTACCCAAATATTTCATGAAAAAACAAAAAGTCCAAATTAAACCAAACCAAAATAGAATACCATTACACTATTTTCCAAATTATCCCCCCAGGGGATGGTACTGTCACAACTGAAAATCACTGAAGTTTGGGGACTGTAAGTCATGGTAATAAATGGATTCTGTAGTCCTCAATGTAATTTTTGCTATTTGCTATTTTTATAAACCAGTTCTCTAAAATAAGGATAATGATAGTACTCACTTTATAGTGACTTTGTAGTATGGTTATTAATTTAAACAAAATAATACTTCACACAATGACTGATATATTGTAAACGTTCAATAAATGTTGGTTATAGTTTTTGCAGATGGCAGGATTTTTGTCTATTTGCTTGTCTGTTGTAGTAAGTAATACATGGAGCTATTAGAAGCCTTCAAGAGATTTTTCATTATTACCATTTTTGATCGTCATGACAGTAATACAGTCCTCATCACGCTCTCTGGTTCCTTCTGAACAATAGAAGAAGGAGAAATGATTCATCTCTGTGCTTCCACTAAGAGTGTGTTTTGGATCAGCAGAGGAATTTGCTCTGTTATGCAAAGTGATGTAGAGGATTGATACTTGGTTTAGCAAAGAGTTCCTAAAACAGAACTCCTGTCGCCTCCTTTCCTAAGCAGCATGGAGCGGGATAGATGGCTAAACAAATAAAGAATATGGAAGCACGAGAATGTTAGACTATTATCTAAAGAACTTATGACCTAAATTCTGAAGTATCACTTCTCATTTTCATAAAACCTTTTGTTAAAATCACCTGGAAATTATAGTGATTCTATTTTGAAGCTGTTCAGAAGCATGGTAAGAATGATTTATAACTGGCTTCATTTTCAAATTGCACCTGGATAGAGTATTTCATCACAGCTCTTAAGTGCTTGATGATCCTTATTATTTGATTTCATTTTATCCTGGATGGCTTGGGTGAAGTTGCCTCTAGTTTGTCTGCCTTGTCAAATGTTTTAGGCACATTCATGCAATCTGTTGATCTTTGTCTTCTCATTCGTACATGTTTAGGTGATTTACAAAATCTGTATGCAAGCCAAGCCCCATTAGCTCTGTGAAAACCTCCATCCAACAGGCACTTCTGTGAAACTGGGACATCAACATTTTCAGCTTCTTTTTGTGTCTGAGCTGGAAGAAACCGAATGCGTTCTATCCTTACAAAAGCAAACGGGGAAAATCTAAATATAAATAAATAAATAAATAGATGTCACAAAGGACTTGCTATCTCCAAAAAAAAATTCTAATTTTCTATTTTTTTTCCCTTTTATAGCCTGCATGTAGTTTATTTACACTGACTGCATTTCGAGGAGCATGGAAGGGAATGATGTCATATCGAGTGACAACATGAAGATAAAAATGTCCAAGACATACAAACACCCCATCCTTTGTGTCCCACAGACAAAACCTCACACACTCTTTCATATACTGGGAACTTGAAAAATAGGCAAATTTAAATCTTAACCCCTTATAGCTAGAGGAAGGGAAGGAGAAAGGAACACCATGTGGATCCTCCACGCATGACAGACTGTATCCTTTCTAATTTGGAAAATTACAGAGACAAACGTATAAAGCACATTTATTGAATGCTCAGTACTATTTCAGGTGATTTATATGTGTCAGTTCATTGATTCCAGAAGAAACTCTTACGTTTTCTCCCCTAGTTTAAAAAAAATATAGCTAGATTTTACAATCTTATTAAATAATATAATTGGTCTAAATAACATAAAACTGATGTGCATGAAGAAAAAGATAAGGGAATTCACAATTATTTAGGGACCTAGGGATTGCTAAGCAGTTTTCCCATAGAAACATGAGGGCAACAACATCACACTAATGTGGTAGATGAGAAAATTGGGACTTCAAAAGGCTACAGATGTTGCAATAAGACCTAAAGCGAGTATCTGTGGGGCCCATGGTGTGGGAAGAGGTAGTATGCTAGAGTATTGCTTCCTGGAAAGCTTCTTTTCTTTTCTTTTTTTTTTTTTTTCAGTATTCATTTTATTTTTATTTTTATGTTTTTATTATTTTTTTTTATTTTTTTTTTTATTTCAGCTCTTCATGGGGGTACAAAAGCTCAGGTTATATACATTGTCCGTGTCCCCCCCCATCCCCCTGAGTCAGAGCCTCAAGCGTGTCCATTCACATAGAATTTATGAAGAAAACCCCTAAGGCAATCACAGCAACAACAAAAATAAACGAATGGGACCTGATTAAATTAAAAAGCTTCTGCACAGCCAAAGAAACAGTCATGAAAATAAACAGCCAGCCTACAGAATGGGAAAAAATTTTCGCATACTACACATCAGAAAGCTTATTTTCTTATCAGTGTTATCTGAATTTGATACGTTGGTGATGAAGGAAATATTTTAATCATCTTTGGAATTAAGGTAAATCCTATGCCACTGACTTAGAATTGAGTAAAATGAATTTAGAAAGCACATTTTGTTTTGTTTTGTTTTTGGTTCTGTCAGTTTAGAGATCTTTTCTTTTTCTTCTTTTAAGCATATAGTAAATAGTTTTTTAAATTAATTGTGTTATACACAGGAGGATTTCTCAAATTTATTTGATCAAGTGACTCTATTTTCACTGATTATAAGAGATATGGTTAAGAAGTGAAGAAGTAAAAGATGGAAAAGGTTTTAAATAACCTGACATATTCACTCAGATGAAAATTCGATGCGTGTATCCCTGTTCCTCAAAATATTCTTACAGAGAAAGAAAACAGGCAACACTTCCAGTTTGCTTCAGAAATCAGAATGAGCAAAACAATGCTTGTTTCTTTCTTTAAAAAATATTTTATTGTGGTAAGAACACCTAACATGAGATCTAGCTTCTTAACAAGGTTTTAAATATATGATACCCTATCGTTAACTATAGACACCATGTTGTACAACAGATCTCTAGAACTTATTCATCTTGCATAACTGAAATTTTATGCCTGTTGCTTACAGCTACGCACTTCCCCCTTCCTCAGCCACTGGGAGCCAATGTGGACTTTCTGTCTCTATAACTTTGACTATTCTAGGTACTTCATGTAAGTAGAATCATGCAGTATTTTTCTTTTGGTTACTGGCTTGTATCACTTAGCATATGTCCTCAAGGCTCACCTATGTTGTCCCATATTACAAGATTTCCTTCTTTTTATAAGGCTGAATAGTACTGCACTGCATGTATGTACCACATTTTTTTCTACCCATTTATCCATTGATGGACATGTAGGTTGTTTCTACATCTTGGCCACTGTGGATAGTACTGCAATGAACATGGGCATGCTGTTATCTTTTCATGATTCTAGTCTTCTTTTGGATAAACACCCAGAGGAGGGATTGCTGGCATATTATTTTTCTGTAGTTAGCCCTATACTGTAGGATCATTTGTGCTACAAATATAATGAATAATTTAATGTATGAATACATACACATACAAGTTTTTACTTCCAGAATACATTATTTTTATATGTACTCGAATAAAACACCTTACTACAACATCCTTATGCTTTACGTAAAGCTCTCTCCAAAATACTTTTCATTTTTTTATTTCTTGCAAATACGCAATCTGTGAAACTTGCAGTATTATGTGGGAGAGAGATGCAGACAGATTTTTTCATTCCATTGAGATTTATGATGTTTAAATATATTCTCCAATTAAAATATTGTGAGTTAAAAGGTCATAAGTTAATTTTATTATTTTACAAAATAAAGCAGACAAGCAACCTTTCACAAGTTGTTAGTGGATCTTCATACATTTTATCCACCCCATTTAGGGAAAGTGAACTAAACATTCTAGGCTGGTACATCTCAAATAAAAAGTAGATATTCACTGACTGTGGAAGACCTGCTTGAGACGGAAGTGAAGAAGGATAGGAGATGGAAGAAGGTTTTTCCATTTAAATTGCTTCACAATTCCTCATTTTGATAGGTTCTATTTGTTTTGTATAGGCGATATCTTAAAAGTAGAACCTGATTATTTACTTTAATAACACTGTTTTTCCCTCTAGCCATTTGGTTCTGTTATATCATCTTTACATACAAACAACTCACTGAGAATTTTAAGAGAAACAATTTATCATGTTTCATATTCTCATGTTTGAACATCTTTGAAATCATGCTAAGTCTTAAAAGTGATGGCATTTTGGAATTAGATTTGTAGCATATTTTTCTTTTCTTTTTTCTTTTATATTTTCTCTTATTTATTTTCATAACTCAGGAGTCATGCTTCTTACAGTCCATGGGATCCTAGATTCCAAAAAGTATGGTTGCTGATGAGGCATCCCACATGTCATTGATCATCTACTCTGCACAGCAGCAGCTCGAGCTTGGATAGCTTGCAGTAGCAGATGATATCATGCATTCTGCTCTTAGCTCATCAGAACTAAAACCATGCTGGGTATAAACGAGCAAGAGGACAGAGATCTCATTTACCATCTGCATAGACTCCTATTCTGGGACCATGGGGAGCAATCACAGATCTGCAAAATCCAAAAGGGTTTTCCTGTTGCTGTTCCTACCTGAGACTCTGCTCCAAATGCTACTTATGCTAAAAATAGAACTACTGTAGGATCCAGCAATCCCACTGCTAGGTATATATCCAAAAGAAAAAAAAAATCAGTATGTCAAAGAGTGTCTGCAAACACATGTTTATTGCAACACTATTCACAATAGCCAAGATAGGGAACCAACCTAAATTTCCGTCAATGGGTAATAGATAAAGAAAAGGTAATATACATACACAATAGAATATTATTCAGCCATGAAAAAGAATGAAATCCTGTTAGTTGCAACAACATGAATGGAACTGGAAGACATTATGTTAAGTAAAATAAGCCAGCCCCAGAAAGGAAAATATTACATGTTCTTACAAATATGTAGGAAGTAATAATTTTTAAAAAATTGAACTCGTGGAGATAGAGAGTAGATGATGGTTTCCAGAGGCTGGGAAGGGTATTCAGGGAGTTGGGGGAAGAGGGCATCGTTAATGAGTACAAAAATGCAGTTAGATAGAAGGAATAAGATCTAGTGTTTGGTAGCACAATGGCATGACTATAGTTTTACTGTATATTTCAAAATAACTAAAAGAGTGGAATTGGAATATTTATAACATAAATGATAAATGCTTGCAGTGATGGATATCCCAATTACCATGATTTGATCATTATAACTATACATTTGTATGAATAGATCACATGTATTCCACAAATATTTATAACTATTATGCATTCATAATTAAAAAATTAAATAAATTAAAAAAAAAACTAATGCAACTTACACCCTATGAAGAAGAGGATTAATGGCCAATATTTCTCTCTCTAAGAATGGCTGGTGGTTATTCCTCTTCTGAACATATATTTGAAGAACATTTAAAGACATTGTTGAACTTAAAGTAATAAAGGCCTCTCTGTTATGCTGGGGGTTAGGAGCAGGACCAAATGACAATGAAGAGTTTCTTTCCCTTCATCAACTAGTGTAGTTGAGGAGAAAAAATTTTTCAGGTCTTCCTTTTTTTCATCAAAAATAAATAAAACAAAATAAAACAAGTAATTTAAAAATCGTATGGGTAATTTGAAGCAAATTTTTAAAGTTAAGTTTAGTAATTTTAGGAAATTACTCTTAAATTTATTATTTATTATTTTAAAATCACATTTGTCATTTTAATCTGTGTTTATTAAGCATGTCTACACACTATGAGTAATTAACGCAATCTTAACCATCATCCTTATGACAAATCATTGGTGATATTTTAGCTTTTTTATAAATATGAATGATATAAACCTTGAAGGACAAATTACATGTTCCTTCACCTCAAAGAACACATATAAATAGATGTTCTGAATGCTCTGAATTGGCTTTATTTCCTGAGAAGGGCAAACTAGGCCCTTATTAATCTGCTGTTTTTAGGATCGTCTGTCATTATTGGTCATAACAATATTTCAGCTCACTCTAATTAAAAGAAACCAATAGCAGCAAAAGTCACATTGTAGTTTAGGGAGATAAAACAAAAATGTTAAAATGATAAACTAGAATTCTAGATTCCTGTACATAAAAGAACTGTGACTTATATTTCAAAATGACAGTTCAATAATAGGGGAAAGTAATCAACAATCCACAGTTAAATATAAGTGAACCTCAGGAGCTATTTAAAGTTGACAAAATAATCTGAACTGACAATTAAAATTAAAAGAGATTCATTTTCCAGATTTGGTTTTTCACTATTAGGATTTCATGCAACATATTGTATAAGTTATTGTATTATCCTCTCTATTTTCTTAAAATTCATATCACAGTCTCTTAAATTTACATGGCAGAATTGTATTCCTGTAGGAGATGCACTCTTTATTCTCCCCTAGATATGAAATGATTATCCACAAATACTAGTCACTAAAACATTAGGAAATCTAGAGGTAATTCCAAAAGTCAATTTCCAGTTTTGTACATCTGTGGAGTAATACACATTATTAATGATTTTGTGTTTTTCCTTACTCGACCCTATAGTCAGCTTAATTAAGACCCTACTAATGCTAACTGAGAAACTATTACTCATTTCTTTCAACTTCCCTAACTTAGGTCTATTAATTTGTTAGTAAGAACACTAGTATTTGGAGTAGTATCTCATACTAATGCAGTTGCATTCAGAGAAGAATCTTTAAAATTAAAAAAAATTAAATTTCGTCAAGATTTAAAATTCTACTATGCTTTAAGATTAGGACATTTAAGTACTTTGAGTATGTGTGAGTGCACGTGTGTCTGTGTCTGTGTGTATGTGTGGCAACCCCCATGTTTATGACAGGAGCCTATTTGTGATGGGAGACTAATGTAACATTTACCAATGTAACATTTTTTTTTTTTTAATTTTCATATCTTGCTCTTGAAGTCACAGCAGGAAAGTTTTCAGATTCATGAGGACCTCTGGTTTATAAAGAGTGGATAATAATAGAAACTCTTTTCTCCTCACACCATGAGGACTTTCTAGAAGTGCCTATAGGGAGCTAAAGTTACAGAATTGTCTGCTAAATACTGACAACCAAAGAGCCTGCTTGGTATTCCTGTTGTCCATCCATCCTACTACAGGGAAATGGCAGCTAATAGAGTGATGGCAAATGTTTATTTGTGTCTCACCCATATACGTACATAGGTACACGTCACAAAAAAAAAATTATTTGTAAGTTCATTTGCTCAATAAAGTAAACATTTGGACCATCTCTGATTGGTTAAAAAGCCTGATCTTCATTGGGCTAATTACTTCTAATATATATTTATGGCTTTGTTTTTCCTACATTTTGTCAGTTTGTGTTTTCGGTTTTTTTCCCTAAATGAATCTTATCTTTTTGTCTAGTAGATAGGACATAAGAATCAGGAAGCTGATCTAATATGCCCTGAAATTATCTGTTCTTCAATGCTTGTAAATGTCTTGAGGTTTATGTTCTAATGTGTTAAGGTGTCTATCTCCTAGTTCTTCATGAATATGTTCAGGTTTTGCAAAATATGAAAAACAGCAGATTGTTTATTGAGTCATTTATATAATGAATGCATCGATTTTTTTTCAAATGTCAAAATATTACCGCGGGCATGGCAAAAGTTCATAAACTCACAGCTGAGTGAATGAAAATAACTGTGAGCTCTATCTGGAAAGTATTTCATTAATGCAAGGCAAACACACACACACACACACACACACACACACACACAGAATTATCATGTGACAAACAGGACGATCTCAGGGAAGCTCAGAAAAAGAAAAGCCTTCTCCTGGGGTTTTCCATCTGAGTTGACTTAAGTACATTTTTGCTGTCTCTCTTTCAAACAGACAAAATGAGGAGGAGAATCAATGATTCCCTACCCTTAGCATTCAAGTCCCAGCACTGTGCCTCGTGTGGAGTAAGTCTTTAATTTTGGTTGAATATTTCCATGCACTGTTTATAATGTTCTCAGCTTTCTCTTCTTCTACAACACGCCTTTCCTGAGGCAGTATATCTCCCTGAACCATAGCACACTTGGGATCTTTCTCAATTCACGCATATTTTTAGTCCTATGTGAAGAACTCATTCAAAATTATTAAATATAGAAGTAAGCTAAAAACATACAGGTAAATATTCTCAGATTGCCTCCTTAAAATGTTAAAATTTCAAATTTAAATACATTTCTCACATACTCTTTTGATTAAATGGCCTTTTTTTCCTGGATCATTTTATCTCTACCTACTCCCAACTGCACCCCTGATACCTTTGTTCTCTGCATTAATCCCTTTCTCTACCCTCTCACTCTCTTCTGCACACACAATCTCCTTATTTCATGGAAAAAATAGGTGTTTTTTAATGCATGCCTAGGTTTACTTACCACCGACTACTTTTATAAAACGATTAAAATTTTACCTCAGGGAATTAGAAGACTTTAAGATCAAATGTCTAAGATTATGCAAAGGGACAAGTGTTCATGGGGGTTTTTTTGGTCATTTTTTTTTTAATCTTAAAGAATATATTGAGAAGTTTAAAGGCTCTGTTATAGATAAAATAACAAAAATGGCTCACAAATTTAAAAATCACACAAGCTACAAAAGCATAACGAACGTGAAGTATTTTATAAAAAGCTTGGCTGGTGCTGAGTGGGCGAGGGGGTGAGGAATTAAAAAAAAATGAACAAGCCCAAAAATTGTGTTTTTAACACTAAGCAACATTATCCTTTGCAATATATTTCTATATTAGAAGAAGCCATCCTCTCCTTCCTGGCAGGTGGTCACAACTCAGAGCTGTTGAGACCTTACTGGTCACTTCTTATCCAAACTCTCCCATGGCTGAGTGATTTCCAATAGAGTAAAAGCCTGATGGAAATTCTAGTTCCTTATATTCAGACCCTAGGAGATTCTTTTATGAAGAACTCCCATCTGTAAAATCAATGGAAAACATGATCTAACAGGTCTGGGGCAGAACTACACTTGATATTGTAAGGGAGAATCACACATAGACACAAAAATGCAATCGCATTAAGACAGTAAGATTAACTTAAATAGATAAGACATTACAATAAGCAAATCTTATTAACTTCAAGATGGTGACCTACTGCAACTTTGCACATACTGTTTTGCCCCTAGAGGCATATAGAAGCTCTTTTAAAAATGATAATGTTAAAATAGTCTGCAGTTTCATTACCATTTAAGGCCAAAGGTTTCAATATGATTTACAAATTAATTAAATAAACCCGGACAACACTAAGAAAATATAAGAGAAATCTTAAAAATCTATTTTACACAAGCCAATTTACTCCCTCTCACAGAAATATCTTTGGGAAATAAATCTAGGTCAGTTCACAACCTACCACTCACTACCTCTGCTACACAGATTTTATGCTATGACATTCTGGCTAAAAGAGATTTTTAAACAACTGAACTTTTCAAAACTAATTCATTTCTGTATGTTTTATTTTAAAAATTGATATTGTTAGATAATGTTGTAAATGCACACTAAGTAACTCTAATGTGGAAGTGAAGTAAAGTAAGTTGATTTTCAACCACTGGATCATGTTAAAGCAATTGCTTTTAACATAAAATTCACATTGGAACACTGTTTTTCCTAAATTTTAGAAGGAGAATTATTTTTCTCCCTAAATATAATGTAAGATGGATTTACCTTGGTGAAGGTAAAAATTTCAGTTGAACCTATAACAAAATTGATTTTTAGAATATTTGTCTCTCTTTTTTCTTCTCCTATCCTGTGGCCTACACTTGCTCTGCCTCCTAAAAGCCTAATATTTCTGCATTTTCTCCTAGCGGAACAGTCCAGAACTCTCTGTCATACTTCAGCCTCTTGTTTCACACTCCCCCATAAAACCGCTCTTTCAACTTATCCCTGTGTGGGCTTATTTTGACTAGATATTTAAAATGACTCTCCAGCTGCTTGGGAAGCTGAGGTGGAAGGATTGCTTGAGCCCATGAATTTAAGGCCAGCCTGGGCAACATAGCAAGACCCTGTCTCTTCAAAGAAAGAAAGAAAGAAGGAAAGAAAGAAAGAGAGAGAGAGAGAAAGAGAGAGAGAAAGAAAGAGAAAGAAAGAAAAAGAAAAGAAAGAAAGAGAGAAAGAGAGAGAGAAAGAAAGAAATAAAGAAAAAGAGAGAAAGAAAGAAAAGAAGGGAGGGAGGGAGAGAAATAAAGAAAGAAAAATTAAAAATTATCTCTTCATGTTCATATGGATATGGTACTTTATGGCTTTTGAAATCCATTGTTCCATTTCATCTTCATGAGAGTTCTATGAGTTAAGAACACAGTGGGCATAATCTGTGTTTCACAGATTAGGAAACTGAGTCTTTAAAAATTAAATGAATTTTCAAGGCCATTTGGGTAGGTTAACAAAGACTGTGGAGCTAGAATTAAAACTCAGTTATTTCTCTCTCTTAATTGAGAGCTTTTCACATGATATATATTTATGCATGTTTAATAGGCTCAACCACACAAGTGGATTAAAAATAACTTTTAAAAACAAATCTCTTTTTTTGTGAAAGCTCATTGATTGTGCCATTAAGTCAAATACACAAACATTCATTTATTGAAAATCTACTTTGTTCTAAACAAAGTAAGCACTCTGCTTATTTGTTCAGAACCCAACGAAGCATTAAACCAAAAGCTTCCTCTTTCCAGGAACTCACAAACTGATAGGAGCTGTACATGTATAATGCAGTGGGAGGGGTTTTATTTTGAAAAGATGTACACGGTGCTTTAACATCATGAGAAATGAGACACTAACTAGAACAGGGAGACACTACTAGCTGAAGCTTTGCAATAAATTTGTATTATGTTCCCCCAAATAAATATTTGTTTGAGATCAGAGAAGAATAAAGGTATTTCAGATATAGAAGTAAAATTTTAAAGCCGTGGAGAGTTGAAAATGTTTGCTGTGTCCAGGTAACAGCAAGTTTGGAATACTATCCATGTAGGTGAAAAATAAAAAGAAAGAGGAAAGGAGGACACGAGGACAGTGTTAGGAGCTATATTTGTGATGTGAAAGGGATTATAAAACATCAGTTAGGGAACATTTCTAAAGAAAAGAAGGCATGTGATTCAATATGTGTTAGGAAGGTCACCTTTGGAGTAGAGTGAATGAATGGCTGTAGTATGCAGAAAAAGGAAGGCAGGAGATACGTGATAGGAAAGGTAAGGAAGAAAATACTTTCTATAGGAGCCTATTCTGGGTTGTTAATAATGGGTCTCTATTCTGTGTTCCTCTTTTTGTAACTTGTGGCTTCCACTTCTGAAGGGTTTAAATATGTATAATTTCTTTATGGTTATTAGCTTTCTATCCAATATTTTCTAAGGTTTTTCTATTTAGGGCATGTTTTTTCTTCACCTACTTATCTCAGTCTTTTAGAATAAGTGCTTTGACACTATTTTTACCACTTTTCTGTATGATTTCAAGCAAATAAATGCTGTGAATGCAGGGAAGTTTAGAACTTACGGTGGAAACTTTCTGTCCACTGTAGAGATAATTTTCTTGATTTAACAAGAGTCCAGAGATGATGTCAGCAGCATGGCATAATAGAATACCCCCTGGCATCACTCCTCTTCTAAAAGTGTAGCTCAAAACTCTTCAAAGACAAAACCACCACCTTGAGTTTACCAGGATTTGGGAGAAAAGCAGAGAAAACCTCTGGGCCCACAGAATTGAGAGAAACCATGACTAATAAGAGGAATGTTCATTTTAGACTGTACCACTCCCTCCCCAAATCAATCATAATGCCATTCACATAGAATTTCTCTAGACTTACAGTTTCCAAGGTGGAAAGAGAGAATTCGAGATGGACGTTTAATCTCCCTACTGGCCTGGGAATCTTTGTTAGGAAGCACCCTCTTGTCCCGTCCCATGGGTAAATTGAGGACAATGAGTCAGAGTGCTAATTTCAGTGACTAATGTGGGGATCTTAGTGGGTACTCAGCACTCAAAACAGCAAGATTCCATGCTGAGGAGACCAGCTGTTGCCATAGTACTGCAAGGGGCATGATTCATGGGAAGGCCCAAATCCCTGGCCAGATTTTCCACAAATTCCAGGGACTCATGTGGAACCTTCCCCTGACCTGAAAATAAAATAAGGTTGCTGATTAAGTTCCACTGTTCACTTAAGTTTTCCCAGACTGGGAAATAACAGTAAGGCAACAATTTAGTTCCAGTGTGGCATTTAAGTTGTAATGCTTCATATAAGTCCTTCACAGAAGAGGAAGCAACAATAGTTCAGTGATTAAATTCCTATTCTAAGTGGTAACAGTCTAACATTATCAAAGAACACCTGCAAAAGCTGGAAGAGGTGATCATCTTATCAAATGTACAGACATCAATGTAAAGATGCAAGGATTATGAAAACTCGAGGAAATATGACACTAATCAAAAGAAACCAATGAAGCTCCAGTAAAGGACCTAGCAGAACTGAATATCTATGAAATGCCTGACAAGGAATTTAGAACAATCTTCATAAAGAAGTTCAAGGAATCATAAGAAAATACAAATGGAAAACTAAATTAAATTTAAAACACTATCCAAAAACAAAATGAGAAATGTGATAAAATATAGAAATAATTTTTTAAAAATCAAATAGAAATCCTAGAAATAAAGAATACAATAACTGAAATGAAAAGCTCATTAGAAAGCTTCCACAGCAGACTTGATCAAACAGAGGAAAGAATCACCAAGCTTGAAAATGGAACATATGAAGTTACCCAATGAGAGAAAAAAGGGAAATAAGAAATAAAAAGAGTGAAAAAAAAACCTACAAAAATGATGGAACATGATCAAGCAAACTAAACTCTGTACAATAGGAGTTACCAAAGGAGACAAGAGAAAAGGGCCTAGAATGCATATTTAAGAAAATAATGGATGAAAATTTCCCAAATCAGGAGAAAAGCAATAGCATCCAGATATGGAGATTCAGAAGTCACCAATCAAATTCAATGTAAAGAGGAATTTCCCAAGGTATATAATAATCCAATTATCAAAAATCAAAGACAAAGAATAAATACTCAAAGAAGCAATAAAAAAGTAGAACCACAAAAACAGAGCACCAATACAACTTTTAGACGATTTCTGAAAAGAAGGTGGGATGATATATTTAAAGTGCTGAAGGATAAAAAGAATACTGTCATGCAAAAATACCATACCTGACAAGGTCATTCTTCAAACATGAAGGAGAGATAAAGACTTTCCCAAACAAACAAAACATATAGGAATTCATCAACACCAGACTCTCTTATAAGAAATGTTAAAAGGTGTTTTTCCATGTAAAAGAAAAGGATATTAATGTGCAACAAGAAAAATTCTGAAGGTATAAAATCCAATAATAAAATTAAGAATACAGTCAAATTCAGACTACTATAATATTGTTGTAATTTTGATATGTAATCCACTTATATCTTAAGTATAAAAACTAAATGCAAATCTATTAAAGACAATAACTACAATTATATATATTTTATAGGCAATATAATTTTATAATTATATAAACTAAATGCAAAATTATATAGGCAACATAAAAAGATGCAAATTGAAATATCAAAAAGTAAAAATAGAGATGGTGATGAAGTGTAGAGTTTGTTTTTTGTTACTTTTATTTTTCTTTGCAATTAAAGTTGTTATGAGTTTATAATAACCTATTATAACTTATAAGATTTTTTTTTGGTAAGCCTCATGGTAACCACAAAGCAAAAACTTGTAATAGATACACTAAAAATAAATAGCACAAAACCAAAACACACTATAAGAGAAAATCATTTAACCACAATATAAGATAGTAAAAGAGGAAATATAAATAAAGGATCTAAAACAAAAACAAAAAAGAAGTAAAAAAATGGCCGTAGTAAAACTTTGCCTTTCAATCATAACCTTGAATGTAAATGGTTTAAATTCTCTAATTAAAAGACAGAGTGGCTGAATAGATAAAAAGACAAGACCCGACTATTAAAATATATGCTGTCTATGAGAAACATTAGCTATAAAGATACACACAGAGTGAAAGTAAATGGGTGAGAAAAAAAATTATTCCATGCAATCGGAAAGCAGAAAAAGAGCAGGAGTAGCTACACTTAGATAACATAGTTTTTAAATCAAGAATGATAAAAGAAAAAAAATAGACAATGAGGCCATTATATAATGATAAAGGGATTACTACAGTAAGAAGATATAAAAATTATAAATAGATATGTATCCAACACTGGGGCACTTCAATATATAAAGCAAATATCAATAGACCTAAAGGAAGACATTGACTGCAATACAATAATAGGAAACTTTAAGACCTGGCTTTCAGAAATGTACAGATTATACAGACATAAAATCAACAAAAGCATAAGAGTTAAATTACATGCTAGTCCAAATGGGCTAAATAGACACTTACAAAACATTATATGTAAGAACTGCAACATACATACTTTTATCAACAGCACATGAAACAGTGTCTAGGATTGACCATATATTAGTTTTACAAAAAAAGTCTTACTAAATTTTAAAAAATTGAAATCATATCAAGTATCTTTTCTAACCACAATTTAATAAAACTAGATATCAATGAGGGCAGAAATGTTGGAAACTGTACAAAGTTTTAAAAATTAAACAACATGGTCCTGAACAATAATGGATTAATAAAGAAATTAAAGAGGAAATTTAAAAACAAATCCTTGGGACAAATGAGAATGGAAACACAAAATACCTAGACCTATGGAAAACAACAAAAGCAGTTCTAAGAGGGAAATTTACAGCAATAAATGCCTATATCAAAAAAGTAGAAAGATATCAACAACTTAATGTTACATATCAAAGAAGTAGGAAAACAAGAACAAACTAAACCCAAAATTATTAGAAAGAGAAATAACAAAGATCAGAGTGGAACCAAAGAAAATAGAGATTAAAATATACAAAAGATCAAGATAAACAAAATCAATTAACGTTTAGCTAGACTAAGAAAAAAAGGAAAAAGAGAAGACCCAAATAATAAAATGAGAGATGATGAAGAAAACATTACAAACAATATCACAGAAATACAAAAGATCATAAGAGACTGTTATGAAAAGCTATACAACAACAAATTGGAGAATCTAGAAGAAATGTGCAAATTCCTGGAGAGATAAAACCTACCAAGAGTGAGTCATGAAAAATGGAAAACCTGAACAGACTAATAACAAGTATCAGGACGGAAGCTATAATAACAACTCTCCCATCAAAGAAAATCCCAGGACCTGACGGCTTCACTGCTAAGTTCTACCAAACATTTGAAGCATTGATACCAATTCTTATCAAACTCTTCCAAAAAATTGAAGAAGAGAGAAAACTTCTTCTACGAGGCCAGCATTACCTGAATCAGGCAAGCTATACAACATAAAAAGAAAACTACAGGCCAATATTTCTGATGAACATAGATGCTATAGATACAGATATAGATATGAATATAGATATATAGGTGGATATATATAACACATATATGATGCAATACTATTCAGCTGTAAAAGAGAATGAGATGCTTTATTTGTAGCAACATGGATGAACCTGGAAGCCATATGTTAAGTGAAATAACCCAGGCACAGGAAGACAAACACCTTATAATCTCACTCATGTGAAGCCTAAAAAAGTTATTGCCATACAAGCAGAGAATAGAACAGTGGTTGCAGAAGCTGGGGGGATGAAGGGAGAAAGGAAGATGGAGAGAGGTTGGCCAAAAAGTACAAAGTTATAGTTGAACAGGAAGAATAAGTTCTGGTGTTCTATCACGTATAATAGTAGAGTGACTATAGCTAAAAATAATACATTGTATATTTTCAAGATAGCTAGAAAAGAGGTTCTTTAAAGTTATCATCACAAAGAAATGATAAAGGTTTTGAGTGATGGACATGCTAACTATGCTGTTTTGATCATTATATAATGTATACATGTATTGAAACTCACACTGTACACCATAAAATGTGTAATTACTATGTGCTGATCATAAACAAAATTAAGAATCAAACAAATAAACAAACAAAAATATAGTCTGTATGAAAGACTGTTACTGAGTCTAACTTTCTGATGTGGAACCCTCTGACTAGCTGCACACGTAGGGAAAGTTACTTAACCTCCTGATGCCTCCCTTTCCACATCTTAAAATTGAGGTTAATGGTTTCTCTCTTAAAGAGTTTTATAGTGATTAAATTAACATTATCTGAAAACTATTAGACCTCTGGAAGATGGAATATGCTGAATGTACGTTAGCTGCCACCACCACCACCATCATCATCATCACCATAACATTGTGGGGGAAATAAGGCTTACTTCTAAATGTGTTCTATCAAGCTTCTTATTCATTTTGCAAGACAACTACCAAAACACAGAAGGCTGTCCCTAAGGTAATAATTATTCCATGTGTTATATGGTACTTTAAGTATATTACCAAGTGTTTTAAAATGCATCTTTTTAGCTTAGCCTGTAACCACCCAAAGCTACATACTCACTTCCAACTACTACATACTTCCAACTACTCATCACACAAATGTCTGTTATATATTTTTTTAACAGAAAATTATGCTTAAAAATAATATTTGATTTTTTTAACTTCTAAATTTTTCTTGTACATACTTACATATCAATAGAGCCAATGTTCTCTTTTTTATATCAGTGGAAATAGTTAATTAACAGAATAGGTGTACCCTCAGCAGGTGTCGTTTTCTTTGACTTTTCAATGATAGGTCTCCCACATCTTTGTCAGTCTTTTGTTTTCTTTTTGCTTCCTTATGCTGCTGTCTTAGTTCCCATTATTGACTCTCTGCCTTTTCTCTGGATGTTCTCCAATTGGAGATTTCAATCACTGTTATGGTTTCAGTTAAAATCTTTATTTATAAGATTTCTAGAACCCCATATACAGCCATGAACTCTGTCTCCACCAAACTCTAATTTTATCACTAATTGTCTACTTGAATAATTTGCAGTCACCTCAGTGTCAGCATATCTAAATGGAAACTCATCATGTTTCTCCACACACTCCCAAATTCTTTTATTGTTATCTTAATACTCTGTGGTAGGCAATGCGGTGTCCCTTAGGAAAAGGCTTAGAGAACAGACACAGCATGGCTTGCTTTGGCTCCATCATTGGTACCCTTATGACCTTCATTGTCCTAACTTCTCTAAGCCTTAGTGACCTCGCTGGTAAAAGGAATTTTCTAGAAGAATTAAGTTAGGATGCTTGGCTCACTGCCTGGCAAAAGCAAAATTTCAATAAAATTTAGCTGCTACTATTAACAATAGCCACACAGAGAACCTCTGAATTACAGGTACATACAATTACCTTTGTGTCTTTAATTAACTTTCCTAGATTCTTCCATCACCTAAGAAGAAATCCCATTTGTAGCCATGAACTCCTTCTCTACCCAACTCCTATTTTATCACTAACTGATTACTGGACACTACTCATGTCAATGCATCACAATGTGTATGTCAACCATGATCTCTTTAGCCTGCCCTTGTTATCTTTGGCCTCCTGCAGCTCCATCTCTAAGAGGCCACACATGCAGAAAATGCAGAATCAGGTCCACTTATGTTACTGAGATGAAGACAATGGGCCAGCAATTTCATTTGCAATCTCACCATATCCTGAGATGCCATCTATTACTACAGTCTCTGACTGCCTTTGCCAGGGCCATCCTCTGAGCATGAATCTCAGTCTTCCCACTGTACTGTATCCAGTCTGCTCCCCCTTCCTGCTACTCCTACTGGCTGCCAAGTTCCAGAACTCTTTGTGCCCAGGCAATTAGCAAATATAACAATATTGATGCTTACAAATCCCTTTACAGTCCCGGCCTATATCATCCAGAATTCAGTGTCTCCTGTCAAGGAAAAAAATCTTTATTTACCTTTCAAAAACTTTGAATTCCTCAGTATGTCCTTCACCCTTAAATTCAGTACTGCTACATCTGTCATTTTCTCCATTTTCCAATGTTCTGTTTTCCAGCACTCTGGTTTGGCTGGATTGATGTTTACTCATTGTTCTCTGTCTTGTTTGTTACTTTCTTATACCCTTGATCAAACTGCTACCATGGCTTGGAACATTCCCCAATTTCTCTTTACATATTTATGTACTTTCCCATTGCCAATATCTGGTTTCAGTCCCCTGTGAGACCTTCAGTAATAATTATAGGTTATGAGACTCTTTCAAGTCTCTAAATTTATTTATTAGTCTTCCACTTATTTCTTTGTGTTTTCAAATATTATATTTCCCTTAAGCACAAGGATTATGTATCATTGTTGAGCCTAAGAATACTGAGTTATAGAAATGCCCCCTGTATTTCTGGAGACAAGATTTGATTTCAGAAGTCAAATAAGGCTTTGCCTTAAAGAAAAAAGAAATGTGTTGATTCAAAAGCTGCCTCGTCTCAGGAGGGCGTCTCCGTCTCCTTGGTCAGTAATAGCTGCACTTCAAAGAGACAGCTGTAAACTGGGCCTATGATTCTCACCTGTTTTGAAAGATAAGACAGGCCTCTTCCTAGAGCCATGGGTTGCCTGAGCTGACAAGGACCCCTGGAGATGAGAGCTGATCAGAGAGATATGCTAATGCCCAAGTCGGGCCCAGAAGAAACCATGCGGTTAAAGTAATTAACACAAAGCACAGCTCATGTTGACTTCTGAAATCATCTCTGTCCCCAAGAACACAATCCCCGGAGCCAAGATGTCTCTGTTTTTTCCTAAAGTAATAGCCTTATCAGAAAACTTAGAAGTTTGCCCCAAGAAGATTTTACAACTCATTGTTCCCCTAGTTAGAGTTGGTTAAAGGATCTGTAGTAGCCTTTTAGAAGACTTTGACCCTAAAGCAAGTTGCCTGTTAGTATGTAAATCCCATTGCCCTTGGCAACGGGAGCTTGTATCTACCCTATATAATACGTGTGTGGAGTTTCAGTCTGGAATATATTTTTGGTGGGAAGAAATATATCCATCTGGATACCCTCCTTTTATCTATTTTCATAAACCTTTACTTTATAAACTATATCTTTGGCTTTGTGTAGTATTATTATTATTTCTGTTTCCTACTATTTTTCATCCTTTGCAATGACTGTCTGAGAGACCTGATTGGAAGAAAAAACCTCTTTGCGGGGAGCGTAGCTAACTCCCCGCATATTATGACTCAACACTGGCTAAATTTATAAATTCATACAAATTTGAGCACAAAGCTATCATATTGAAATCAGAACAATCAATTAGAAAAATGGGTTAAGAAGTGTATACATAAAAATTGACACTGACTTAGATGTATACTTTTATTTCAAAGATTTTCACTATTAAATCAATATTGTAATCTAAAAGTATTTTCAAAATATATATATACTTATGTTACAAAAAATCTACGGTACATTATATTACATACACATAGAGGTATTGCATAGATTTTCACAACATAGTAGGCACTCAATAACTGGTTGCCATAGTGATAAAAATAAAGATGATAATGATAATGATGGTGATGATGATGATGTTGATTATGGGACTGAAAAGAACTAGCTGTGGGGAAATGTGTCTCTAAGTATTTTTTAGTATACCTATGCTGTTGAAGCAGATATATCATTCATGCTCTATGTTGAATACTATGTGATTTAAAATATTTGCTATGCAAGTTATTAAGCTTCACATAACCTCCCTAACATAACTAACTTCAGATAACCTTCACATAATAACCATCTAGGAATTTTCCTCCATCCAGACTTTGCTTTGATGTTATTATTAATATTTACAAAGTGTTAAAATCAACATATTCTTTATTTTCTGAAAATTGGTGTTGTTCTAAGACAATCTCCTCTCCCTAATTTTACTCAAATGCAGTATGTACAGCAAGAAATATCCCTGCATTTCCCTGTGTTTGAAAAGGTTAAGTTTTCAGCGAGTCTGTCAGGATCATATACTGTGATTTCAGTGCTATGTTCCTTCCTTGAGACCAAGGGCATCCTTTCTATATGCTGACAGAGCAGAATGAAGAGCAACTTCTAGTACTTCCTAGACAAGTGTTAGTCCCTTACTGCAGGGGTTATTAACATTTTATATGTTGAGAAGACACTGCTTTTAAATGAAAGCCTCACTTTTCATTTCAGACAGTCTGAGACATATTCAGCTCGTGAAGTGGTGGATAATGTTATTCATGAGTGTCTAGGAGAGGGTACATAGCTACCAGATAGTAATTTCTCATTTCACAAAAATTTTACTAATATTTTTCACTAATAGTCACATATTTGTATTCTTTTGAAATTGATTTGTTATCTCTCTACCATTTTGGTTTGAAATAAAAGTTACTGTTCTCAAAGAATTCAAGGCACTCATTTATTAATTCTATTAATTCATTCACATAAAGTAGCTGCAATTACAATTTATATGAGATGAATTAAATCATTATCAGCACTATTACTGACAGATTTATTCACAATAAATCTTCATTCATCAAAAATAGTCACCATTCAGTGTCGTATTTTTTTTTTCTTAAGTTTAGCCAAATGAAACAACAGATCTAATTCAAGTGAGTCATTCAGCCCTTTGGATTTGGGTTGGAGTGATCAGAAATGAATCAGCAGTGAGCAGGTGAGAATGGAGGGCCAAGGTATGAATAAATAACCAAATCAAATCTTGTCATGTGGCTGTGTTCTCTATCCAGCCATGTGGCTTTGAGACTGGCTCTTCCAGGTGCTAGATATCTCTTCTATGCGATCTCGCTCTTCTCTTCTTTAGTACAAATATCCTTAGAGGTATATAAACTATTTTTTGCTTATTCTAATTTGTGTGTGAGCTTCAATACCTTTATAAAGTCCAAACAAGTGGACTGGTAACTAACTCTATTGTTTCTTGAATTAGCTTTTGGTAAAGTATCTCAGCAGCTTACAGAAAACATTTACTTCTTGTTTAATTATGTGTGTGCTGCGTGTGTACTGTGGGTTGGCTGCAGGTTGCCTCAGCTCTGCTGGGTTCATCTGGGATTGGCTCCATATTCATTCCATTATTCTTATTTCAAAGTGAAGGAACATTCACCAGTGGGACATGTTTTCTCCTTAAATCAATCCACACAACTGCACAGAAATCTTTGGCTTGGATGCAGTAAATGTCACATCTGCTCACTTCCTGTTGGCCAAAGCCTGCCCCACAATCACAGCGAAGTCAATGAAGTGAGCATGAATGCTTCTCCACAGGGCAGACCCACTGCAGCACGTGGGGATACATCATCTATCCTCATACAGGGAAGAATGAGCAATTGGGAACAATCATCTGTCACTTTCCATTTTAACCTCCCCTTCATCACACTGCCACTCATATTAGGTTTGGAGGGACCAAAGGCAATTTTGGGATATGACTAAGAGGAAGGGGACTATGGAGGACATTTGATTTAAATTTAGTGGAATAAATTCATTTCTGTGGCTAGGTAAGATATATTCCAGGTGTAGGAATAACTTCCAGGAGCAGTTCTGCCCACTGTGATGACTTACCTGGCATTATGTCATGAAGGTACAAGGCCAGGGGTTGTATACAGCAAAATATATAAGAAAAAAAAATATTACAATAGTGTGTCAGACATACCTGAACTTTTATGATGTTGGTGGTATTTCTCAGCTTTTACAAATCTGTATTCCATACTAGTGATCTCATACTAAGCATGTATTCTGTACCTAATTTTATAATTTTGTATTCTTTTATTTAATGAATGCTCACTAAATTGAATAAGCTTCAGCTAAGACTTGAATATGTCCCTGAGTAGAGATTAACATAGGCCATAAAATGCAAGTTATTAATTTTTTTAGAAAAATCAAGTATGAAAATTTTACTTAGTTATCTCAATGATTTAAACATATCCTCCATTTCATTGGCTTTTATCTGATGGGTCAGTTTTCTGAGGGTAAATTATTAAAACCAATATAGGTATTAACATGATAGTTAAGGAAGGTGAAAAATCTTCAGTTGAATCCTGATTTTAGTTATGAATTTTTGTCCTGTGCAACCTATTTAACCTTTCAGAGCTGTAGCTACTCATTTTACAATGGAGATAATGGTACGTACTCCAAAGTGTGACAGAAATTTTTAAAGAGACCATGCATTTAAAACTTAGCACATCAAGCGCTCGCTACACTGAGACAGTGCTCACTAAATAGAAATGAAAGTGAACTGGAAATGAAAGTGAACTGGAAGACTCTCCTAAAGAGGTTTTCAGTAAAATGTTTAAAATGGTGATGTCAATTCACATTTTTTTGTTGTTGTTTTCTTTAGTGCTGTGAAAACTGACATGCTTGCTCTCTGTTTCCTATTTCTCTATAGCTTCTCCCTTATTGAGTTAGAAAAATTCTTTTGGCAGCAGTGCACATGCATGTTCAGAAATGAAATGGAGAACAAGGAGTAAAGGCAAGCATTTTTGCAATAGCAGAAACCAACAATAAGGCAGTGCAGCAAGCCTGCACCAGGTCCAAGAAAGCCATGGAGGCACCCTGGTGAAACTCCCTCCTCTGCCCTACCTCGCCTGCTTCTGCTCTCATGAAGTCATCACTGGGAAGCCAACACTAGCAGCAGGAGAAGATAGCCTAAGATCTGGCCTGTAGGCTCACAATAGCTTTTTGGCACGTGCCAGTGTAAAATATTCCTAGTAGTACTCCACATTCATTCTGGCTTTTGACCATAGCCAGTTTCAGGAGCCAAGAGGAACTTCCCTGTTGAGGAAACACTGTGAGATACAGAGGAACAGGTGAGCACAGGAGGAAATGGGGCCATTTGTTGACCCCTCAAGGGAGAATAATTTGCAGAAAAATTTTTTTCTACTTTGACCTCTCATAAGGAGAAAATAAAATAAAAAATGCAAATTTCCACAAGAATAAGAGGAAATGGGGAAGCATAAAATGGACAGAATTCTAATAATGTATGTCACAAAATTCTCCAACTAGTACAAGGAAAAAAATATAATTCCTAGAATTTTAGGGTTGGGATAACTGCTAGAGGTCTTGGTGAAAATTTACTTCCCAAGTTAATCTTAGTATAGAAGCTATCCTAGCATTTTCCAAAGTATTTTCTTTAGGCTGTTATTCTATATAGTCACGGAGGAAAAATTCTTGAGAATTCTGGTGAAACAAAGGTTAATGGGTTTCCTTTATTAATATAAAATTTTTTAAATATTCAGATGTGAAATAAATATAATGCACATGTTGTCACACTTTTTGATCACTAATTTTCTCCAACACATTTTAAAAAATAATTTTAGTCAATTATAGTTATGCAGGCTAAACTTAGGAAAAATATGATGGATTCCAATACTGGGTTCTGGACAATTTGAGACCAAAAAGGACTTCTAAGTTTCCATTAATTTATATTATTTATTCTATACTATCCTAGAAATCCAATGGACTATTTACTAACTAATATTATAACATCTTCACTATAACTCATCTAGGTATGTTCGAATAATTCCAACTAAATATTCAGGTTTTCTGTTCTTTCCCCTTTCCTGTTTTATCCACGTTATTTTTGTTGTTGTTGTTGTTTTCTGTTTTTGTTTTTGTTTTTGTTTTTTGAGACAGGGTCTCGCTCTGTTACCCAGGGTAGAGTGCAGTGGCCTCATCATAGCTCACTGCAACTTCAAACTCCTGGGCTCAAGTTATCCTCCTGCCTCAGTCTACCAAGTAGTTGAGACTACAGGCATGTGCCATCATGCCTAGCCAATTTTTCTATTTTTTGTAGAGATAGAGTTTCACTTTTGCTCAGGCTGGTCTCGAATTCCTGGTCTCAAGAGATTCTCCCACCTCAGCCTCTCAAAACATTAAGATTACAGATGTGAGCCACTGTGCTCAGCTTATCCACATTTTTTATGTAAATATTGTTTATGTCTAAAAGCATTGACTAAGTGCCTATAATGCCATTAAGATATTTGTGTTGTGTATTATGTGTTCTGTTTATAACCCACAATAAACCACACTTCCCATTATTCATTCCCTGTTGTTTCCTCACTTTGAATCTCTACATGTCCTGTGACATGCTTTTATCATTAAAATGTGAAAGAAATGATGCTGTTCATTTCTGGCCCCTAAACATTAATAAGACTGGGCAATTTCTGTTTTTTCATTTTAAAAGCCTACATTGTGAGACCAGGTACCAGACTATATGGATGTCCAGACTATCCTGATGGAGGATGTGTGGACAGTCCTTGATGGATGAGACCACATTTGGAAGGAGACCATGTGCAAGAGAAAAGAGCTGTCCCAGCTGAAAGCACCAAAGCCTCAGACATGAGAAAGGTGTCTTGGACCTCGCAGGCTCAGCCATCCATGTACTGAGTGCGTTGACATAGAAACCATGTTAGATATTCCTTTCCAGTCAAAGCCATCAAAATCAAAAGAACATCGAGGATAGCCCTGCTGAAATTCCTGATCCACAGAAATGTAGATGACTAAAAGAGTTATTGTTTTATGCCACTAAGTTTTAAAGTGGTTTATGATATAGACAAGCAGCTGGAACAGGAGTCGTCTCTGTTCTCTAGCCTACAGTATTTGGGGGAAGTAGCATAATCTTACCATGCAAATCAACACAAAACAATGTAAATGGCAGTATGAGGCAGAGGGGGTAAAATAGGAAGAGGTCAGTGTTTGCAATTAATATCAGAAAATTAAGACAGGACGACTCTTCGAGGAATTTTTTTTTTTTTTTTTTACCTAAAGGTCAGATAGAATTGATGTATAAAACAGAAAATTAACAAGCATAGGGGATGGGCTATAAATTAAATGAATAGGTCAACAGGGTACAGGTCCTGAAGCTACAGACATATATATTATACACACACACACAAATGTGTGTGCTGGCACACACATGTGCACACACATATATATCCTATCTCAACTGTGTAGAACATGTATGTATACCTATACATATATACACTTATATATCTCAACTATATAGGATACATATAAAATATATGTATATATGTGTATGCATGCATATATGTATTTTAACTATACAGGATTTACATATAGACTACATATATGACACACACATATACAACTATATGGGATACACACACATCCATAGAAAACCCAAATATGCTTTGTATTTATATCAAGAAATTTACACAGTTTATCTAACCTAATCCCCATGCAATCCTACAAAACAGGTGTTATATTCCCCAACTTATAAAAGAAGAAATTGAAGAGCTAAGTGTTTGTATACCTTACCCAAGTCATAAAGGATTTGACTCAGAACTAAATAATTCTGGTGCCCATGTGTTTATTCTAATATGCCTCCCCTTTTCAGTCAAAATGACTGCAAAAAGTATCTAATTGACATTATTCATCACAAACTACAAGTGGCAGCAAATCTGTAAATTCCTGTCTGTGTTGCTCATGGCACCGTGTCATGAGCTGTGGCCAATCATTCCACCAAAATTATTTTGCTATACTGGAATTTGTACACCCTAACAGTCAAAACTCATAATTCAAATCCTATAGAGCCAGCCTAGCTCTGGACCAATTGTCATGTAGATCAGCACTTTTCAGACTTTAATGTTCCTATGAATGTGGGATCTTATTAAAATACAGATTATAATTCAGTAAATCTTGCATGGGCCTGCATTTCTAGAAAGTCCCTAGATGATACTAGCCATAGACCAGTCTCTGAATATCAAGGATTTAGATAAGGTGGTTCTCATATTCCTCTCTCTACATCCCCCTCCCCACCACTCCCTGCCAATAGGTCACCCTGTTGGTGATGACAAGTACCCCTGGCTCCACTGGAATGCCGATGTTTTTCCCTGTTCTACCAGATCTATTAAATTTTGCTAGTTCTGAGCTTTATCTAGTTTCTTCAATTTTTCTAATTGAAAAATTATTTAGCAAAGTAGTTTCAGCCAATGAATACAGTTTTAAATTCTACCTTTCCAAGAAAAATAATTTATTGTAAAACAGATTTCTTTACCTTTAGCTAAAGAATACAAATGATAGTGTAATATTTGTGCCTGAGATAGTCTCTCAGGAAACAGGGTTTTTGATACTTTGTTGTTTGGCACGGTACTATTTCAGTAAATTTCTAATAACAGATATTAAGTACTAATTAAATACTATGGTATTGGCTTCTTTGATTAAATGTAAGAGTAGCCCTGGATCTACTTACTACAATAGGAGGCTGAGAGATAATTCAAGCTATATTTAATTTTTTTTTATTTTTCAATCTCTTCCTCAGCTCATAGGGTCTTAAGTTTGAGAGACATAAAGGAACTTTCTATATATTATATCTTCCAACATGTCTTATATGGTAGGATTAGGAGGTTTAAACTGTGATTAGATAATTTAATTTTTTGCTAAACTTGAACTGGTCTCATTCTATGGCAAAATTACAGAAATCAATTCAAAGAGATTACGCTGAATTCTGCTTCCAAAAAAATTTCTGTTACTTGGTAAACACTGATATAATAGTAAATTGAATTTTGTATAATATTTTCAAAGAGTATGCACTGTCTTGATTAGATTGATTTTGGTAATAAAGATTGTTTGCCACCCAGGAAAAAAAGAATAGCCTGTCCTTTTCAAACAGATGTATTAGGGCTACAGCTATAGGTTTAATAGAACTTTCTAAGTCCTGAGAAGGCGATCCACATATTCAATTTAGTTCTATGAATATCTTAGTAAAACACAGTCCAGCTCCATCTTTTGATACAATTATGTGTGACTTTATTGCTTATTTAACACTTGCTTCCCAGTTTAGAAGTAACACGTTTCAGTTTGTGCTTTGACTAATTGCAAATGATTATTAAGCATTAAACTCAAATGTATACTAAACATAGCTGATAAAATAATTAATTCTCCTAGTCACTGTTTCAGAAAAAAATGAATAGTTGGTTGTCCAAAATTCAAGGAAAAACAAAAATTAGGCAAACATGTCACTGATCTTATGCTCCCATTTTGTGTGTGGGGGGGCGTAGGTTGGTTATGAGAATGAGGGAGGATTAGGTTTGGGAGAAACATATAGGCAATTCTTCAAACATTTGTTTCCTTAAAAAACTAATTTCCTGTGTGCGTTTAAAGCCACATGAAAATTTATTTCTAAATGTTAATTCACAATTTGTTTTCATGGTGACTTCTAGGTACTTATGTGTATTTTTCATGAAGACGATTGGATCACTGTTAAGAATCATAGCACATCTCTTTTACAAGCAATAGCCATAATATTCACACCCAAAATTGAAACCTATGGTCAGTGTTCTAAAAAGACTAGAACTAGCATGAGAGAAGAGATTAAACAGCACTTGAAGGCAATCACTTCTATTCACAAACTGTGATGAGAATCAGAATCACATGAGAAGACTATAAATAAAAGATACATCTGAGCCCACCCGGCTTCCTAGGGCTTTTCTTCTTTTGCCTGGGGGACGGACGGGAGATAGACCCAAGGCTGAGGCTGTCAGGGGCTGTGTGTGCTGAGGAATCCCAGTGAGTCAAAGGAAGTCTGAAACAAGGAGTTTCAGAATTGTTTCTTTTTTCTCTTCTGCAAAGACCATGTCAGAAACAATTTAACGCCAAAAGTAGTTTCATAAGTCGGCTTTTCAATTGGGCAAATTAACCCTATCTAAGTTTGAATTATTTGTCACAAAAATATCACTGACCCAGTTAGGCCTTCTCTTACTTTGCACTTGGGTCACTAGCTTTTGCCTCATCCTCTGTCTGCCTCTGGAAATTGTCTGCTCTTCACTGAGACTGATATGAACAGATCTGGCTCATACTGTCATTGCAATGGTTAATTTTATGTGTTAAGTTGGCCAAGTAACTGTGTTCAGATATTTGGTCAAACATTATTTTGGATGTTTCTGTGAAGGTGTTTTTTGGGTGAGATTAACATTTAAATTGGTAGACATTGAATAAAGCACATTACCCTCCATAATGTGGGTGGGCCTCATGCAATTAGACGAAGGCATTAATAGAATAAAGACTGACCTTTCCTGAGCTAAGGCATTCTGCCAGCAGACTGCCTTTGGACTTGAATTGTGGCTCTTCACTTGGTCTTAGTCTTTCAGCCCACCTTGCAGGTTTTATATTTATTAAACCTTCCCAATTGCATGAGCCAATTTCTTAAAATCTCTTTCTCTCTCTGTGTCTCTCTTTCTCTCTCACTCTTTCTGTATGTGTACATATATATGTATACACACACACACACACACACATATATTTCCTGTTCGTCTGTTTCTCTGGCAAACCCTAATACACTCATAATACATTTTTTCTTTTATAAATCTGTATTTATTAGAAAGCAAAAAGTTGTAAAGCTATGCAAGGTAGATCCCATTTAGTTATAAATGTGATTATTCTAAAAAATTGGAAAAATTCAGAGCTGTTCTAGTATGCAGCAGCAAATGAGTCCTTTTTTTCTCCGAATTCATAACTTCATCCAGTTCAATGTTTTGGACTCCAGCCATGACCCTAACCACCTGCTCTCACATGGCCTGTGTGTATGCATCAGAGGAACCGGGAAAGCCCTCTTTCTGTGCATCTGATTCATGTCTTGATGGAGACTGACAGTGCTACAAACTTCTGTGTAAATGTAGATGGATTGCTTCCCAGAATTTTTTGATGTCTAGCTGAGAAATTCATTTTCCTCCTCAGAGAAGGAAGAATTAATGATAAAGCCATAGAATAATATTTCTCTAGAAGTAGGCCCACCTTCTCCTCTCTGACAACCTTTAATAGGTGACTCCCTAGTGGAAAGACATTGTCTAAATGGCAGACATCTTTCTTCAAAATGACTATGCTTGCTTTGGAGGCATTATTCCAAGGCTCTGGCTATGATGATTAAATTAGAACTGTCTTTATAATAGAATGGACTCAATGAAAAATTCTTATGCTAATTGTTTGATTTTAATTAACTCTAATTAATGGCCTATGTCTGATTTTTTTTCCTGACACCATATCGAGTGTTTTAATTTAGGCATGAAATGCCTCTCAAGGAATAAAAAAGATTCATATTATATTCATAATTAAAGTCCCAAGCTCTTAATCATAAATTTTATTTAACAATTTTTATTACCTCATCATTCAACTACCCCAATATTTAAAAATTAAAAAGTAAAACACATTACTTAGAGCAAAAAGGTTGAATATTATCTATCTTTAGATAGGGATATAGATATGCAAATTACAATAGCAATCCTAAAAAATTCTAATCCCTATGGCTATCTAAATTGTACTGCAGCAGTATATCTCAACAAGAAGTAATAACTAGAGACATAGCTGCATAAAGACATTGTTAACCAGCAATTAAAACATTAAAAATTAATACATGTGGGCTGAGCATGGTGGTGTGCCTATAGTCCCAGCTACTCAGAAGCCTGAGGCAGGAGGATCACTTGAGCCCAAGAGTTTGAGGTTCCAATGAGCTATGGTCATGCCACTGTCCTCATGCCTGAGCAATAAAGTGAGACCTTGTCTCAAAAAAAAAATTAAAATATTTGTCTTTTATTACTCATATTGTGAGTTGTGACTCAAGGTCAGAATTTGGGAGTCTTTTCACTTTTTATTAGCTATTTTAGCTCCATAATAATATACTATAATTAAGTACTGCATCTGTGACTTTGTGGCCTAAAAAGAAGGACTTCTTAAAATGATGGGAAATTAGGAAACAATTTCCTATAGCTTTTTCTTTCCTATATTTAGAAATATACACATAAACTATCTTAAAACACAAATATTTTTATTGTTACTATTATTTTATATGGTATAGTTAAAATTAAGATAAAATATTTTTCACACAACTAGATACTTTACTCAATGATATTTATCAATTCTTATTTATGTAACATGTGATTCCTCCATGGTTTGGTAGAAAATTATTCTTTTTGGCCCTTATTCCTAAATCTCTTGGCGGACGCACTCTTATAGCAGGTGTACAGATATTTCTACCTCTAGTCTAAGGTCCCTGTGGGTAAAGACTCACTAGTTGTCCATCCTGGTGCTTCTAAAATTATTCTCTCTGCCCCCCAAACTCCCTGTGCCTATCTTGACCAGGCAATCAAGATGCCCCTGCCTCCAGTAATAAAAACACCTGGTTCCATGCCCAGTGTTTGAAGGCTTAGAAATTTAACTATCCTCCTTCACACACTCTACTCCCTGAACTGCTCTTTCTCTTATGTAGAAAAGAGAACTCTTCACTTTCACTTTTACTTGGCCTTTCCATTCTGACCTCACAGTCTGATCCTTTTGATCTTCTGACTCTGAAGTTGTTTCTGGGTTAATTTTAACATTGGTGTGGATTGGCTTGCAAGTACCCATTATTCGGCTTAGCGCGCATCTTCTTGGGGAGAAGATAGAAGGTTTTCTGGAGCCCCACAGTGTAGACGTAGATTGGGATCTTGAACCAAACCAAATCAGAGTGTTGCCAACCTTCTATTTCCACCTACTGTTCCTGCTGGGAGAGGCTCCCTGCAGTGTTCTCTTACATGAAGCGTTCTCCTTGCTTGGATATGAATGACAATCAAACATTAATTTGAGCTGCTGCCGCTGTTTCTCCTTTACCAGAGTCTTTCCTTCTTGTACACCAGAAGACACCCTGGGAGTGTCCATTTCTGGTTTCAATCTCTTTCCACCACTTAGACACTTCTGCCTTCCAGCCTCAGCCCACACATGTCAGATGAGTAATTCAGCATTTACTTAATCACTTCCATTAACAAAGAATTCACTTCTTTATGTTCAATTTTGGAATAATTCCAAAGCTCACTAAGTTCTCCATCATGACTCACAGCCTGCCTCCTTTGATCTTCCTGTATTGGTTCTTATTTTACCAGACTAAAGAGCATAATTGTGGTAGCACAAATGTAGAAGATTCTGGGATACCTGAAGTCCTTTACCAAAAATGCTCTTAATTGACAATAACTTTTGTGAAATATAACATTAACAGAAAAGCATAACTTCTCAGATCTGACAATATAAATACTTATGATGAAGTCTTCATTTTCATTACATTGGCTCACTTAAAAATAAAAACATATACTAAGCAGGTGACTTGCTGACTTTATGTCTCCAAAATCATGCATTATACCATCTTAGTTAACACTAGATTTTGAGCCAGACTATTTGGAAAGGAATCCTTTATTTGAGACAGTATACTTTTATTGTTTTTAGTTAGTATAATTATATATTTCTTATATTAATATGTTCTCTAAGATGACATTCAGTTTCTAAGGAGACTTCATATGTTAACTGATAGTGGGTTTAAAGTTAAATAAAACCTCAGTTTATTTACTCTAAATACTCTTATATTTGGAGGGATTTATTTGTTTTCTTCCTTTCTGGTTATTTTATTTAAATAACTATAAGACTATAATTTTATGTTTGTGGAAATGTATCTGGTATTCATCCAATATATTAATTAGCATATTTGTCTCCAATTTTTTTACCTGTAAAATTTACAAGCATACATTTTCTGCTATTGTATGTCATTAATAACACAACTGAATAGTTCAAGTTCAAGGTCAGAACCCTGGATAGGAGCCTTTAAATAAGGTCAATTTATTTAGCCACTTACTATAAATTACATGAATTAACCAATCATTCCAGCCACATCTATTTGTTTTCTCCACAAGGATACCACAAGGGGTGCTGCTAAATCTTTCCACCATCTGACCACTCAACTGTGTCATTACTGGTCTTGTTTACTGGTCTCCCTGCTTCCACCATTACCCTTGAAGCCTATTCTCGATATACCAGGTATTGTTTAAGATCTAAGTCCAATCACGTCACTCCTCTGCTCACAGCCTTCTAGTGGTTCTTTATGTCTCTCTAAGGAAGAGTCCGGATGCCTCCTGCTACCTGCTATGTCCTGCCGGATCTGACTCTCTGTTATTCCCTAACCTCATCTCTTGTTCTCCCCAGCGCTTATTCTGTGCAAGGCCCGTCACAACCCTTCACCCAAAAACAAAAGAAATAAAAACCCTCAGTGTTCCTTAACTTGTACTTTCACCATGTAAGCATGGAACAGCTCTCCCCTCTGCCTGGAACACTCCCCAGTACCTCCAGGTATCACTCCAACACAGTCTCCTTATTTTTGCTCAAATGTCCCCTTTGTAGAAAATGTGACTTTGACAAGTAAATGCTAGACTGCCAGTGCGTGATTTTTAAAGTCAGGCTATGGCTTCTTGTTATAATTTTTTCTCTGATGAGAAAAGAATGTCAATGATAGAGAATGGGACATACTATATCCAGAGTATGAGGGCAGTCTGTAGCAGATAAACACATCATAAACGTTCTGCTTTGTTTCTCTAAGTTGGAAAATCTTCCCCTGACTCATGTCAAGGACATTTCACAGGTGGTTCTGTTTTTTTTTTTTTTGTTGTTGTTTGTTTGTTTGTTTTGTCTTGTTTTGTTTTGTTTTTTTCCTTTCTGGAGAAAGGAAGTGAAAAGTTTACGTTTAGGGTAAAATTATAAGATGGAGTTTCTCATTAGAATTAATTGCCAACGTCTATTAGCTTGGATAGGTAGATTTTCATGCAGAATAAACACGGTCAGAATTGACTCAATAATTGGCCAATGTATGGAGACAGTATGAGGCACAGAAAGGCATGCTAATGTGTTTGATAAATGATAATGACAATCATGTTGATCCAGAAACTAGAAGCAGAGACTGACTTGAAATAAATTTCTACCCACCAAAATGTAATTATAAACATCACTAGATTAATTCTGAGCATTGCTCTTTTCCTACTATTTTGGCTAAAACACATCTATGCTATGAAAACCAACTGGAGGGTTTCCTCCTGTGGGCTGAAATATTAGGGCTTTCTGTGTATGCTTTTATGATTATCAGAATGAAATATGATAGTGCCATTTTTGGCTTACCATTATCTCTGATGGATGTCATCCTAATACAATTGCTTGTACAGCATATGTCAGAAATAAGTCACACTTGTCTGAAACAGCTATTTCACTAGGCAAATCCGGCTCTCGGTTAAATTCTGAATGTGAGGCTCAAAACTCTTTTAAAATAGAACTAAAACAATGTAAATAAATAACTTTGATTAGAAAAAAAATACAGGTAGACACATTCCTCTTGGTGTCATTTAGCATTCACTCTAACAGAAGTAGTCATCCACACTTACTTTGGCATAATAAAAGGATCAGAAACAGTTTTTTGTTTTTCTTTGTTGTTTTTGTTGTTGTTTTATTTTTTCTCCTGAGGGTTTTTATGTATCTTATGACTCACATTGTAAAATCATTCATTTGGAATTCAGGAGAACCTCGCTATGCCTAGTTGGACCTCTCTATCAGGAGACAAGCCCTGTAGCAACTGGCCCAAAGCAAAGTGTTTTCTTTATTCATTTAAGTTAGTGATATTCTTGTGTTGAAAATAGACTTGCTTAAAACTTTAAACAGTAACTGGAGCTTGGACAATATTCAGTTTCTAATTATTTTCCTATTGTTCTCTTTACTGTTCTGAAATTACTAGGAGGAAAAAAAAAGTAATATTTTGATATCTCCATGGAACCTTAAGCCAGCACTTACTGCATGATACAGGCTCTTATCTATTGTGCAGTCAACTGAAGAAACGGGTAAATACATTATATTTTCCAAACTTTTATAGGCAGTCATTCCAGTGATCTTAGGATGTAAAAAGGAAAACAACATTCTCTTAAGACCCTTCTGTAGCATTCTATTGGACATAAACTAAAATACAAATTTGTCTTTTCCCAAAGCTTAGGAAATCTACTTGAACTATGAGATCCCCTTTCCTTCTTCCACCTCATCTGGGTTATCAGTAAGCTCCAAAACCCTTTCAATTATTTGTCCAGCCAAATTCTTTCCCAGCACAGAGATTTCATGAATGTCATTCTCCCTGCCTAGGAAACTTTTTCTTCATTAAAAAAAAATATGAGTAAACCCTTAAGGTTTCAGCCTAATGTTTGTCTTCTAAGGATGCCGATCCCACCTCACATGCCTGCCATGTCTAAGACAGTCCTCCCCAGTGTTCTCTATTTTAGCATCCTGTTTATCTCCATGGCACATGTAGCTTTATGCAATATTTTATTTACTTGTTTTTGGTCTTTCTTATAAAGTAAAAATTAAATTTCAAGTCTGCATAGCCTACGAATGATCAGCATTTAATTCCCATAGTTACCACGAAGGTGATGCCAAATAAATATTTGTTGAATAAAAAAGCTGCAATTTAAATGTTTTTAGTTAATTTTTTAAGTGAACAAAGTCAAGTAGCATAGTGAAATACACATTTCCCAGCTTTAAAACCTACCAAATTTTTGCCAAATTTTCTTCACTTTTTCACTGATTGGTTCTTCATTTTTTTTTTTTAAATAAAATAGTTTAAAAATTTTGGACATTGTGTTATTTTCACAAGCATTTCTAAAACATACCTGTAATTATTTAAATTCTCAGGAGATGATTTTACCAATAAGGTACTTTATTTGTGGAATTAGGTGTATAGTTCTGTTATGTATGGATTGTGGCTGTCTGTAATTTTCTGGTATCAGTAATCATCTCTTTAAAATGTATATTTTCTGATATGATCACAATGCCATGATCACAACTAGTACAACTGACAATAATCCTTTGGTAGTATCTAATACCCAGTTCAAAACTAGATTTTCTTGGTTGTCCCTTAAATATATTTTTACAGTTTAATATTAAAATAAAACTAAGACTTTAGATTTACTTTATATATCTATTATACCTATCTACATAAAGTCTCTTTCAACTTAATTAATACCCTCCCCTCCCCACCTCCCATTTTTTCCCTGTCGTTGACTTAGTACAGCCACAATATCAATGGTCCACAGGACGGTCCCACTTTTTCTGGCAGTTTTCTTTCTTGGTATCATTTAGCCTGTTTTCCTATCCCTCGTATGTCCCAAGAATGGATCTTATCTCTAGAAGTTGGTTAGAGTCAAGTTCCAATTTTGACAAGACTACTCCATAGAATACCATATGTTTCAAACTCATCGCAGCAAAATGCACAACATGATTATTTATACTGACTTGGATGTGACTAAAGCAAAAAGTTGGATTCAGGTGTTGGCAGCCTGATTGCTCTTTTCATATTTCCCCTTCCAACTTTCCTCTAATAATTCAACTACTGGTGATTGTTACCAGAATCACTTGCTTCATTAGGGTGTTAAAACGGAGATTTTTCTAATTCTGCCTTTTCCTGAATATCTGTTAGCTGAGATTATTCTGATTTTGCTGTTCATGGTCATTTGTGACGATCTGACCTCACTTACTATGTTACGGGGTTTGTGAGACTTACTGTTATCTAGATACATTAAAGATATTATTCATGTATTATTATTTATTATTCATATATTATCTATTATGTATTGTTTAGTGTTATTTTTTTTTTACCCTCTTGTTTTGTTTTTTTTTTTTTCTTTCTCTTTCCAAACCCTGGCTGGGTTTGGTGTTCAGAAGGAATTTTAAATCAACTAAAAATACCTTATGGCACTGCAGTGATAACCTTTATGTCACTTTCTTGTTTTAAAGTCTGCTTTTCCCATGCCTTTCTACGTGCATCCCCAGCCTCCTCTCTCTGTTCTCTTTTTTCCCTTCTAGACATTTCTGGTCCAAGTAGCAATTTTGTTTTTCAGTATTAAAGTAGAAGGGCAGAGCTGATTTTGCATATATAAACTGCAGTTAATTACACAGCTGTGTGCAGAGTTATATAGACTCTCCTTTGTGAAAAACTAAAGCTTACTTCTTCTCCAGTTTAAGAACTGTCCAAAATGTCATTTTAATTTATGAAGGGGCCCAGAATAAGTTCTGGTCTCATGCTGTCCCAGGATATTTGTTCGAAGCCAATTCTCTCTGCCTTTTTATTAATTTTCACTGGAAATAGCACTTTGCTCTTCCCCTAATAGTCCTTGGAAATGTTAGAATGTCCTCTAAAATTCCTTGGAACTTATTTGAATCCTCAGGAGATGTTTTGACTAGTAAGATTTTTTTTATTTGAGAAATTAGATTTTTGTTCAGTTGTACCTAGATTATGACTGTTTATATTGTTCAGACATCAGTCATTCATCCTGTTGGTGTTTGTGTGTCTCCCCGACCCGGCCCTGTGTGCTACTCACCTTGAATGAGAATAAGAGCGCTAGGATACTTACAGCAGAGAGTCACCTCACTAATACTGACTTCTTTCCCTGGGGAATGAGCACTGGACTGTGTGCTCCCTGCGTCTAAAGCAACCTTCACCCAATGTGTGAGGCCTAAAACTAGACACAGTGAAAATAGAAATATTTTATAATTTTTCCACTAACTGTCTCATTCATAAGAGTTAACTAAAGGTCATTAAAAGAGGCCTTTAGAATAAGAGGAAATTCAACCATTTACTTTGGGTTTCAGGATCTCATCCTAACAACCAGAACCATTTTTACGCCCTTTCCTTCCTACCTGTCAGATGCAAGTGGGTCTTCTGTGTGTTTGGATTTGTAAGGTGCAGGTAAATTCCACCAATTTATGCTAAAGTTATAAAAAAAAGTCAGCAAATATCATCAAAGAATAAACCGGACTCATAGGTTATATAGTGCCTGTTTTCACTATAGAAAATATTGACATTAGAAGGTAACTGGAAGCCACGTAGGCTTTCTCTAGCACAGTGTGATTTGAAGGACCAAAAGCAAATTTACATTCAACTGTCTCTCTCATCCTACTATTTATCCCTTCTCCAACTGAAATTCTCGTCATGAGGCTTTAGTAGCATCAGCCTTCTCTTGCTGCTTGTCTGTGTATATTGAGACCCTTTACCTCACCTTTGACCAAGCCGTGTTTCTAAGTCATTTTTAGTCAATATTCAGAAACTATTAACATATTAAGTGCTTATGTCAACCAACGGATTGGGCCCGGTGCTGCCCTATTTACGAGAGTGACCATAGTATGTGAGTGTGTCACGGGTGTTATTTGTGTGTGTGTATGCAAAGATTCAGTTGCTTAACCACACTAAGGAGAATTATTTCTCATAAACTTAAAAACAAGTAATGTGCCTGTCTCTAGTTGTTATACTTTAAAGACAAAAATAACTGTAGTGACTTCTTAAACAATAGTGATAATATTTGTATCGTGGATAACATTGGTGGTGTTATTATGTAATTATTATATATACACTGTAGGATGAAGCAAACAAGTTATTGTGTTAATGATATGTGGAATCAAGCATACAATAAAATTGGCTCATTAGAATTTTTTTTAACAGTTAAAAAAACTCTGTATCTTTAAATGTAAATTGAAAATGGTGTTAACTCATGGGATATTTTATCTGCAGAAAATGATTTATTGGTCTTGATCACTGAAAAGGGATAATATCTCAACCCAGTAGCAATAATCGCCCTTCATTAAGATGAGGACTGTTAATTCCATTTTCCCTGGAAAGCAAGCAGAGATTGTCAGAGAAATGCCTGGTTCTAGATCTGACTGGGATGAAAAATGCAGAAGATATTATAATACTAGAAGGCAAATAATATATGAAGCACTGCTGGTGGTGTACTAAGAAGAAATAAGAGCCAAACTGAAAGGGTGCCTCTGGCTAAAGATGGGAAAATTTGAGTATCACAAAGAACAATGATTTCAATGGATTGAAACTCATCAAATATGTTAAAAGCCATGATTTCAAAATGAGAATAAAACAACTAAATCGGTCATCATCTTGAATTTTTACTAGCACATCAATTTCCTATTATTCTGAAAACTGGTAGATAGGGGCAAAATATCAAGAACTTATCCTGCCTGTCCTATATTAACTGCTCTTCCAGGTAATCAAATAGATGATGGATAGTTGTTCTTTGAAAAGAATCCAGAATGAATAACTAAAATTTTCCTTAAAATAATCTAACAGTAAATGTGGAGAAGTGGGTGAGGGGTATAAATGAAGTAATTTTTGCCATTACTGATAATTCAGTTGAAATTGGGAAATGGATCGATATGAGTCCGTAGTATACTATTTTCTATTTTTAAATGTATGTTTGGACATTTCTATAAAGAAATGTTTAAAAATATCAAAATAACTAATAAAGAAAAGAAAGAATGTGAGGGATTTGGGGAAGAGATACTGGTTTTGCCTGGCTAGGTGGGCATAGTATGGAGCCACCACTGTATTCTCTGACCAGCAGGAACTGCATGAAGGCAGGTGGAAGGACAGTGAACAGGGATACCAAGAGGACTCAACACTGAGCCCATCCCACAGAGCAGATGAAAGTTATTTGTAAATTGAGTGTGCTAAAGATAGAGTAGGGACAGATATCTTTGGAGGTCTAGACTTTTTTAGTACAATTAGTAGGCCTGGAAGTTTATTGAGAAATTGATTTAAATATTCCAATCTCTGTGTTAGAAATATATTTCTGTTGGCAAAGTGAAAAATGTGGATTAAGAGGTAAAATATTGCTGACACAGGAATTACTAATGGTTAGTATATTATTCTAGATAATAAAATATGAGTGAATGAACTAATATAGTGAGAGTACAAGAAGAAAATGAATATGAGAGGGATTGGAGATTTAGAAGCATCAAAATGGCATGACTGATTTTAAGAGAAGAGTAGAGAGGAGTGAAGTGAATCTATATACATTTATTGAAACTCCTTAAGAGAAAAGGGATAATTATCTAGAATTATTAAGAGGAGACTTTTCTTTTGATGGATTTAACCAGGAATGTGTGTATACCTGTGTGTGTGCATATATGTTTAATTTTTATTATTATTATTTATTTAGCCTTCTCATCTGCTGTTATGCTGTAAATAGATGGAGAATGAGGTCAACTCAACATTCGCTTTTGCTCAAGGCTACATCCAGCAAATTACTTCTTCCTTCAATTCAGAAGAGAAATAAATCAATTACCCTTGCTGAAAGCTGGCTATCTTGAATGATTTTTGGAAAAACTCAAGTTATAACTTCAAAGAGTTAAGAGTAAGATAAGCACTAATTTACTATCTCTTTCATCCCCATTGTATGCTTAATAGAGGACAAATGTTATCACCAGGCATTTTCAGGATCAAACTTTAGTGTTTCTGGAATAACAGTGCCATGCTGCACTATCTGAGGTGAAGGGTGTTTTCCTAGGAGAGATCTAAGACTACAACTTACCAATAGCATTCCAGGAACAATGATCTCCAGGTTAAGCCTGGACAAGCTCTTTGCACCCTAAACCTTCCTGACTCTTTTACCCCCAAATTTCTTAATAGATATTATTCTTAGGTGACAAGCTGAAAGACAGAGGGACACTAGACTATGAATTGAGGACAGAATTTTTAAAATTTATTTCAGTAGCTTAAGCATCTCCTAGTGATTAGCAACTGTTCAAGGAAGAAAAGAAGGAAGGGCACAAGCAGTTAAGTTAGTTTACACAAAGGAAAGATAAATTGAGCAAAAAGTACAGAGGTGGGAAAAGGCACAGATTAAATATACATGGTATACTATGGTAGGAGAAAGAAGCAGTTTTTAACATGTGCTTGAATGGAGAGTGTATTGGATAGAGTTGATTTATAACTGGACAGGAAAAACTGTAGCCTTAACTCTGGGAAAGCCTGGATGTCTGGCTTTGACTCTTAGAAAAGCTAATAGAAGTGGGATTTATGATGAGCTATTAAAGTCTGAAACTCCCCTGGTAACCACCAAGGTCAGATTTTATTTTTACCTGGCATAACCAGTTAGACAGTCCAGCTTGACGAAGTGACTGTAGAGGCATGAAAACACACTAGGAACTTCTGCCTTGAACTCTCCCAAAGCCAAGATACACCACACATATCTTGGTGGTTCAACCTGGAGACAGAATAGGTCCTTATGACAATACCTCCAGTGCTGGTCCAAATTCTCTTTCTCTTGCCACATCATATATTTTTTTTATTTTAAAATATTAAGGGGATAAAAAATGTTTTAGGTTACAAGGATCACTTTTGTAATGTTTGAGTCTCATCTATAGGTGTGTCTGTCACTCAAATAGTGTTCATAGTACCTATTAGGTAGGTTTTTCTCCTCCCTCCTACCCCCTCCCCCTGGTTAATTTCCACTGAGTTTTACTTCCCTCTATTCACAGTGTGCTCATTAGCTAGTTCCAATTTAACAGTGAGTACATTTTTTGTTTTTCCATTCTTGAGATAATTCACTTAAGAGAATGGTCAACAGTTCTATTCAGATTTTTGCAAAGGGTATTAATTCATCTTTTTTTATGGCTGAGTAATACTCCGTGGTATACATACACCACATTTTATTAATCCACTCATGAATTGATGGGCACATGGGTTGATTCCACATCTTTGCAACTGTGAATTGTGCTGAAATAAACATTCAAATGTAAGTGGCTTTTTGATGAAAAGTCTTCTTTTCCTTTGGGTAAATACCCAACAGTGAGATTGCTGGATCAAATGTTAGGTCTACTTTTAGTTCTTTGAGGAGTCTCTGTACTATTTTACATGGAGATTGTACTAATTTGTAGTACCACCAGAAGTATATAAGCATTCCATTTTCTCTGCGTCTATTGTTTTGGACTTTTCAATAAAAGCCATTCTCACTGGGGTTATGTGATATCTCATTGTGGTTATAACTTGCATTTCCCTGATGACTAGTGACACTGAACATTTTTTAAAATATTTATTGGCCATTTGTCTTTTTTCTTTTGAGAAGCTTCTGTTCATGTCTTTTGCTCACTTTCTAATGGGAGTATTTGAGGTTTTTTTTTCTTGCTGATTGCTTGAGTTCTTTGTAGATTCTGATTGTTTATTTTTTTTCTTGCTGATTTGCTTGAATTCTTTATAAATTCTGATTATTAGCCCTTTATTAGATATGTAGCTTGTGAGTATTTTCTTCCATTTTGTAGGTTGTATGTTTGCTCTGTTGATTATTTTTTTAGTTGTGCAGAAACTTTCCAGTTTAATCAAATTCCATTTATTTATTTTTGTTGTTGCCATGATTGCCATTGGGGTCTTAGTCATAAATTCTTTGCTTAGGCCAATATCTACAAGAGTTTTTTCTACATTTTCCTCTAGAATTCTTATGGTTTCAGGCCTTAGATCTAAGACTTTTATCAATCTTGAATTAATTTTTGTGAGTGGTGAGAGGTAGTGGTACCATTTCATTCTTCTGCATGTGGCTATCCAATTTTCCCAGCATCATTTATTGACTAGAGCTTCTTTTCCCCAGTGTGTGTTGTTGTCTGCTTTGTCAAAGATCTGTTGTCTGTAGGCAGATGGTTTTATATCTGGGTTCTGTGTTCTGTTTCATTAGTCTATGTTTCTATGTTTCTACCAATACCATGTTGTTTTGGTTACTATAGCCTTGTAGTATAGTTTGAAGTCTGGTAATGTGATGCCTCCAGCTTGTTCTTTTTGCTTAAGATTGCTTTGGCTATTCAGGCTCTTTTCTTGTTCCAAGGAAAGCATAGAATTGTTTTTTCTAGATCTGTGAAGTATGACTTTGCCAATTTGATGTGGAATGGGATTAGGAATGAGTAAAGGGTTGTGGTCATTTTTGCCATTTACCATATCAGAGATAATTCAAATAAAAAGTCAGTGGCATAGGCATTAAATTACTAGTTTAGGATCTAGTCCAACTTTCCATTGTCTACATAGAATGAAATATCTCTTTTCCACTTTCTCTAAACAGGTAAAAGAATTGCTGAATTTGCAAAACAAATACTATCATCTGAAGGAAAGTTGTTAGTATATTGGTTAACATTTTGATTTGAATGAACTCAATTCTTGGAGGTGAATAGGGGGCTTTAAAATATAAGTATACCTGTTAATTTCCCTAACATTCATCATAAGAGTATTATTTTAATTACCTCATTTTGATTTTTCTATTATAACCTTATAGTGTTTAAAGTATTTTATTATTTCTTAAGTTCCATTTCATGTCCATCAAATCTACTTCCCTTTAGAAAGGTCATGTGTTCTAATTTTTATTCCATGAAATACCATCTTTGTATGAATAGTTTCAAATGTGATTATGTTTATGCATATTAATTAAGCTTAACCAACAAAATAATAAGGTTGCAGAGGAGTCTGGAATGAAGATTAATCTAGATTTATAAGATAAGGAATTTCTGTGTTCAGACCTTTGGGGACTACAGAAACTTGACAGGTTAATAGATACCCACTAGATTAATCAATAGTTGTAGAGCAGATGTAAATGTTGGGGAATATTTATCAGTGAATAGGAACACATCTTTACTCTCAGGAGAGCTTTGGCAAGCACAGAGCAGGCAGTACCTTAGGAGTCTCCAGGAATGCAGTCATCATAATTGAGTCAAAGACCTAAAGCAGTACCTGGGGGACACAAAAATATCAGAAATCACAAGTAGATCAAAGAAGTGACTAAACACACTGGGGACTGAGAGTGGGCCAACGCACAGACGACAGCCTTCTACTGTTAGAGTCACTCTCCCTCATCTGTGCCAGCACTTGAACTACAATGCAGAATGAAATCCTAGGCTGGAGCCTTCTCAGAGCCTGCAAGTGGAAATGTAAGTGAGAGGTGAGAAGGTTGCATTTTGACAGCAGAGCTGGGGAATGGCTCACATCTATTCTTTAAATCCAAAAATCTTTAGTAAGTCTAGATTATGCATATTGGGCACTTATATTTACTAATATATTTGCTACACATATTTACTAATTATGTGATATTTGACAAGTTACTTAACTTCATTGTTTCTACTTGTCCCCCTTATGTAAAATGCAAACACTAAGAAGGAACTAGGAAGTACCCTTCCAAAATGAATTTTGAGAAGTCAATGAACTTGTATACATATTTTCTTTGGTTGTTCATCACAGGGTAACAACCCACTTGATGGCTTAAAATAAGGAAAACGTTGATTTTATTCATAAATCTTCCATTTGTCCCAAAAGCAAGAACAAGCCAGGTGGAAATGATATCACCTTTTATCACTTATTTCAGAAGTCACAGCATCACTTTCACTGCATTCTATTAGTTGAGGGAGTCACAAGACCCAGTCCAATTTCAAAGGGAGTAGAATTTCTACTGCCTATTCAGGAGACAGCAGATAGAATATTTCCTTTTCTTTCTCCACTCTTAATGCAGGGGTGGCAAATTTCTGGAAGAGCATGTGAGAATAGGAATATGGATGTGACCAGTTTTTGAAAACACAGTCTTCCACAATTATATTTCCAGCAACTTTCTAGGCAATATGAAGTATACAAAGAGTTGTAAGTCCTTGAGGATAAAGAGTTTATGGCAGCTAATAAATAAATAATAAATAATGTTACTTATTATAAATAATATAAATAATAAATAAATAAATAATAAATGCTAGTTATTATTAACATTTTACCATTATCATTTTTCACAGAGAACTTTAGTGTTGGTTAATGGGTATATTCCCTCTCTGCCCATGAAGTGTAATAATAACAACAATAACAAAGGAAATCACCTCATAGTCAAGTATAATTTTATAGCTAAGGTTAAAATCTCTTTGAGTATAAAGTTAAAGGACTTTTGTGTTTTCACACGGAATTTTTAAAAGGGTTCAATACATGTTGATCGAGCCCCTACTGTTGACAGAAACTTATCCTCTTGAGGTTTACCTGGATTTATATATCTTAAACTTCTCCCCTCAAACTCTTGTACATTCATTTAAATATCCAAGAAATCCTACACAAATATTATTAGAAAACAGGAACTAAATAAAGTAACTTGCTATTTTACCACCAGAATATACGTTTCAAGAAGAAAAAAACTATATATGATGTTCCCTCTACCTTAATATCAAAACCTAGCATTTACTTAGAAGAAGATGCAGGCATTGCATAAATATTTGACATTGCTGATGCCTCACGTATAATTAGTGGTAGGCTTAGAGATGGGGTCCTGTTAATGTATTTATGAACTTTGTCCTGTGTGACTCAGTAGCAGAATCACTCAGATAAAATAACAATCAGAAGAGGGTTCAGTAAGTATGTCTTCAAGAATGCCTGGGGCCCAATACTGAACAAATATAAAGAAATGCCTGAAAATTGGCCTTTAATGTACCTGTCTTTGAAGTTTTCTTTAGTAGTTTTTTATAGATATATTTGTATTTTATTAGCAGGTAAGCATCCAGTTATAGTTGGGAATTAAGAAATCATAAACATAAAACAAAAAACTGAGAAAGCAAAAGGACTTTGCATATGTGTGTGACATCCTACATTAATTCACTCTATGTAGGTCTTTGGCATGATAATCTGCAGCTGAGTATATCTCTTACCATTTAAAATACTACATCCTATTGTGAGACTCATTTATACCCAGTTTCAACTGAACCTTCAAATCAAGCTCTTTCTACTGCCTATTCAGGAGACAGCAGATAGAATGTTTCCTTTTCTTTCCCCAGTCACTTCTAAATCTAGAGCAAGAAAATCTATTCCTGATGCAGCATTTATCCCTGTATTCATCCTAGGGAAGAGTTAAGATACAGCAATATAAAATGGTTTATAGCAGAATCATGCTGTATGGCAGAATCTTGCCATGAGCTTAGAAATTCTTACAATAATACCTTGGGTGAGAAAAAGTATTATCAATTTTAAATTACTAAAATCTCCCACTTAGTACAAGCTTTATACCTACTCTCTAACCTGGATTTTTCAGAAGAGTAAAAAAAAAAATCTTTTCACCCTATGGATGACAAATCTGACACCTTGTGGCACTGTATCCATTCAAGTCGTCTACTCCTCCATCATGGTCTTTATTCTCCCCTTTCTCTAGTCAAAGTATAAAACTGATTGAATCAGGAAGCTGTCATTCACTCAGATTCTGTGCTTTCTTTAAACTCCCCAGGAGAACCTAATTTTCAGGAAGAGGATCTAGGGAGTGAGGTCCTTCATGTCTCTCACTCCCCATATAGATTCATTATAATTCACCAACTTTTGCTCTAGATCCTGAACTTCAAGATAAATAGCACCATAACTCCCCCAACCTTGTTCTTTTTTTATTCCAAGTTTACCTTACATATACATAGTCATTTTCAAATTTTATATAAATTTTAGAATCTTGTCAATTTTGATAAAAAGACTATAATAAATTTCTGATTGTGATTGATTTTAATCTACTGTGATGTTTCATAATTTTCAATATAGAGGTCACATGTTTCTTTTATTCAATTTGCCCTTAGATGTTCTTAGGAGCTATTGTGAATGCTATAATTTTAAAAATTTGCTTTCCTGGTGATTGTTGCTAGATAATTTCTATACAAATATGATGAATATGGTGGATTTGCACATTGACCTTGTATCCAGTGACTTGGCCAAATTCATTTATTATTTCTAATACTTTGTGATTCTTTTTCATATTTTATATACATATAATGTCAACTACATATAATAATAGTTTTACTTTTTTCTTTCTCAAACCTTACAACTTTTGTTTCTTTTTTCTTACCTTGTTGTTCTGGCTAAGACTTGTGGTATGAAGTGAAAGAGAAATCATGATAGAAGACATCCTTGCCTCATTTCAGATATTTGGGGAAATGATGTCAATATTTCTGTATTAATTATGATGTTTACTTAGGTATTTTGCAGATATTCAGAATTGAATTAAGAAAGTTCCCTCTTATTCATTGCTGGTTGAAAGTTTTTGTTATGAATCTAGGTTAAATTTTATCAAAAGCTTTTTGTTTTCATTTACAAAGATTATCATATTAACTTTCTTTACAAGCATTGACTTATTTTCAAACACTAAACCAACCTCACCTTTCTGGAAGAAATCCAAATTTGTTTTGTATTTTGTATTATTCTTTATTTTTCTTTGATTTTTTTTTTTTATTTCAGCATATTACGAGAGTGCAAACGTTTAGGTTACATATATTGCCTTTGGCCCACCCAAGTGAGAGTTTCAAGTGTGTCCATTCCCCAGACAGTATGCACCGCACCCATTAGGTGTGAATATACCCATCCCCTTCTCCCCCCTCCCACCAGCCAGACAGCCGATGAATGTTACTACTGTATGTGCAGGTAAGTGTTGATGCACTAAAGCCAATTTGATGGTGAGTACATGTGGTGCTTGTTTTTCCATTCTTATGATACTTCATTTAGTAGAATGGGCTCCAGCTCTATCCAGGATAATACAAGAGGTGCTAAATCACCATTGTTTTTGTGGCTGAGTAGAAATCCACGGTATACAGACACCACATTTTATTAATCCCCTCATATATTGATGGGCACTTGGGTTGCTTTCATATCTTTGCAATTGTGAATTTTGCCACCATAAACATTCTAGTGCAGGTGTCTTTATTATAGAATGTCTTTTTTTTCCTTTGGGTAGATGCCCAGTAATAGGATTGATTACTGGATCAAATGGTAGTTCTACTTGTAGCCCTTTGAGGTATCTCCACATTACTTTCCACAGAGGTTGCACTGGTTTGCGGTCCCATCAGCACTGCATGAGTGTTTCTATCTCTCTGCATCCATGCCAACATTTATTGTTTTGGGACTTTTTGATAAAAGCCATTAAGTGACATCCCATTATGGTTTTGATTTGCATTTCCCTGATGATTATAAATGTTGAGCGGTTTTTCATATGTTTGTTGGCCATTAGTCTGTCTTCTTTTGAAAAGTTTCTGCTCATGTCCTTTGCCCACTTTTTAATGGGATTGTTTGATTTTTTCTGTTGATTTTCCTGAGTCCTATATAGATTCTAGTTATCAGCCCTTTATAGGATGTGTAGCATGCAAATATTTTCTCTCATTCTGTAGGTTGTCTTTATTATTCTTTTACATACCATTTGATTTGTCTGCTAAGTTTCTGTTTAGAATTGTTGCATGTATACTTTTAAAGGAGAGTGGCCTATAGCTTCCTATAGAATATCTTTGAAATGATTGAGCTTTTTTTTAAAAGGTCATTTTAGGTTACTCTCATAAAACACATGGAAAAGCATTCTTTTTCTACATTCTGAAAACATTTGTATATGATTGGCTTTATTTCTATTGTAACTATTTAAAATAATTCATTGCTGAATTCACTTGGTTCTGCAGTTATTCCTTTATGAGGAATTTAACATTTATAGGTTCAATATTTTTATATGTATTGGCTACACAGATCTTCTACTTCTTCTTTGTAAGTTGTTTTTCAAGATTTATGCCCAATGGTAAAAAAATTTATCTTTTTGGCACAAAGAATTTAGACTTCCTTTTTATTTTATTTTTAATGCTGTGAGATCCATATGTAGCATATTATTTTTCATTTTCATATGTAGTTACTTTTCTCTTTTTCTCTTTTCAGTCTTTTGAGTCAAAGTTTTATTCATCTTATTCAGCTCCTTAAATACTAATATTTGTTATTATAGATTCTAGAATATATTTTGTTTTTCATTTACTGATTTCTGTTTTGGGCTTCATTATTTCCATGTTTCTAATTGTTATGTTTAGTTTGTTATTGCTTTCCTAATTCTTAAACACTCAGTTAAATAATTGATTTTCACCTTTATTCTATTCTTAATGCATGTATTTAAAGTTATGCATTATACTGTAAATACAACTTTGATTATATCCCAAAGATATAGAGATGTTGTATTTACATTATACGTCAGTTCAAATATTTTTAATTTCCATTGAGACATCTTATTTGACTTATGAGGTATGAGATATTTATAAGTGCATTATTTACTATCCTCACATTTAGGGTTTTTTAAAATATAAATAACTGCTAATACTTTTTTGATTAATTAAACTGTGGTCAGACACCGTTACCTAAATGATGGTCAATTTTGTTAAATGATACATTTGCACTTTTAAAATGAGTCTTCTATAGTTATTGGATATATTGCTCTATAGATCATTAGATCAAATATGTTTTCTAATTTGGTTTAGATCTTCTGTGTTCTTTTTGCTTACTATTCTATATCTTATTGAAAAACTTGTGCTACATTTTTATGATTGAGGATTTGTCTATTCCACTTTTAGATGCCAGTTTTTGCTTCATATATTTTGAAGTAATGTTATGGCAGTCATAAAAATCTAGATTTTTAAAAAAATTTCTTTCCACTGGACTGACTCTTTTACAATTAGGAAATTTCTCACATTTTCTCTTGAAATCCTTCTGATTTAACGTCAGCTTTTTCTGATATTGTGTAATTACTTTTGCTCTCTTTGGTTAATTTTTGTACTCATTGTTTTTCTATCAATTTACTTTGAACCTTTCTATCTATTTATTTTTAAGTTTTGTGTCATTTAATTAACTTATAGTTTCTTTTAGCCCTGTAATGGAGTTTTTACATTAAACTAGGGTATTTAATCCCAAGTATTTACTATCACTATTAACATTAAGCCTATCATTATCAACATTGCTAACACATTAAATATACCATCTTACTATTTGTTTTAATTACAATAATTATACCTGTTCCATCTTCAGTTGTTTCAATATTTTTATTTTCCCTTTATTATCTCAATATTTTTGCACTGTTTACTAGTTTTTATTGGATACTTTGGATTTTACATGCATTTTCCCTTATTACACTCTAATAAAAATTGTTTCATTTACCATTTTCTAGACAAAGCCTTGACCTTACAATACTTAATTTCTTTCACTTTCTACCCTTTCTGTTCTTGTTTACTTTACACCATAAAATACATTTTTATTGTTTTATAAAGTCAATTGTAATTTTAATTATCTTATCTAGGGCTATTTATTCTTTTTTGAATTTCCTTATTTCTGGGCACAAATATTTTACTTCTTCCTGGAGAACTTCTGGAATAATGCTTTTAATCCAATTCTGCAGCCAATACGTTCCCTAAACTTTTGTTTGTCTTGAATTATCTTTAAATTGCCTTTATTTTTAAGGAAGACTTGTGAGCATAGAATCAAAGATTGGCAGTTATTTTGGCAATTTAAAAATTATATTTCATTGTTCTGGCTTCCATTATTTTCTGCTGTCAGCTGTTTCCTTACCTTTTTTTATGGTAAAAAGTCTTTTTTCACTAGCCACTTTCAAGATTTTCTTCTTATATTTCGTTTTCTGAGATTTTACTGTGTGGCACCTGGTTTTTCTCCTTAGTGATCCATGACTATGTGCATACACTTTTCTTAATTTTAGAAAAATGATTTCCACTACCTTTTTTAAACATTGCTTTTACTTTATTTCTCTTTCCTTCCCTTCTGGGACTTCAAGTACAAACTATAATAGTTTTTCCTCTGCCGTTTCATGTATATTTTTTCCATCATCCTATAATTCACTTATTATCCCTTCTTTTGCTTTATGCAATCTGTGGTTAACTCTATTTCATTTTTGATTTTATCATTTTTTAACAATGGGTAGGCAAAATCTGGATTTAGACAATAAAATTTTTCTATAGGAGGAGAATTCTGCTACAGCTATGCTGAATTCACAGTACTGAACAGAATATTTTCTATCTCACTCTAAAACACCTGCATTTGTTTTTTCATGGCATTGGAGGACTATTCAAAAACGTAAAATAACTAACCAAATAACTAAAATGTACTTAAAACTTAGCTCTTTCCAGAAAAAAAGGAAGGTTTGCTCTGAACCTAAAATTTATTTTTCATCTAAGAAGACAAAAAATAATTGAAACTTTCAAAATGCTCATTTTTTGTCTAGCCATAAAAGTCTTACTTTTCAATAACAGGTGCCTCATCTGGTTAGATTGTGATGATTTTTCTGTGACCTTCTCTGTCATACTCCTTTAAAAAATTGGTTTGAAGATTTCCTGAAGGACCTTAGACTGTATGTCAGGAGTTGTCTTCTACCCGATAGCAGCATGTTAATAGTTCCTATTAGTATTTTAAATTAATCTTTTATAAGTTATCAAGAAAAATAGAAATCTAAGTAAAGATACATTTTTATTTCTCCTGAACATAGAAAAATCTATATGCTCTGGATGTGAATATATACTTCCCCCTCATTTTATTATACTTTATATAACTTTATAAAGAGTCTATCCCAGGCTGAGCAAGAGCGAGACACTGTCTCTACTAAAAAAATAGAAAGAAATTATATGGACAGGTAAAAATATATATAGAAAAATTAGCCGGGCATGGTGGCGCATGCCTGTAGTCCCAGCTACTTGGGAGACTGAGGCAGGAGGATCACTTGAGCCCAGGAGTTTGAGGTTGCTGTGAGCTAGGCTGATGCCACGGCACTCACTCCAGCCCGGGCAAAAGAGTGAGACTCTGTCTCAAAAAAAAAAAAAAAAAAAAAAAAAGAGTCTATCAATCACTTGAATATTTTCTTAATTGAATTTCAGAAAATTAATATGAGCAAGGAAGCTGCATTCTTAAGGATGCAAACAAAAATATTCTAACACAAACATAGCCTCTTCCGTGTGACAAAACACAAGAAGAAAAACATTGTAAAATTTTAAATCTTAAGAAGACAAAATCAGAGTCAATGAATTAATGAATAGATAGATATTAATTTTGGTGACATAAAAGTAATTGAATAGATCATTTTAATTTTGAACCTTTTTAAAATAAATCCAGAGCTGATCACAATAATCCTCAAAGTAACACAAACTTGAAATACTTTTTTTTCGCAAATGCAGTTGCAGAACATGCAGTATTCAATTTCAATTGTCTTGGGTAGTGCTTTCATCTTAGGGAAACAAATGGGGAGATTTCTCTCACTACTTTGGGATCACTAAGGTAGCAGTGGGCAGGTTCCGTTAAGGTTAGGTGAGGTGCTGAGAATCACTAAAGCAGAACTGGTAGGGAAATTAGACTTGTCATCAATGCTGAATATTTATTTATTTAAAAATATTTAATGTCTACTATGTGTCAACATGCTTTTGTTTACAATTAATAATGTACGTCAGAAATATAGAAATAACTGGGGAAGTGGATTTTTTTGTTTGGTTTGGTTTGCTGGTAATGGTTTTGGTTTTTTAGTTTGTTTGTTTGTTTGTCTGTAAATATGTTTTAAGGTTCTATCCCCAGAGTCCAAACCAAAGATCGTTCCTTTGCCCACATATTTGAAGAAGTTCTACAAATGATTCCCATGGCTACCTTTGGATAGACACTACTGGTTTACAAAATTAAATATGATTGTACATACTACAAAACATAAAAAAAAGATAAAAATCATATTTTTGTAAATATTCAAAATGTAACATGCCTTGCAAGGTTTGTGTTAACCAAGTAAAGAGTGTCAGGAATGTTCTTTAAATACTAAATTTAATCTGATGTTCAAATGAGAATGCTGTATGAAATACTCTATAATATGTACTTTAGAAAGCACATTGGAAGCAAGTGTAATGGTCCACCTCTAACACCTTTAGTTACCGAATGCTTTTCCTTTACAAGTTTTAGAACCAAGAAAGAAAGGGTCTCAGGTCATTTCGGATGAAATATTAGTATCAGTAACTGCAAATGCCCACACTCATGGACCAATTAAAACTTTTAGAAGTTATTAAATTCAAAAAATGTTGTTGCCAATTATCTCTAAAAAGACAAAACCAGTGTTCTCATTTATTTATTTTTTTTGAGACATGCTAAAGTCATCATTTATTCTTCACTCTCAGTCAAACATAGTCTGATTCATTCAGCAAATGCTCGTGGAGCACACACCTATGATCTTGAGAGAGTTGGGGTAGTATTTTTGTTGTAAATGTCTGGAAATTTTCAATCAGGTTTCAACAGCTGACACATGGTAGAGCCTAGACCTCAGCTGAGGCCTTCTGACTCCAAGTCCCATGTTCCTCTTCCTTATCCTTGATGCTTGCTCCTGAGAAAAGGTAGAGCCATGCTGGACAGCTCACTATCCACTCAGATCTATGAGTAGGACCGCCCCAGGGAGAACTGTAAATTTACCAAAATTTGGTTTAGACAATGCTATAAACTAAGATGTTTGTAAGAGGTACTTTAATTTTTTTTTCAGTTGGTTGTTTTTTTTTTTTTTTTTCAGAATATTACGGGGCTACAAATGTTCAGGTTATATATATTGCCTTTGCCCCCCCTGAGTCAGAGCTTCAAGTGTGTCCATCCCCCAGATGGTGTGCACTGCACCCATTAGGTGTGAACATACCCATCCCCTCCTGCCCCCTCCCACCTGCCCAACACTTGGGTAGATGCCCATTAATAGGATTTCTGGATCAAATGGTATTTATACTTGTAGCTCTTTGAATTATCTCCATATTACTTTCCACAGAGGTTGCACTAGCTTGCAGTCCCTCCAGCAGTATATGAGTGTTCCTATCTCTCCACATCCACGCCAACATTTATTGTTCTGGGACTTTCTGATAAAGGCCATTCTCACTGGAGTTAAGTGATATCTCATTGTGGTTTTGATTTGCATTTCCCTGATGATTGGAGATGAATGGCCAACAAACATGTTCTTATTTCTTGATCTATTAATACTTTGGTCATCAGAACTCAGGGCCACATTACAGGATCGGTTCGTGCATGTTTACTTATAATAATGACATAGATAAGTCAAGCTAAGCATTGTTATTTAATGTTTGGGGTTTCAAGTGTCTGCAAACTTACTTAAAAGATGGTCCTTGGAAGTAAAAGTTATACATTTTGAGAGAATTATTTAGTTTCTACCCCTTCCAATCTTTACAACACTGTTTAAATCACTCAAACTATTGACATTGAGTGCTTTGATGTACAAAATAAGGGTAATAATGTTTGTCTTGCATAAACCACAGAAATTATATGAAAACAATTAAAACATTTTACATTAAAATTATTTTCAAACTGCAATTGTATTAATACAAATACAGTTTTAATAAAATTCTGATATGTCAATGTTATTGCATTGTGAAATCAAAAGGGATTTCATAATTCACTTGGTATATGTATTCTGTGCCCAGATAAGAACAGCTGTCCCCATGTCAGTAAATAATTTCCATTTAACTTCATTCAACATGATTTAATGATTTCTACAATTTTCTCAATTTTATTACCTAATTGCTAGCAGTAAACTTGTTCCATTCTCTATATTTTAGAGCAGCAGAAAAATAAAGACAAAGATTGGCCAAATGACATTTTGGAAACAAACTTAATTGGACTGGGAGACAAGAACTTGCAACCAGAATTGCTACCTCACAATCCAGTTATTTGGGTTAGATATATTAAGCTTTTGGGGAGGAAAAATAAGAAAAACACAATTGTTCAGAGCTGACCTAATTTCAACCTCTAATGACTACCTTTTCCAGACAAAAGATTCCCTATCTCTTAACATATTCCAAATATTCTTTTTTGAGATTTTCAATTTCAATATAAGACTTAAAAAATGTTTTGATTTTATCAGTAAAGATTAAGTTAGGGGAGCAGATATGGGATTAAGAAATTCATTGCAGTAAGCAGACCTTACATAATTCTAGGAAGAGATTGTGATGTGAAAGTCCACAGAATTCCAGAAGAGTTAGTTGGAAGATCAAAGAAAAGCTTATACTAAGCAGCCTTACTGAAACACCAGCTTGGGTGGATAGTTTGGAGCTTGCAGGGAAATGTTGTGAAGCCAAAGACTTTCAGTCTCCAAAGTGGAGCCACGACTGGACAAATTGTGGCGAGATGTATGGGAAGCTGTTATCTCTGTGTAGCCACTGCTTCTGTGGGTCTGCTGCCAAGCCTCTGAGCACGAGCACGGGGCTGCAATATGTCAAGCACACACAAGAACAGACAAGGCTCAGAACAAAGCCTGACTGGTTTGGCTGGCAAATATACAAGGGACCCTTTTGAGATTAAGACAGTTCATTACATACCAAGACAGTGAAAGGAAGAATAACCCAAATCCCTTGACCTTGCACATCTACCTGGATGACACCAAGACAAAAGGAGCCAGATGACTGCAACACAAGTGGTAGGATATATCATTGCTGAGAGGCTAATTCTAGACTGCAGCTAACAGGTTTTTGTCCACTGCTTTATTCTGAGGAGTAAGAGCAGAAAGTTCCATTCCTCCTCATAACACAGAAGGTGGTAAGAAACTGTCTCCTGACAGCCTCCCAGAGGGGTTAGGGAAGTGGCTGGAAGATTCACCTCAGGATTGTTCCTGGCTGAACTCCCATCCTTTCATGTTCTAGGAGAGCCACAAGGTGTTCTGCCAAGACTCAGGAAAGCTGTGGTTTAAGCATTTCCTTGATGATTTTTTATTATACACTCACAGACTGTGTCACTCAGATTGGATACCTGTTTCAAGTCCTCCTGGATTCATGCCTGGGTCCTAAGGAGAGGGGTGTGCAGTAAAAGACTGAAATCTTTATCAAAAGTGAAAGTAAAAGGCTAACCCACCTACCTGGTGAAGCTTTGGTAAGACAAAGGAGGATGGTATTTCACAGAGAGAGGAAGAAGGAGAATGGCAAATGCTAGGGGCAGCCAAGAAATGTGTTCATCTTGAATGTAGCCCCTGGAGACTTTCTGAACTAACTTGGAGGAATGTTAGCACTGATAAAGCCCCCCTTAATTGTGATGATTGGGATAAAGAAGAATAAGTGTTTCATTGCTGTTATTTTGTGTCTTTTGTATCCTCAGCTTTGTGTGAAGTGGGAATTACCCAAGCAGCTCTTTTTCTGAAAGAATAAATTAAGACTTAGAAAGGTTAAACATTGGAAGTGGCGCTTGAAAGCTAAAGTAGAAATTTTTATTAAATGTTTACATTATCCTTGTAAATTTGTCATTATTAATGAGTGGATAAAGATGAAGGGCACAGTTGGTGAGCACAGGGACAACATGTAAGTGTGTGTTTGTAATGTAAGTAGGTGCCAATGTATCCCTTTACTTTGAACAGTCTGTGAACATTAAAACATAAAGTTTAGTGTTCAAACCAAATAATTGTCTCAAGGTTAATTAGCTTGAATTTTAACAGAACTCAGCTTTGAAAGAATTTTGGGCATTAGCAAATAGATATTCTAGTAACAGCTTTAGGACCTCTTAACCAGATATAAAACCACTTCTGTGTTAGACTGGCCTTACTTACTATAGCCATTCATATTCTTTATATTGAATATACAAGCAGACAATACCCAGACCATAGACAGATGATCTCCAATGGCTTCATTTAGGACTTTTGACTTTATAGTGGTGTGAAAGCAATTTGCATTTGGTACAAACTGTACTTTGAGTAATACAACCATTCTGGTTTTGTACTTTCAGTTTAGTATTCAATAAATTATTTAATACATGAGATATTCAACACTTTATTTTAATAGACTTTGTGTTAGATGATTTTGCCCAACTGTAGGCTAATGTAAGTTTTCTGAGCACATTTATGTAAGCTAGGCTAAGCTATGCTAGATGATATGCATTTCCAACTTACAATGTTTTCAATTTGTGATGGGTTTATTGGGATGTAATCCAATCGTAAGTCAAGGAGTACAGAACTCTGACCCTCAACCTCCAGCAACCAGCCAGGGAAGCTAAATCACAAAGGGAAGCTAAACCACAGTCTACAGCAACCAGTTCAGGAAGCCAAATCTCAATCTCCATAGCAATTGGCCCAAATTGTCAGAACTTAATCAGTAACTGACAGCTTCCCTAACTGCCTCCCTCCACTTCCAACTTAGGACCAACCAGAGAAAGCCAAATATGCTCCACTAATCAGCTGCCTAGCATGCCTCACTTCTAGTTAGCCTGCCTCCAGCTTCCCCATGCCAACAGCCTCCAGTGGGGGAGTATCTGAAGCTTTCCCTTTCAACAACTATAAAGCTTTCACCCTCCTCTGCCTGGCTTTGAGTCTCTGCCAAAGCCAGTGATGACAACTGACTCCCTTGCAATATAGCAAGCTCTGAATAAATAGCCTTTGTTTATTCTCATGCGAGTGATCTTTATTTATTTCCATAATGCTTAAATATACTTACTTAGTATGGATAGTTTAAGCAATTCAAGACTACTGAATGATTTTTAAACAAACAATTAGTAAGTTTAAAACCCTTATTTGGACATGAGTTGATTTAGAGAAATAAAAACAGAATCTCCTGAAATATCTGATAAAAATAATCATAAGCTACTATTGATGAAGTGGCAAGCATGTTCCAAGTCCTGTGCCAGACACATCCCATGTTTTAAAATCATTTAATTGTACCAACAGTTATAAAGAATAGGTATTACAGATGAAGAAATTGAGGAACAGAGGTTAAGTTTCTTGCCCAAAGCTAGCAATCAGTGCAAATGGATTTCAAACCCAGGTGCATCAGCCCCAGCCCTTTTCCTCTGCACTATGCTACTTTCAGAGCTGTGAATGTAGTGCTTATTTTCTCAACCGTTATCGTCTGTTTGGGATGCTAATATTAATTGCTTACTGAACTTTCATTTGGTACCTGTAGAGTTCTCAGTCCGTGTAGAAAAATGTTTAATAATGAAAGTAAAGGCACCTAGTCTTTTCCTTTAAGAGCTCATATGATAGATGAAGGAGGTAAAATAAAACATATCACAAATATAGTTGTTGGAAGGATTACAGTTTATTAAATCAAGAAGCTCCAGACTTTGTAGTTAAGCTTGTAATTTTTTATAATAGTAAGGGTAAGAGAAGAAGGCTAATGGAATGAACTAAGATGATAAACATGGAATGAAGGAAGAGCAGTTCTGACACATGTAATCATCAAAGACTTAACAAGAACATTTATATGTGATGTTCTTTTCCCTCCTGGCACTCAGTTTACAAATCCCTGGCAGTGGTTTCCTAATAAACAAGTCCTTGCACCAACGTTGGCCTGTAAAATCCCCAATCCAGGGGCCTCTTTACTAATTCTAGAGAGAGTTAGGCAGGATGTTAAAGAAAACAAATGTCTAGTCCAGTGGTTCTCAACTTCTGTTGCCTAGGTTAAGTCCTATGCCAAGTAAATTAGAATCTCTCAAAAGATGCAACCAGCAATAATTTTAAAGCTTCCAGGTGATTATAATGTGCGTTCCAGTTGAAAACCATTAATCTATATGGGGGTTTCTCAACTTCTGCACTATTGCCATTTTAGGGCAGTTAGTTCTTTGTTGGGGGCAGGGAGTGCTGTACTACACATTGCAGAATGTTTAGCCCTATCACTGACTCCACAGATTAGTTGTCACTCTCCCAGTTGTCACTCTCCCACTAACAAAAAAAGTCTTCAGATATTGCCAAATGTCTCTTGGGGAGCAAAATTGCCTCTGGTTGAGAACCACTGTTCTAGACCAAGATCTGCAGAAGGACCTCAAACATCATACCATGGAGGGGTTCTCAAACTGAACGTGCATCAACATTACTGGTAGGGTTAGTTCAAACTCTGATTGCTAGTCTCTACTCTCAAAGTAAATATAGTGGGCCCAGGAAAAAGCTTAAAACTCCGTGAGTATATTATAAATTAATCATCATATTTTAAAAATATGTTTTTCTGCTTTGTTCCCAACTTTAAAATTCCAACATTGCCAAGTTTCACTTCCTACCCTAGCTATTTCAGGAAGTCCCCAAATCATATTTTAAGTGCCCACAGAAGTTGTAGTTCTTCTCCTCTTCCTATCTTGGTGGCTGAGGTGGCAACCCATGTCACCCTGCCCTTGGTATGTGATGTTCTCTTCCGCCTTTATTTAACTATACATGACTACTTGTCCAGCATTAACAGTTATAAGAATAGGGCAGGTTCTCCTCACCACTAAACATGCTACAGCCAGTTATACAGATCAAAAATTGCAAAGACTTTGTGCTAACTTAGTTTTACTACCTTCCCTTCATATGACTCTAATATGGCTCTCTAAATACTCCATAGAATTTTGTCCTGAGGCTCACCCAATGTTTTTTGGACAAAGTTAGTACCCCTAATTCTTTCTCTTCCTGTAATATACAATCATTTCTGTGATAGTCCTCATTTCTCAGGATGCCGGGAGATCCACTCTCTTAATCCCCTGAAGTTCATTTAATATAAGAGCTTTGGTTCTCAGGTGGATGACAACTGCAAGGAAAAGGGAGGAATGGAGGTAAGGAGATAAAGACAGCTTCTTTACCACTCTTTTTGATTATACAAAGTTGTATTGCTCTCTAAATGCTTTTTATCTATTTTGGTATTCCATAAATATTTGTTGAATGCACTAATGTTGGTCTCCTCTGTCCAAATAAAATAAACCCCTTTAATCTTTCACAGAGAAGAATATCACCTGTTGGCACTGCTAGATATATTTGCATTTTTCTAAGTGATTTAACTGAGGACGGCACTTCCTTTGACTTGAATGGACAAAGTCTGACACGTGCTTATGAGAGATTTCTAGCAGCGGAGCTTCCAGTTATTGAACACACACATGGTAATTGTGTGACTTGTTTTTGTAAAAAATGTATAAATTCTGAGTCCTGAAAAAGACTGTGTAACAAGTTAGTCTGTTCTTATTTATAAAAGATATTATGTGTCAGCCATTTTTCTGATCAATTTAAATAAGTTCATTTACTGACCTGAACAAACTTGTGAAATAATAATAGTACTAACTCTGTTTACAGGTAATGAAATATATTACAAAGAGTTGTGAATTATTTGCCTGAAATTGCATCCCTGGGAAATAACAAGGAAAGAACATTTCTCTTCCCCTAGAGCAGATAAGGGAGGTGGAGTGAATTCTCAGAGACTTTCAGCCCAAGCTCAATGGCCAGAAGCCATGAAAGTCCCAAAGACAGAAGTGTTTGTGTTTGATATTTTGGGGGGGGAGAGAGAGTATTCATATGTGGAAAGGTTTTTTGTTTGGTTTATTTCCTGTATGAGAGTTTTTCTCCAGATTCATATTGGCAACTACATTTTTTTTTTTATTTCAGCTCTTCATGGGGGTACAAAGGCTCAGGTTATATACATTGTCTGTGTCCCACCCATCCCCCTGAGTCAGAGCCTCAGGCGTGTCCATTCTCCAGACAGTGTGCCTGGCATTCCACCATGTAGTCATACCTCCATCCCCTCCCCCCCCCACCTCCCTGAGTCAGCACCTTCAAGCATGCCCATTCCCCAGATGGTGCGCAACACTCATCATGTAGGCATACACCCATCCCCCCCCCCCCCCCCCCCCGTCTCAGTCTGATATCCAATTGGTATCCTTCCCCAATGTGCATTTAGGTGATGATCAGGGAAACCAGTTTTCTGGTGAGTACCTGTGATGCTTGTTTTTCCATTCTTTGGATACTTCACTTAATACAATGGGTTCCAACTCTCTCCAGGAGAACCAAAGAGATGTCGTATCATCGTTATTTCTTATAGCTGAGTAATACTCCATGGTATACATATACCACAGTTTACTAATCCATTCGTGGATTGATGGGCACTTGGGTTGTTTCCACATCTTTGCGATTGTGAATTGTGCTGCTATAAACATTCGGGTACAGGTGTCTTTGTTATATAATGACTTTTGTTCTTCTGGGTAGATGCCCAATAATGGGATTGCTGGATCGAATGGTAGGTCTACTTGAATCTGTTTAAGGTATCTCCATATTGCTTTCCACAGGGGTTGCACTAGTTTGCGTTCCCACCAGCAGTGTATGAGTGTTCCTGTCTCTCCGCATCCATGCAACTACATTTTTTAAAACTACCTGAGTGCTAAATTGCCTTTACTATTTAGAATGCTGTGTTTGTGTGTGTGGGAGGGTGCACGGAGAAGGCTGGGCGTGGGGAAGCACGGTACTAAGGTTAAGACCTATTCCTTCCCTGGTTCCCACCACTGTATTTTCACGTGGGAAGAAAGAACTCAGATACTTTTTAGCAGAAAAGCATTTTTCTCCATTAAATATGAGTAAACCATTATCCATGCTTAACACAGTGCCAGTGTTTCTTTGCAGATAATGGTTTATCTATAAAGAATATGTACCACTCTGCAAAGGCACTAATGAACCTGGCCCAGGGCTGACAGACACATGTGCGGTAAGGAGCTTTCTCTTCGGGTGGAGGCTGACATTTTAGTTCCGATGTACTATCTCCTGCTCCTGCTCGTTGTTAGCCATGGGGGTGTTCACAGAGTTGGCTCATTTAAACCTACTTTAAATTTTGAATGGATTTATTTAAAGCTTCTAGCTCCCCAAATGTCTCTTTTTCAAGATCTCTTTTTTCCACCTATGATTTTCTACTGAACTGACTTCTTGGTTCATTCAGAGCCTTTGGGAGTATAAAAACTGAACAGCCTGCCCTTGGATGAACTAGTGAAGCAAACATCTAATAATTACCACCTCACTAACAGGGACATGTACTTGAAAGAGAAACTGACATTTGTCTTCTCTTTGAAAGTAAACAGCTTGTCCTTAGCACATATGAAAGGGTCCTCTTCGGGGAGCTTATTTTTCCACCAAGTCAATACAGTGGCATGGGGAAGTATATAAAATCTTAACAAATAACATCACTTAGGGACTTAAAGACTATAATGCACTGTGCTAACTTCTCTACATATGTTATTTTATTTAATCCTTACCTTAATGCCATGGGATTATAATGAACTACTATTGCTGTTTTCCCATTTTACAGATGATAAACTGGGACTCAGACAACTTACTCAGTTTTACGGGTTCCGTACTTGGATGAACTTCTAGTGAACAGATGTGCAGGGATTCTTAACCTTGGGCTCATGGTCTTCTATTTAATCCACAGAAAGAATAATAGTTCAATAAATTGGTTTTGCCTTTAATCCTATATATATATATAATTGGATGCATTTACAAACATTCATATTATCTCAGAAGGTGAACAAAGACTTCACCAGACTTCCCTAATGTTCCATGGCACCAAAGTTAAGAATTGCTGACAATGATCTAATTTTCATCAATATGTCCTTCCTGAGGGATATCATTTCCTAGTCTTGGGAAATATTTTATCTTCCCCAGCATCTCTGTGTACTTTTTAGTTTTGGGGACCATGGTCTTTTGTAAAGAGAGCTTTTTAATTAATATATTCTTTATAAGGCAGGTCATATTTAAAGATTAGTATGATTTCTATGTGTGATATCAACAGTGACTTGAAGTTCTCATTTAATGCACATAACAACATATATTCATTCAACTGCAAATAGAAATGATTCCATTCCATCCAGAAGTACCCCAGATTTAAACAACTTCATATCCACCCTTATTTAGTCTTCCAAGAACAAGAAGCTTATATATTTTTAGTATGTCATCATTGATTACTTGATCGCGATATGTTATAATGGACAAAAATTCTTTAGAAAGTTTCTATTCAGTATTTAAGATCCAAAGGAGAGATTTACACGTGGCACATACATATTTCAAGGGTTGGTTAAATTCTATTTTGATCATAAAACCATATCTGATTCCCCTATTTATAAATTTACTTCTGCCTTTAGCTTTTGTGACTACTTATCTGCATCTTGTTTAGAACTTTATCTCTTATTAACTTGTGCTATAGTTATCTCCTCTGAGAGTCAGATCACCATTGTACCTTCTGATTCCTAGGGCAGCGTCAGGTACACTGTAAAAATCCCATAAATGTTTGTTCAAGAATGACAAGTACTTCTTTGCATTCAATAGATGTACCAGCCATAACAAGTCTGTTTCTGATAACGTACATTACTGGGAGAAAGAGAGAAAGATATTTTTCAAATGGAAAGTAATCATATAAAGGAATAAGGGAATTCTCATCAAAGGAATGAAGTAACTTCCTCATAAGAAATTCTAATTATATCTGGCTTCTTCTTAAGTCTTTTATTCCTAAGATTCTTATTCCAAGATGCCACTTCAACCTATTTCAACAAAGAAATGTACTGAGTTCCTACTGAGGGAATGAACAGTGTTATGCAAAGCTCCATAAATGATGTGAAAATTCAAGGAGCTTAATGTCTAAAACAGAAGCTATACATGTAGACCAATAACTATACCATAGAATGGTAATCATTTATCACTATTATTCAATCAATAATCCAATCAACTCTTAAAGGTTCTTGGTAGGATCCCTAAGGACCAATTATAGTTTTTCAGATTGTATACTATGGAATTTAAGGACAATTTGAGTCATTGTACACTTGTATAGTTACTATGACAATTTTCTAGCAGATAGCTAAAAAGTATTTTGAGCAAAAAGCACCTTTAAAAATCTTGCTCAGCAATCTTTTAAACTGAGAGTTGAGACATACTAAAGAACAAAGCAGATCTAATCACTGCTCTTAGAAGTATTACATTCTAAGCAAGGAGAATCAAAGTATAAGCAAAATACAAAAATACAAAATACAATCATATCTCAGGGAGATATTGGGAGTTTGGTTCCAGACCACCACAGTAAAGGAAAAAGAACAATAAAGCAAAGAGAAATGTTTTGGTTTCCCAGTGCATATAAAGTTATGTTTATATGACACTGTAGTCTATTAAGTGTGACATAGCATTATGTCTGAAAAAAAAGGTAGATACTGTAATTTAAAAAATACTTTATTGCTAAAAACTGCTTCCAATAACCTGAACTTTCAGTGAGCTATAATCTTTTTGCAGGTGGAGGGCCCTGCCTCAATGTTGAAGGCGGCTGACTGATCAGGATGGAGGTTGCTGAAGTGTGGGGTGGCTGTGCCAATTGCATAAAACAAGGCAATGTAGTTCACCACATCTCTTGACTTTTTCTTTCACAAAAGATTTCTTTGTAGCACTTGGTGCTGTTTTATAGCATCTTACTTACATTAACCTTCTTTCAAAATTGGAGTCAATCTTCTCAAACCCTGCCACTGCTTTATCAAGTAAGTTTATGGAATACTCTAAATCCTTTGTTGTCATTTCAACAATATTCATAGCATCTTTACCAGGAATAGATTCCATCTCAAGAAACCACTTTCTTTGCTCATCCGTAAAAAGAATGAGCTTTGCTTCATCCATTCAGGTTTTATCATGAAATTGTATCAATTCAGTCACATCTTTAGGGTCCGGTTCTAATTCTAGTTCTCTTGCTATTTTTACATCTGCAGTTACTTCCTCCACTGAAGTCTTGGAGCCTTTAACGTTATCCATGAGGGTTGAAATCAACTTCTTCCAAACTCCTGTTAATGTTGATATTTTGACCTTCTCCCATGAATCACAAATGTTCTTAATGGTAGTTAGAATGCTGAATACTTTCCAGAAAGTTTTAAATTTTCTTTGCCCAGATCCATCAGAGGAATCACCATCTATGGCAGCTATAGCCTTGCAAAATATATTTCTTAAATAACGTGACTTGAAAGTCAAACTTACTTCTTGAACCATTGGCTGCAGAATGGATATTGTGTTAGAAGGCATGAAAGAACAATCATCTCCTTGTACCTCTCCATCAGAGAGGTCACCTTGGGTGACCAGGTACATTGTCAATGAATAGTAATATTTTGAAAGGAATCTTTTTTTGGTGAATAGTAGGTCTCAACAGTGGAATTAAAATATTTAGTAAAATATCCTGTGAACAGATGTGCTGTCATCTTGGCTTCATTGTTTTATTTATAGAGCACAGTCAGAGTAGATTTGGCATAATTCTTAAGGGCCCTAGGATTTTTGGAATGGTAAATGAGCATCGGTTTCGACTTAAAGTCATCAGTGGCAGGTCCCCTAACAAGAGATCAGTCCGTCCTTTGAAGTTTGAAGCTAAGCATTGACTTTTCTACTCTAGCTATGAAAGTCCTCGCTGGTATCTTATTCCAATATAAGGCTGTTTTGTCTACATTGAAAATCTGTTGTTTAGTGTAGCTACCTTCATCAATGATCTTAGCTAGATCTTCTGGATAGCTTGATGCAGATTCTATATTAGTACTTGCTGCTTCACTTTGTGCTTTTATGTTATGTGGATGGTTTCTTTTTTTAAAAAAAAACCTCATGAACCAACCTCTGCTTGCTTCCATCTTTTCTTCTATAGCTTCCTCACCTTCCTCAGCCTTCATAGAATTTAAGAGAGTTAGGGCCTTGTTCTGGATTAGGTTTGGCTTAAGGGAATGTTGGGGCTGGTCTGATCTTCTATCCAGACAGCTAAAACTTTCTCCATATCAGCAATGTCTGTTTCACTTTCTTATTATTTGCATGTTCACTAGAGTAGCACTTTTAATTTCCTTCAAGAACTTTTCCTTTACTTTCACAACTTGGCTAACTGTTTGACACAGGAGACCTACTTTTGGCCTATCTTGAATCTGGAAATGCCTTCCTCATGAAGCTTAATTGTTTCTAACTTTTGATTTAAAGTGATAGATGTGCAACTCTTCCTTTCACTTGAATACTAAGAAGCCATCATAGAGTTATTAATTGGACTAATTTCAATATCATTGTATCTCAGGGACTAAGGAGGCCCAAAAAGATTGAAAGAGATGAGAGAATGGCTAGTTGTTATGGCAATCAGAACACATACAACATTTATTGATTAAGTATGTCATCTTATATGAGCTCAGTTTGTGGTGCCCCAAAACAATTATAATAGTTATATCAACAATCACCATAATGAATAAAATAATGATGAAAATGTTTGAAATATTGTGAGAATTGTCAAAATGTGACACAGAAACATGAATTGAGTGCATGCTATTGAAAAAAATGGTGCTGAGAGACTTGCTAGACATAGGATTGCCAGAAACCTTCAATTTGTAAAAAGAACACAAGATCTGCAAAGTGCAATAAAATAAGGTATGCTTGTAAGTCAGGTGGTGATAAGCACTAAGGAGTTAAACAAACAGTGTCAGAGGATAGACAGTGATGGAAGATGAGAATATTTTTTAAACACTGCACCTGGAAATATGTCAAACTGCTTCCTGCAATATGATGAACAGACAGTGAGGAACTGAAGCCCTCAGTGCAACAATTTGTGCGGAACTTCATCTTGCCAAGAACCACTGGACTTGGGAGTAAATCTCTCCCCTATTAAGTTTTAAGATGACTGCAGCCCAGCTGTCACCTTGATATAAGCTGTGAAAGTCTCTGGAGCAGAGGCCCCAGTCAACTGTAACCAGATTACTGACCAACAGAAACTGTGAGATAATAAATGTGTTTTGTTTTAAGCTGCTGAAATTTATAGCAACTTATTATGTAGCAATAGATAACAAATACAAGTCACCCACCCCTATACAGGGATATATCTCAACCTGCCTCTCTGAAGGGAGTGAGGCTAGTATTTGTTTTAATGGAGATTGCTAAACAGATCATCACTTTAGATATCTGCATAATCCTCTAAATCAAATATTTAAAGCCAAAGTGAAAAGATGCTTAACGTATACCAACAGATTAAATACATTTTTTGGCCAGAGATATTTCAGTGTTGTTTCTTCCAACACAGAGGTCTTAATAAATGATGTTGCCATTTTTTATATTGATGTTTTATCTACTATTTCTTAATTTGGGAGCCAGGCTAAGGAAAGAGTCAAATTTACAGAATATTATGAATTCTAGTCATATACAATTTTTTTATAGGAGTTAAAGGACTATTCAATAAATCTACAGTAAACATTCAAGTCTGTAAATAAAGGCTATCTTCTTTTCATTCTGTTCTATACAATGATGGTTCAAGGCAGGTAACAGAAGACAAACTTTGGCAGATTGGTAAATTACTGGCTGATCCTAAAGAAAATTAAGCCCATCGGGCTGTGCTGGATCTGAATGCCTGTTTTTGGAGTCTTCCCCTTTGATTACTGTCATACTATGTTAGCAAGGAAAAAAAACAGAAAGAAAACAAATTCTTCTATTCAGGTCAAAAGATTGTTTATGCAGCAGAAATAGAGGCTGTTGTGGTAGTCTGACCTTGATGTGACAGAATAAGTGACTCCCATGTGGCACAAGCTGATTGGGGAAGGAGTCAGAGAAGTCCCATTGCCAATCTAGTACCTGCTCTGCTCATTTGTCTATTACAAGAGCTTGCTTTTGAATCACTTTTAAGCATTCCCCATTGAAATGCAAGTGTACTTGGGAGGATTCCTACTGTAATTTATCAATAAAAATCGAAGTGAAAAATCACAAGAATGGTATCAATTAGTCTCCTGGAACAAATCATCAGAAGCAGCAGGCACATAAACGTCTCCCTCTAAGTCATGGCCATAAGCAAAGAACTGTACTATGGTTTGGATGTTGTTTGCCCCCACCAAAACTCATGTTGAAGTTTGATTCCCAGTGTGGCAATGTTGGGTAGTATTTAATGGGAGGTATCTGAATCATGGGGAAACAGCTCTCATAAATAGATATTTTCCAGCTTACAGGAGTAAGTGCATTCTCACTCTCTTGGAAGTGGATTAGTTTTCCTGAGAGAGCAAGTGTTTATAAGCAATCCCAGTCTCTCCTGCATGTATCTTTGCATGTGTCTGCTTTCCTTTCCACTTTCTGCCATGAGTTGAAGCAGCACAAAAGCCCTCACCAGAAGCGGAGCAGATGTTGGTGCTATGCTCTTGGACTTCTCAGCCACCAGAATCATAAGCCAAATAAACTTTTCTTAATAAATTACCCACTCTCAGGTATTTTGTTATAGCAACACAAAACAGACTAGGACTCCTGTCATCAACACTAAAAACACACAAAGTGTAATGAGATTTAGTAACTTAACAATTCTGTTGATATGAATTTTGAATTTTGCGGCCATATTTGACCATAAGCTTACATTTACATTAAATTCACATTTGAATGCTCATGGGCTATGTTTTATGGTTGGCTCATTGCGATAAACTCATTTGCTGCTCCAAAGAAGAGCTGAAGAGCTCCTTGGAGGAATGAGAGAAATTGAAAATGCTGCAACAGTGATTATTGTACCCAGGGTCAGGCCCTGCAGATTCAGTAAGTTCCCTACAAGTAAAACAACCCCACCTCCAGGTTCTCCATTTTCAAAATTATGGTGATCAGAAATTTTTGTGAGTGTTTATGCTTATGGCTGATAAGTAACTTGTGGCCATAAAATATAAAATTAAGTATAGAAGTGATTCAATTAACTACAAAGTAAGTCTACCCCATAATTTAATTTTCAAATCTCTCAGAGTATCTATAACATTTATTTGATGAATAATGATTTCTGTAATCCAAATTGTTATTACAAACTGGTACTCTATTAAAAATTTCTGTTATTAAAATAAACTGTTACACTATGTCTATTTTCATAAATGGATTCCTAAGGGTCTAGTTTTGATTGATTTGCTAAGTTAAATAACATAATACTTTCACTTTAAAGAATTAATGATCAAGTTGTAATTTTTTATTTTGGCCTGGGAAATAAGGTCTAGGTTAGGATTTAGAAATTCTGTCTTTGCCTTGAGGCTCCTGTATCATGTATATAAACAACCTTCCAGGGATTTTGAGCTATTCAGGGAGTCATTAACTTCTTTATGAAAAGGTGCTTCAGTAGAAAAAAAAGAAACGTTTATTCTTTTATGAAGGAAAAATATTTTTAAAAAGTAAAGGCATCTTAAGGAAAACCCTATGCTGGGTAGCATAGGAGAGACAAGATTTGATTTAAAATAATACAAACTGTCAACATTGATAATATCAAACCTTCAGAGGCAAAATGAAATCAAAATTTCAATGTAAGAGGCTAAGGTAATCTCAAAATTATCTTTTTCACTGAGGCTCCTTGCTAAATTGGTGTTGAATGGAGGGGAAAATATAATCTCCCCTAAGAATCTATAACCATAAGCTCGCACATGAGTTTCAGGTATGAATTAATGTTAGCCATGAAGTCCAAAATGATCTCAAATGGAGAATTTAATTTAGTCTCCATCCATGCTGCCCTCAAGATCTCAAATAGATCTTAAGTATATAATTTAATTTAAAGAGTTCTCCAATTACTTCTGATTCCTGGTAACTAGAAGAGATAACACAAATCTTCCTCAGAGGTACTCAACTTTAAGCCAACATACCAAATTCCAAGAAAAATGACCTGTTCAGCGTAAGTACGATTTTAAAAAAAATCAAGAAAACAAATAAAAAAATGCACAAGGAAGTAATGTAACATGAGTGAGAGCTAGCCAAAAAAAAAAAAAGAGCAGTAGAATCAGACATTCAAAACCTTGAGTTGTTAAAATTATTGGTCATAAAATATAAAATAACCTTACATAATGTATTTAAATAGAGAAAGAGAAGCTTAAAATATTATGAAGAGAAAATAAAGTCTAAATAATCAATATGCAGACATCAAAAATTAATAAAACCTATAGAATTAATTAGCTAAATAAATCTCCTCTAAAGTGTAATACACATCAATCACTGGATATAGAACCAAAATGACCCTGTAGTGCAATGGGAAAAGAACAGTTTTTTCCAATAAATGTTGTTGGACCAATTGACTATCCATCTGGACGAAATATACATCTAGACTCCTTCTAGACATTAACCAAAAACAACTTCAGATGTTTTGTAGGTCTAAATGTGAAAGTCAGAACAATAAAACTTCCAGAAACAAAACATAGGAGAATACATAAATTGTATTAAGATTGTGAAAGACTTTTTAAACAAGATGCAAAAAGCTCTGTCTATAATCAAAAAGATTTATAGATTACTACATTAAAATGAATAACATTTATTATCAAAAGACACAATTATGAAAGTGAAGAGACAAGCTGGAGCCTAGGAGAAGACATCCACAACACATATATATGAGAAAAGACTTATATACAAAACACATGAAGAATTCCTACAGGTCAATTAGAAAAATACAACAACCAAAACCATTTTAACAAATGGGCTAAAAATTTAAGCAGACGTTTTGAAGTAGAGTATATCCAAATGGCTGATAAGTATGGGAAGGTGTTCAATGTTATTGGTCATCAAGGAAATGCAAATGAACTCCACAATCAGATTCTATTACAGATTCATTGGGACAGCTAAGATTACTAAGACTGATCAAACCAGTGTGTAGAGGGTGTGGAAGAGCTAACAATCTCATATGCTGTGAGTAGACATGTGAATTCATACAACTTCTGAAAAGTGTTTGGCAGTAACTTCTGAAGCTGGATATGCACATACACCATAATCCAGAAATTTACTCAAAATAATTTTGTTCATATGTATTCTAAATGACATATACATAAATGTTTACAGCAGTATTATTTGTAATAATAATAAAAGTAAAAAAACTGAAAAGAACCCAGATGTTTATTTTTAGTAAAATGGTTTAAAAAAAAATTTGGTGAATTATCCAATAGACTAGATTAAGCAATGAGAAATAATGGGTTATTGCTATATGTGACAACATAGATAAAACTCAAAAATACAATAGTGGGCAATCTAAGCCAAGCTTATTGAGTATATCCAATATGACTCCAGTTATATAACTTATTAAAAAGGGCAACATGTAATGAAAATATTAAATATAATATAGTAATTACGCTTTGGGTGAGGGAAGTTTTCTGGTTTGACCTTACGGAGATTTCTGTTCTAGTTATTGCTTAGGCTCTGGCTTTAAGGGACTGTTTATTCTGTGGGAATTCTTTTGACTATACACTGAGAATCTATGTATTTTTGGAACGCATACTATACTTGAATAAAAAGTTTACTCAAAATTATAATACATACATACAAGTTTCTTCTGTCACCTCATTCACATCCATCTAATTAATTCTTCCAGTTTTGCCAGATTTCCTTTTAACTATTTTGACTCAAATAACCAGATGATGCACCATAGCTTGATGCACAATTGTTTGAGCAGCCTTGCTTAGAGCAGGACATGAACAGGTTGATCTCTAATGTCCCTAACCTCTGGTAATTCTAAGAGTGGAAGGTTATTTACTCTGATTAGCAAAATGTTATAATGTCCTCCTCCTCATGACCCCCAAATGCACACCTTTGCAACCAAACTGTTGTACAATGCATTTTCATTTGTACAATAAATTTCTGCATGTATTTTCACAAACCATTTAAAGAGTATTAATATAATCTCCATTTTATAAACAAGAAGAATGAGGTTCAGCACAATCAAATAGCTTCTTTAAGACCATTCAGCTAATCTGTGATGTAGAACATTCTGCACGTAGTCATGGAAATTTTATAAAAATTCTTAATTCATATCCACATATCTTCATCATGTTTCCTTAGTTGGACTAAAAAGTTCTTAAAGGCAGAGTCCATATCTTTTTTTTTTTTGAATGTTCCTCCATAATGTGGCATACAGCTTTCAGCATGCAGTAGGTTATTAATAAATGATTCTTGAGAGATGGAAAAACTTTTCAGTCATTAATATTTGAGCATCTAAAAAAGACCTTGGTGACTAACACATCACCTAAATTCAATAAGATAGCTCATAAACGTTGTTTTCTTTGTAAAGTAAGCCTTTATCTTTTTAAAATTTATTTTTATTTTTTTATTTTTATTTCAAGATATTATGCGAGTACAAACATTTTGGTTACATTTTTTGTCTTTGCCTCACCCAAGTGAGGATTAGAGGCATGCCCTTCCCCTCTACAATGCTCACCGTGTCCATTAGTTGTGAATTTACCCACCCTCAACCCCTTAATCCCTGGAGAATGTTACTACCATGTGAGCACCATAGTGTTGATCAGTCAGTGACAATTTGATGGCGAGTACATGTGGAGCCTGTTCTTCCGATCTTGTGATACCTCACTTCAGATAATAGGCTCAAGCTGTATCCAGGAAAATATAAGAGGTGCTAGGTCACTGTTGTTTCTTATAATTGACTAATATTCCATTGTATACATATACCAAATTTTAATAATCCACTCATGAATCGACAGGCACTTGGGTTGTTTCCACATCTCTGCGATAGTGAATTGTGCTGCCATAAACATTCAGGTGCAGAAGAAGGGTAAGTGATGTCTTATCAGGCATTAGGATAAGTAGACTGATCTTTCTTTGCATTAATGTCACTGCTTAATATCATAGGAAAAGTTCAAATTTGTGTTTTTCAGTTGCTAGCCACGATTTTAAAACATCTGCATTTTTTAGTTAAAGTGCTGGCACAAAAAAATCCATGACAATTATCATACCAATGGGTTGAAAAGAAAATCAGATATAGCAATTCACCAAGAATGTGTGTTCTTATCTAATCAGATTCATCATCTTTCAATATGATGCTACAAAAGATGCAGACTGGGCAAGGGCATAGCTGGTCAGCATTTAAATTAGAGTTCTCCAAAGGCAAATTCAAGGACCCAAAAGACCAAGAAGAAATGCCAGTACATTCATTACTAGATCATTTTCCTCTTGAGTATAAAAAGACTTACAAGTGGCCTGAAAGTTGTTGTACTTATGATGCTCTTTCTAAGGTGAAATGTAAAAGGAACAATGCAGACACACTGGTCATTAAATTTCATGTGGTGCTTTTTTTCAAGGGCAAGAAATTAAAAGCTCACTCTCATTAACATAAATATAGTTTGTCTTACCCCAAGACCAAGCAGTTATGCATGTCATTTTTAAGAATTCTTAACATCCTTTCTTAATTCTAAGACAGAATCAAAGTAAGTATCAGGACAGATTATTCCAGATTTTCATCTTCAAAGTATAATAGTTCAAACACTTGCACCATCTAGTACATAACGTGTCTCCATCATGACCATTAGGTTAGTTTTTCTTTTTAAATGATAGAAACTATGTAAAATTTAAAATATCCCCCTAATATATAGGTTATTATAGAAATATAGCATTCTCTGTTTCCTCCTTCCATCATCTCACTCCTTGGAAAAATGGTTACACCCTGCTAGAAGCACTTCCAAATAATAACAGAGCTTAAGAGAATCTTTTTGGCAAAGTTTTGGTAACTGGTTCAGGCTGCCTTATCCAGGTCACTCCTATAATATAATAGATGACAATGTAGAAAAAAAACTTCAGGACTGCTAGATACACACATGCATGTACTAGCAATTTCTATGTAGTTTCTGTTGAATTCATGATCATAAACTAAAAAACATTTCCTCCTATAGATCTCTATCCTAATTGTTTAATAACTTTTGTTTTAGAAAAGTCTAATTTGTGTGAACAGCTTTAGTTCTCTTCCATTCTTTTTCCCTACATTCCTCACTCCCTCCCTCTCTCTCTTTCTCTCTCTTTCCTTCCTTCCTTCCTTTTTCTTTCTTTCACATAGACCCTTTTTATAAAAAACATTCATTATTTGTGATCTAGACACATCGGTGCAGGATAAGAAGTAAGGCTCTTCCAGTTACTACCCTCTGATGAAGACTGTTTAAGTGAGAAAAGCAGAAATGTGACAGAAGCTAACATGGAAGGAACCGAAGAGAGTACTTAGAGCTGGAGAGTTCTCAGTGGCATATGAACTGATGTTCAGAATGAAACAGAATGTTCCACTATCTGAGATAAATGAAAAGGGCTCTAGGAGAATCTTGAGGTTCTACATTTAGGGAAATTTATATCTCTCTATGTAAATGATTGCTGAGCTGAAGAAACTCAGTCCTGCACTATTTTATCAAAAGAATTAGAGGCCTAATTCCACAAAGGGTGATACCTATTTACAGTTCAGAAATGTTCAAAGTCAGGAAGTTGTAAGAGTAACCAAGATAGCATGGTAAAAAGAGAAGGATTAAGACATTGGCAATCTGAGACTACTAATTGTCAAAAAGATGTGGGAGCTTCCCGTGTACCAATTGTATGCTAGAAAAAGTAACTGGACTTGCATTGCTTTGATAAGACCCTGTCCAAGAAGGCAGCCTGCCTAGGCAATAAACCCATTAGTATTAATAAAATGCTGATGGGGTAACTCCAAGTACAAATGCTAAGAAAGATCATGGAAGGTTAACCAAAGAGTGCATCAATGATGAACACTATAGTACATGTGTTCACAATAAACTACCAAATAACCAAGAAATGAACCCTTCAGAAAGACAGCCAGCATGTGGAAGCCTTAAAATACAAACTTTAAGGAACAATGGCAAACTTTACTGCTTTTCATTAACTCCTTCTCTTTTTTTCTATTCCACCACTCCGTCCCATGGAATTGGAATTTCTCAATCCTTTTCCTGACTTTCAAAAAGCCAATAACAGGAGAGTTGTGGAGAAGTAAAAAAGCAAGGAAAAGTGGAATAGAAAGACCTCATGTACCCCACCTCTGTCCACTGCATATTCCCAGGAATAAATTGGGGGGATTAAAGAGTGTTGAATTGGATGTGAAATTGAAGCTTTGATGCAAATTCGAGATCATTATAACTAAAAGTAATCTAACCAGAAAGCTGTGAAATATGCTTTAGATATTTTCTTGTGGAAGGAAAAGAGATTCCACAGTTCACTTGCAAGAATTGAATGAAAAAATAAAACCACAATGATTTCCTTCAGTAGTCCATGGATTTTAATCCTTTCAAAAATCCAATTACACAATATAATTTACTGATTACAGCATGGGGTTAGTCACTCTCAGTAGATTTCATAGAGTCCCAAATTTAAGAATGTGTGTTTAAATGTATACAGACTTGGAAGATGTAGAATTTAACTGGATTCTGAGATCCAAAGAATAAACAGATTAAGCATTTCTAATTATAGAATAGAAATATAATGGATATATTCATGTTAGGGTGTATGTATTTATGATTACTGAGATGGATTGAGAGGATCCCATTGAAGACTACGTTTAAATTAGCACAACAGTTTTACCGGGAAACATTGAGCTAAAGACAAATTGTGTATATTTAAGAGAAAAAGAAATCTCTTTAGTATGGCCACACAATGAAGTACAAAATCAGTGGAACTTAAAAATTTAAATTTTTCTTCCTATTGCATTGTATGAATTCCTTATATAATTTAGATATTAACCCCTTATTTGATGTATATTTTGCCAATATTTTCTCCCATTCCATAGCTTACCTTTTGATTTTGTTGATTATTTCCTTTGCTGTGCAGGAAATTTTTAGTTTGATGTAGTCTCACTTACTTATTTTGCTTTTGTTGCCTGTGGTTTTGGTGTCCTATCCAAAAATTCATAGCCAAAACCAATGTAAAAGAACTTTTTCCCTATGTTTTCTTCTAAAAGTTTTATGATTTCGGTTCTTACATTTAAGTCTTTAATCCATTTCAGGTTAACTTTTTTGAATGGTGAAAGATGAAGGTCCAATTTAATTCTTTTGCAAGTGAATATCCAGTTTTTCCAACACAATTTATTAAAGATATTATCCTGTCTCCATTGTGTATTTTGGGCAATCTCATCAAAACTTAGTTTCCTATAGATGCGTTTATTTGTGGGTTTTCTATTCTGTTCCATCAGTCTATGTGACTGTTTTATGCCAGTACCATACTGTTTTGATTACTATAGCTTTGTAACATAGTTTGAAATCAGGAAGTATGATGCCTCAACTTTGTTTCTTTGTGCTCATGATTGCTTTGGCTATTCAGGCTTTTTTGTGGTTTCATATTAATTTTCTATTTCTGTAAAAAAATGTCATTAGAATTTTGATAGAGTTGCATTGAATCTGTAGATTGCTTTGGGTAGTATGGATATTTTAACAAAATTGATTAATTATTTTAATGAACATGGTATATCTTTCCATTTATTTATGTCTTCTTCAATTTCTTTCATCAATATCTTATAGTTTTCGGCATACAGATCTTCAAATCCTTGGTTAAATTTATTCCTAAGTATTTCATTCTTTTTGATGCTATTGCAAGTAAGATGGTTTGATTAATTTCCTTTTCAGATAGTTTGCTGTTAGTGTTAATTTAAAATTGATTTTAAAAATTTAGCCTCTAAGGCATATGGGAAGTGGTAAAGCCTGACCCCATAGAAATACTTTCTTTAGAAATATAATGTCCAGATCAGGAGGCATTTTCCTCTATGAGGAAATGAATCTCAAACGTGCCTATGTTAGATATCTGGGGTAGAATCCTACCTCTAACTACCTGTGTGACTGTGAACAGGTTATTAAACATCACTGTGTTCAGTTTCCCCTTCCTGATATGGTGAGTGATAATACTATCAACCTCACTGCCAACTCCTACATTGTTGGAAGAAGTGAATGAATATAGCAAAAGTATTTATTATATAGCAAAAGTCACCAATAAATGAGTATCTATTGTTATACTATTATTCCTTATATCCTATTATATATTTTGACTTTGACAAGATGATTTTAGCCTCTCTCTTTGTATTTTGCTGTTTATCATTAAATAGGGGTCCACTCATTATTTCATTATTCCTCTCTCTCCCTTCTTTCTCTTTCTCTCTCTTTCTCTCTTCTCTAACACACATACATATTAGATAAAAATAGATAGATGGATCATTTTCTTTGATATAACAGTGGCAGAATTTAATACTACTCTAGTTTCAAGTATAGCTCCAGGCGTCTTGTCAAATTGAATTGGGAAGTTTTGGAACATTTACAGTGTTATGGCACAGGCAATTTTAAGATCTGAGTATTACAGGTTTGACTTTCATTATGGGCTCATTTGTCAGGACAGTGACAGAAGAGTCAAATTTTGGAGCTGGAATGAGCATTAGGGACCAGTGGTGAACTTCACATCTCTTAAGTCCCATGGTAAGAAAATGGTATAAACTTTTACCAAGTGTTTAAAATATATATCTGTTTACAAATTTTTCTTTATTGTCCGGCTCTAAGCAATAAAATTCAGTCTCTAACAGTAAAATTTCAGATTTTGAATTTTAAATATCAGATACAAAATCAAATGAAACAATAGATCTGTAAATAAATAGATATACAGATAGCCAGGTATGATCATTGTCTGAAGTGATTTTCCTATATTTCTTATTAGTTTAATAATAGGAGAACATGAAAGTATATGATACATAGGTATTTTGATGGAATATTACATGGAATTAATGATTATATTATACATGTATATGAAATAACAGCAATTTAGAAAAATATTACATACAACATTGAATACTCTTTTGCCTAATTTGAAATTACATTGTATTTTGCACTTTTAAAATACCATTTTATTAGTTTTTTCTTATTTTTTAATAAAATTGTTATTTTAAAATATATTTACATTTCCAGAAAAGTTACAAAGCTAATACGGAGAGTTCCTTTATACTTCACATCCCGTTTCCCCTGTTAGTATGGTACATTTGTCACTATTAATGAACCAAAGTAAAGTCCATACTTTATTCACATTTCCTTAGTTTTTACTAATGTCCTTTCTTTGTTTGAGCATCTTACTCAGAATACCACATTACATTTAATTGTGAAGTTTCCTTAGGCTCCTTTTGACTCTGACAGTTTCTCAAATTTTCTTTGATTTTGATGACTTTGACACTTTGGAGGAGCACTAGTCAGGCACTTTGTAGAATGTACCTCAGTTGGGATTTGTCTGATTTTTCTCTGAGATTAAACTGTGGTTAGGAGTTTTGGGGAAGATGCACACGAAAGTGAAGTGTCATTTTCATTACCAACTATACACTATCAGCATCATTTATGACTGTTGATGTTGGCCTCAATCTTTAATTTGAAACTTTAATTCATTTAGTGACTTCTAACGCAGTCAATTAAGTTTTCACTTAAGTTTAATATGTGCTGTAACGCAAGCTATTTTTTGTTTGTTTGTTTCATGATCAGATATTGTTTCTTGAAGATTATTAGGTGTATTAGTCAGGGTCCTCCAGAGAAACATAACCAATAGGGTGTGTGTGTGTGTGTGTGTGTGTGTGTGTGTGTGTGTGTGTGTGTGTGTGTGTGTGTGTGTGGAGAGAGAGAGAGAGAGATTTTTATGAGGAGCTGTCTCACATGATTATGGAGGTTGACAAGTCCCAGGATCTTCAGGGTATATTCCAAAGCTGGAGACCCAGGGGAGCTGATGCTGCAGTTCCTGTCAAGTCCAAAGTCCTGAGAACCCGGAGAGCTGATGGTATATTTCCAGTCCGAAGGTCAGGAGGTTTGACACTCAGGAATAGCCAGTGTTTTAGCTCAAGTCCAAAAGCAGGAGCAAGCCAACATTCCAGTTCCGTTCAGGCAGAAGTAATCCTCTCTCACTGAGGGGAGGTCAGACCTTTTGTCCTGTGAGGCCCACCTACATCAGGAGGGCAATCTGCTTTACTCACTCCATCAATTTAAATGTTGATTTCATTCAAAATCACTCTCACAAAAACACCCAGAATAATATTTGACTTAATGTCTGGGAACCCTATGGCCCGGTCAAGTTGACACATAAAATTAACCAACACATTAGAGTAGAACATTAAAATATTAAGACACCCAGAGAGTCTATATGGACTTAACAAATATTTTATAACCTTATCGATTTCAGATTTCAAGACTGTCTTTTGAGAGACTTGCGCCATGTTCTTTCACGGCAGAGGGCTGCAGGAATAGGTAACGGGACACCTAAAAAGATGGATTACTATTTTTATCCCAAATCTAGAGCCATGGATGCCACCCCTGAAAAACAAAAACAAAATAAACAGACCAAAAACAAAACAAAACAAACAAAGGGAAGGGGAGGGAGAGAAAAATATTATGCTACCAATAACAAGAAAACAAAGACATCCAAAATATCTCTTATACATGAAAGAATTTTTCACATTTCCCTCATTAATCCATTCAAGTAAATACATGCTTAAGAGGCAGTGCTTAAGAGGCAGCACTAAACACAGTCAGGGAAAGATCCCTCTTGCAGCGTAGGTTCTCACAGGGAGAGACTGACGATACATAATAAAAATGCACCTTCATGGGATGCTAGAAGGTGACTGTAGGGTCCTCCGGTTCCCCCCCACTTTCTTTCTGTGTCCTGACCTAGAATCACAGAGAGCCTTGACATCTCTTGGATGCAGCCAGGGCCCTGCTTTCCATGTGGGCTTGAACATTTCCTGGTACTAACAAGGCGGTTTAGGTTGTTACTAGAAAACACTGAGAGATTAACCGTGTTGTTAAACACATAGAAACTAGTCCAGGCCCTGAACCAAATTCCTTAAACCGTCATATAAACTCTATAAGCCAACCCTCCTCCCTGCCTTGTGGAGGACATAGCTAGGTAAAACACCTTTCCTGTCACTGTCACAAGGAAGCTGCAGCCCTCTGTAGGTAGGTTCCCCTTGTAAATGTTTTGGACTGATCACCATGGTGTTTACCGCTTCTGTCTTTGGAATCCCAAAGACACTCTCAGGAGAGTGTGAGGCAGCCTCTGCAGGAATTCCCCTGCCTCTGCTTTTGGGGTGACTCCAGACACGGGTTCAGCAGGACAAAGCAGTGACAAGTGTCATGGGAAAAAGAAAAGTAGGGCAGGAGAACAAGGACCATGGATATTGGAAGTTAAGGAGAGTTTACCTAGGGGATAAAGGTTAGTCTCCTTGAAATGGTGGTGTTTGGGTAAAGTCTCAAAGGCAGGACAAGAAGTAGCCATGTGCAAATCTTGGGAGATCATTCAGACAGAGGGTACAACAAGAGCAAAGGAGAGAACATGACTCACATGTTTGAGGAAAGGCCAGAGCGGCTGAAGTGGAATGATTCACGACAGAGTAGTACGAAAGAAGGCCAGAGAAAAAGGGACGCCTCTTTAGTAACTACTTTATTCTTAGGAAATATAATTGTAGATGTAGAATTACATCCTATTGATTATGGGACAAAATCTCACTTTATAGAGGGGAGTGGGGACTCATGAGAAATTCAATGATGTTAAATAAATTATTGGAGGTCCCAGTGCTGGTTGGGTCTGATATTTCTATTTTCTGAAATGTACTATTTTAAGTATGTCCTGAATATGCTAGTATATGTGCAGGAGATGGATTGTTTGGGACTTTATAGGCCCTTATTAAGACCATCCCTTGAATCAAATGTCATTCACACTCAAATGTTGGTGTCTGAAACTTTGCTTGCCTAGACTGATGTTTAGGTACAGCTGATAAAGTAGTTATCACTATGTCTCAGATTTGAAGCTAAACATCATGTAATATCTTTACAGATTCATTTGTCATACATAAACTAATATATGGAAAAAAAAGTCACCAGCAATTGGCAAAGGAAGAAAGAGAAAATAATGGGATCCCAGCATTCACAGTGCAGACATGAAAAGCTGGAAGTTGCTCACTCTGCCTCCGCATACATAACTGCTACCTAGGACTTGCATTCTTGTAAGTGGGACACAAAGCTAGATGCAGAAGTTCAGTTTGAATTTTAGGGATACATTTCCACCTCTTTAAATCACTATTCGGTAACTTTACTTTTAATATTTAATAGTTCACTTTCTTCAGTGAAGAATCAACTAGGTGCCTACAAAAAAAATTTCTATGATAATATGTTGATAATAATACTGTAAATCAACAGTAACTATAATACAATCATATGATTTCTAGATAATTATAATTTCATCTGATATTTTCCAACATATGAAGCATTTTATATTCTCAGCTTTATAACAACCTTGATTAGCCAAGAATATTGTTCTATGTTATGGTTGAGAAAATATGAAATGATAAAATCATGTATCTTATTATATCTCTTTTTAAATTATACATCTGACAATTTTTCTGCATCCATGATGAGTATTATTAATTTTTCTCTTTCATTGTGCAAGAGTGTTATGCTTTGCAATAAAATAAAGTGTTGGAATATATTTCAAAAGGAAAATGAAAAAGTACACAGTTCTTACTATGTGTAAAGTTTTTCCACATACAATATATTAATTTTTCCTTAAAGTGATACTAGAAAATAAATATTACTATTTCTGGCTTATAGATGATTAGATTGAGATTCTTATCGGCTTTATTGCCTTGATGAATGTTGTCAAGTTGTCAAGAGTCAGAGTCAAGTTTTAAACCAAGGATTCCTTACTCCAAAGCTAATTCAGAACATATTTAAAGTATTAATAGCACATTTTAGAGAATAGACATATCAGACGCAACCAGGACTAGGATTTCCAATAATTTATTTAACATTTTTAGATTTCCTGTGAGTCCTCACTCCCAACTGCAAAGGGAGACTTTTTCCTGTAATCAATAAAACGTAGTTCTATATCTATATTTCATAAAAATAAAACATTCACTACAGTAGTGAAGCATCGCTTTTTCTCAAAATGTGTAAGAAGACAAAAATGTTTCTTCTTGTGCTATGTAACCAGCTCTACCTAGAAAACAATTTCTACGAAATAGTTTTAACATGTGAAATGAAGTCTTTACTATTACTAGGGCAGAAGGCTTAATCTTTTCCAAAATTAAAAAAAAAAATTCTCACTGAAGTGTTCTACCAAAATTTCTACCTCGATACTTTCCAGTGTCCTCATGACAGCCTATGAATATTCTGGACTCACCACTCGGTCTTTTAACTTAGCAGCCAAGCGAGCACTCAAGAATTGGGCTAAAAGAAAGAGACACAGAAAATAGGCTACTTACTGCAGAGATGGGGGCGCTATGGATCTGGGCCAAATTGGATGCACTGACTGACATATTTTGTATGTCCTGAAGACTAAGAATGGCTTTTACAAATGAATATTTGCAATATATTTGGTGACAAGAAACAACTACTTTGAACCTCATTTAAATGAAATATTATTTCAAAAAAAGATTCCATTCTCCCTATTAGTAGACTTATATTACCAAAAATAATGCTATTTAATTATTTTTATTATTTGAATTTTGTCAATAAAAATTTCAGGAAAATTTTTTTTCTCACTTGTTATATGATTGCTTACACAATATTCTCAAATTTGCCTCATGGTAAATTCATAAGGCATAAAATATTTACTATCTGGCCTTTCACAGAAAACAGTTTTCCAACTGGGAAGCTTCTGAATTGCAATGCTCACTTGAAAACTGGAGATTCTAAAAGAAGTGCTTATCATCATAAAAATGACATCAAGGACCCACTGAGTTTTCAAGTGGCCTTATTTTAAATTATAGAACAAATGTCATAAACTTTTATTAGTATTTAAAAGGCAGGAAATAACAAACCTTCAGCTTACATGTGTTTACAATATTTTTCTTATACCCGATTATATCATTGCAAAATGCTTTTTACTCAATTTGGATGACATAAACTTTTAAAACCTCCAGGCAGGTAAACTATTCCCATTGATAATTTAAGAATCCCTGGCACAGGACATATGGTGAAGACTGCTTAGTTGTCCAGAATTGGCACTAAGAACACCTGCTGTATGTGGATAACTTAGTCCAAATCAATTCTCTTATATTAAACAGTGTGCAGACATGACCACTTTTGCTCACTAGACATCATGACTAGAGCAGAGCTGTTGTATCAGGCAAGTCATACTCAGGAAGAAACCATGAGAATCAACTTCCTGAGATCCTAGAGTGTGCCCTGAAATTAATAACATAGAACGACTTGTCTAGCAATAGTGCTGCCATTTTATACGAAACTGGAAAATTAACACTGAAGGACTCAAAGTACAATAGTGGAGGTAAAATAATCATACAGAAACAATGTTGGGGCCTTCTGGGTGAGTAGTTGTTTGTACATAGTAGAATTATTTCCATGTGAAATTCAAGTACTTTTAATTTTGTTAAGTGGAAAAAGGTAATGATGGATAAATTGTTGATTAATAGCAATTCTCAATGGAAAAATATTATGTATAAATGGAGACTTTCTAACAACAGATCCCTTAGTAGCACTGGAATAGTGTAATCAAAATTATTTCTATTTGAAAGATATTCAGGCTAATCAGATAATATGTTACTTTGATCAATTCCCTAAAAAAGATATATTTCAAAGTCCTGCATTTGTTATGTAGAATAGGCTGCATTTTCTTTAAATGGCATAAAGTAACGTGAATAAAATTACCACCATTGCTGGCATCCACATATCACTTTCCAGCTAACAAAATGCTCTCTCTCTATTTTCTCATCCGAATCATATCACTCCCAGTCAAGACAGAAATTATCCGCATTTTACAGATGAGTTAACAAATTCTGTGACTTTCTAAAAGTTATATTGCTTGTAGAGGAATATCTCAAAAAAAGATCTCAAAAATATAAGCTCTTTGTCTTTTTTTTCTTTCTAAACTATTTTTCTAATAACCATTTGATTCTTAGAAAGGAGCATTCCAACTTCATTTGACTCAGACTCACCAACTCCTCTCTCATACCTCTTCCTAGTTCAGGCCTTGGCTAAAACATCAGAGAGAAGCACTAACATGGACACATTGCCAAATGAAGTAATCTAGTATAATTTTTTCTACTGTGGTCAGAATTTATTATCTATGCCAGGATGACAGATAGCCATAGGTATGTTAATCCTCAACTATGGAATGTACGGCATATTTGGTAGGGTTTGGGCTTTTTGTTTCTTCTTTTGTTAACCACTGGCATGCCTGTTCATACAATACATCCAACTCAGTTGCCCATGATACCATGTACAGGAAAGCAATTTGGGGGCAATAAAAGACTGTACTAGGAGAAACTATTTGGTTCAGCATCATCTGCTGATTATGCCAAAAATGCAGTGTCGTAGGCAATATCTCCAAACTGCTGAACCAAAATCTCTGCATGCAGTATCCAGGAATTTGGATTTTTAAACAAATTCTTCAAGAGATTCTTATGGAAATTGAAGTTCAGGAATATTGGGAGAGGAAATCCGGCATGAATATTGAGTATTTACGCCCATCTTGGCTGGGTATAACAAGAAGACAAGGTCCAGATTGTTTTCTACCCAGGCCATTTTTTTAAGGTTGTATTTGCAGTGAGCAACCTTGAGGGATAAGCTAATGTCTTCATCAAGACAAAGAGCAAGCTCACTATGCAAGCAGTGATGCTCCAAGCGTAGAGTTTCTCAGATGCAATGCAAACCCACCGCATGCCGTGTCCAATACGGCCCCTCCACAGTACCTCTGTGGGATTTGTCAGCATGCTTGCTGTGCTGTAAGCAGTAAAATCCATTCCATCTGACCCTAGAGTCTCATGTCATCTCCCAGCATCCATGAAGATGTAATTAACTAACTTCTTTGCCTGAAAGTAGGGCAAAATACCAAATTCTGTTAGAAAATCACTGCATCAATTAGATGTGAGTAACGCAGCCAAACCTCTTGTCTAACTGAAATCCAGATTAAATCTTCAAATGTTTTGTGTCAGGAGCGTGCATAAACCTGTCTGCAAGAGGCACTGGGCTTTTTGCTCCAACCTCTTACCGTAATCTTATTTTATAGTATTTAAATACAGAAAGCTTAACTGAATCTAATTAGCTACTCTCTGTCTCTGCTTGGAACCAGAAAGAGACCAAAATTTTTATTAAGAAACACACATGCAGAGAAAGAAATGGGGTATGAAATGAATACAAACTGAAAAGCAAGAAATTCTTACAAACAGGTCAATGGTATTTTTATGATACGTTTTTGAAAGTAACCTATCGGTTTAATAGGAAGAAAAGAGGGCTCAGGTAGTCTCATTGTCCACAGTGATAAACTAGCACCAAATCACCAAGGTGCACATGAATCTCTGCCACAATCACCAGGATGGTTATCTCAAATGTGTTCAGTCAATGGGTGGCATGTAGCTGCAGGGAGTGCTGGCATCAGTTATTCTTGATGTTCCAGATTCCTGTTATTAGGTGAGAATTAAGAATAGTCCTTCAAAGTAAGTTGCAGCGGTAAAGCAAAAATGAAATCCTAGTCTCAAATGAGGGGAAATATCTGAGGCAGGAAAATCATGATGTGAAGGGGAACGAGGAATAAAAAGAGACTTAAGGAGGGAAAGAATAGAGGCAGCTGTGCCCAGAAGTACTAGGTTTTATCTGATGGGTCAGAGAGGGGCTGTGGAGTGGAGCTGGTCCTGGCTCTTGATGAACGAATTGCTTTTTCAACTTACCTGATGATAGGACTGAGCACAATCTGCCTCTATCTAAAGATGTGAAAGGATGAAATTCTCAAAGGCACGAGGGTGATAAAGAAGGCAGAGGAAAAGACACTAATGGAAATACCTAGCAAAGTAGAAGGTGAAAGCCCTAATGGAATATTACTGCTTATAGATGTTCACAGCTTTTCTGCAAACATTCCTTATCAGTCTCCAGAACTGAACCAGCAAAGATATGACTTCAGTGGGGTGTGTAGAAAACTTTATCTACCTGACCAAATGAGCTTCCCTTTGCACCCTTAATGTATACCATGTGGCAGCCTATTACCGAAACCACTAATAGAATTTTTGGACAGATGGATGCCTTTTTAGTGACATATTAGGAAGTGAATGCCTATGACATATCTCACATTTCATAACCATTCACACTTAAAAATAAAATGTTTATTTTTTAAGACCCCTTCACCTTACTTCTAAAGAATAAGAAACATAGAGTATTATCAGTTTTTCTTTCTGAAATTATTTTGTACTTGCTAAAAAAATGCACCAAGTAAGGGCAAGTTAGGATAGCATTTTTATTTACAGTGTTGTTTAAAGACAGACAGCAAATTTTGCTCTAGAACTGACTGTTTTCCTTGATATTACACAACTCTTAGAATGAAGTGTTCCTGCAGTTTCATTTTTAAGTGGCAGTTTTTCATATTCAGCTACTATATTCACCCAATTAGAACCATGATGCAGACAGAAAATGTAAAGAACCACTGGGGAGGGAAATAAGTCATGAATATTAGAGTTAAAGCAAAGACTGAATAGTTTCCTCAACGTATTTTCTACTAGCAAATAAGCCTTTCTTTAGTGGAGAGAGAAAATCAGATTAGGATATTCCAGTTATAGAACTACTGACATGCCACAAAAGGGTACAGGAATTTCAATTACTCAAGCACATGTCAAGTCTGAGATTTCAATAAGGGACTTTAAAGGATAAAAACAGTAGTAAACCTGCCATAAACATTTTCTATGGGTTAAGTTGAAAACATTTTATCATTGTTAAGAACATCCTTCTCCCCATATTGCAAGGTAAGCACTGAGATACTGGGAACACAGCACTCAGAACCATCTGCACAGAGGGAAAAAAGAATGAACTATGGTTCCTTGTGAAGCTGCTGGAAGAAACTAAACAATCTGACTTTAATTAAAGAATGTTTCTGTGCAACTGGCTGCATCATATGTGCAATGAGTGACAGAAAAGGAATCGAGGATATGATCTCTGTCCTCCTGTGACTGTTAACTTCAGAAGATGAGGATGATAAACGGGAGATCATTATCAGCAGCAGCATCATCATTATTGTTATTTTAAGGTAAGATCGTCTACATCCTTTATCCTGAATAAACTATACTTGCAGTAGGTTAGAAAAGTAATTGACTACTGTAAGTTGTGATATTTAGAGGCTGCTACTTAATGTTAGAGGAGCTGGGACAGAATTTGGATGTAGATATCTTGGATAGACAGGAAGAAAATATTGGGAAACAGTGTAAGCAAAGGGATATAGATGGTAATAAGTTTGCAGACATGTCAGACATGCAGAACCAGGAATAATTGCAATATAAAGCTTGTATTATGACGTAGGAGGAAATAAGGCTGGCTAGAAAAGAGAAACAAGAAAATGAACAAAGGTGCCTTTAATGTAGTCCAGACATGTGGGTATAAGTGTGATGGCAGGAAGTACAGATATAGGAAGCATATTACAGAAGTATGGTATAGACCTCTGAATTAATAGAAGACTCAAGAAAGAGTCCAGAGTCCTGATGCATGAGGATAGACTCAGGAAAATAGAACTGGCACTAGATACTTCAAGAGAATGGATTCAATCTAGGATATTAGTAAACTATTATTTGGGGAAAGAGGTGGTGGTGAAGGATCAAAAAATAAACACTGATGTGTCCAAAGGAACTAACTGTAGAAAGTATCTAATACTCTATAACTAAAAAAATAAAATGGAAGGTGTTAGGTAGGCAGAAAGTTGGAGAGGCCATGCAAGGTGGGCTTAGATCACAAGGACACGGCGTTAGCCAGTCCCTGCAGTTCTCTGCAAGGGGGCGTGATAGGGTTGGTTCTAGAAGTGGTGAAAGAGGCTGGCATCTGGGACCAACTGCTGGTATTGGGACAAAGAGACACTGTTGGTTTGATGATGCTAGGAACATCAAGAAAGCAGGAAACTAATCCCTTCTCTCATCTTGCCATCCCCTCTCCCACTAAAGCCCACTAGTCTTAGAATCTAGCAAAAAGCTAGATGGCAAAAGGTCTGTGAAATGTAGTTTACCAAGCCCTAGACCCAGCTTCAAAGAACAAAGCGTAAAATGTTGGGCTTGGCTGAAAAACTATGTATGAATAAATAACAGGCAAACCCCCCTTCTTTCTTTACTTCCTTAATGATTAGTTGTCTGACAATAAACTGTGAAAAGTATTAGAAATGCAATGCAATATCTTCAATTGGTATTCATTAAATCTCTGAGAAATCAAAGGAAATGGGCTGTTGCTTCCTGGCCTGGCTAAAGCTTTTGATGTGTGTTCGAGGGTTATTTTGGAACAGCAAAACCAAAGAGACCAATTTTTTTTAAATCCCTAACTTATAGATTTTCATTCATTTCTCCCCTGTAAACAATATAATACCTACCTAAGTTGGGGAGTATTTCTCTATCTCTCTGACTTCCTTCCCTGTCCAGCAATATGAATGATTGAAAAGATTTCCATTTAATAACTAGCAGCATGGACTGATGTTCACATTAGTGGTATATAACCGAGAGAAAAGGATTGAAAATAGTAGCACTGGGCAGTTATTGCCAAGAAGAAATAGCTTCTTACTCTCTATATATTAGTTTAATTTTTGTAGTATAACCACATTAGAAAAACAAAGTATTAATATATGAGGATGTTAAAACTTTATATATAGGTATTAGTCTCTAGATAAAATATATGGCTTTTCCTTCCTTGCTTTCATCTCTCCTGCCTTCACTCCTTTCTTTCTTCTTCTCTTCTGTCCTTCCTTCTTTCTTTCCCTCCTTCTTCCATTTCTCATTATTTCTACTTGTCTTTCTTCCTCACCTTAGCAACTATATGCAAAGTCCTGACTAGAAAGCAGGGAAATGCAAAAGAATAAGAAACAATCCCTGACAAAATTGACTTTATAGTATAAAATGGCTTATAACCAGTAAATGGAGAAAATATGTTACTTACCCTAATTTATGCAAAGACACACTATGAGACATAATATGTAAAAGAAAGGTATGAGGTCATTAGTGATAACTAAGGCTGAAAGATGAACAGAATACTGGTTATTTTGAATTAGATTTTATCTTGAAAGCAACAGGTGGTCATTGAAGGATCTTAAGCCAAAGAGTAATATGATGAGCTTTGCATTAGAGGAAAACAGCTCAAGTTGGAAAAATGGACCAGATGGGGGGAGACAAGAGGCAGAGGTGTCAGCAGAGAGATTTTACAAAAGTTCATGGAAAGAAACCCAGTGTGGTGTTCCCCAATAAGTCTCAAATAGGGCTAAATATATGCAGCCAGCAACCTAAGACATGTATTTACTGCATGATACATATGGGGACAGAGAGGGGATGAAAGGATGACGTTTCCTACAAGTATATAGGTGACACATCATGAGAAAAGGAATTGATAAGGACAAAAGTGCATTTCCTCCCTATCTTTGTGCAGAGCATTGTAACAGTAAATTCCACTGCAGTAAGAACCAAAGGGAGGGCAATAGTGTTTTAAAACCTCAGGGGTATCAATACTTGGGTTTTACTGGAAACAGTAGTACGGTAGAGTGGCATTTTCTAAGAGAAGAAATAGCAGAGTAAAAGGGTAGCCCACGATGCCCAGGCACAGAGCAGACTTCAGGAGCCACGTCAGATGTCCTGTAGAGTCTTAGCAGGGGAGCAGCTGCAGTCAGCAGGGGAGGGTTTCTTTGCGAGCACATGTAAGATACCCTTCAAAGTAGAATACATAGAGATTGAGATTCTGTATTTTCAACCAACAACCCAGATGATTTTTATGTGCATTAAAATTTGAGAAACACTTTTACTTACCTCAGGTGAAATATTTACACTTCTTTGGCTGGTATTTTACCTGCTTGTGTCAAAAAAACAGCCATACGATCTAGAATTTCCCTGCAGCCTCATGTTCTAATTTTTCTCTCTTTTAATCACTAGTTCTTGAATGGAAAGACAATTATATCTGACTTCCAACAAGAAAGTCACCAAGGAACATTTTAAATATCCTTATCTCAGCTATGAATCTCCAGCCATGATTCGTTTTTGGCTTATTTCTTGAGGTTAAAGTGAAAGAGGGAAACTGGCAGGCACTGCTTGGTAAGGAGTCATAAAACTCAAACCAGCATCTCTGATAAAACAGGAGATGGCTGAGAAGCAGTCCAAAACCAGTTAGGACCCAGATGGCCAAGGAAAACGACCTCAGGTTACCTTCACTGCTCATTATACCCTGCTTATAATATATTAGCATACTAAAGAAAACTCCCACCAGCAAGAAGGCAGTTTATAAATAACATAGCAACTCCCAGAAGTTACCCTATATGGTTTAAGAGGAGGGACCCCCAGTTCCCAGTTCTGGGAACTCCCCACCCCTTTCCCAGAAATCTTATGAATAATCCTCTCTCTGCTTAACATAAAATTAAATAGAAGGTATAAAATAAGACCTTGGAAACCCACAAAGTGCTACTCTGTGTTGCTCTGAGAGATAGCTGCTGCCTCCTTTTTTCTCTTTTCTTACTACTAATAAAAACTTGCTTTTGCTTACTCTGTCGGCCTGCTCTTGAATTCTTTCTTGCATGAAGTCAAGAACCCCCTTGACCTTCAAACAGACCCCAATTTTGGGGTCCACTTTCCTTTTTCAAAAGTACAGATGCAAGGTATCTGTACACTAGTGACATGTGATACTTTACCAGTGGAGCATAGATAGCCTATGGAGCTACAGGTAGACCTACAATCATATTCCTATTGTCATATGCATAGTTTTTCATTCAAATAATGTGTCAGGTTTTGACAAGTAATCTCATTTCATCTGCTTTAAGTAGCAAGTATATGAATTTGCTACCTTTACTTTTGGAAAGTCCACAGTAGAAAAGTCAACCCACATAGCCTGGAGAGAAGGGCATAGGGGATACAGGGCATATGGCACAAGGCATATAGTTAATAGTGAGGTCCTTAGTAGCTGGGCAAGACAGTAAGAGAGAAGGCTCATACTTTGAGATCCCTCTGTGTTTTCTAATCAATTGAGAGGGCAAACTATAAAAGAGTTGCAAGAAAAAAGCAGTGGTAAACAGTGCTAAAAATTGCAGGAGTTGAGGTCAGCAAATGAAAGTCATTATTGCCCTAGAATAAAGCATTATTTCATGGAATGGAAGAGTAGCAGAGAGAAGACAGAGATTTGAAAATATATTAAAGAATGCAAAAGTAAGAAATAGTAATTATTTCATTTTATTATGAAAATATAGACCTGAATTAATAATAAAAATAGATAATAATTCTTACTACATGCTTTGTGCCATATCTTCTTTAATTCTCACCACCTGACTGGGACAAGTGTATTAGTATTATCTCAATTTTTAAATGAAGAGCAGGAGAATTACAATGAAGTATCTTGCTTGTGATCACAAAGCAATTACATGGACAATTAGGAATGTAATCCAGGTGTGAGTATTTAATCACTGTGCCATTAACACTATAATAATCTGGGTGCTCTTGATTTTGGTACACATTTAGAAGTTTACTTGCAATTTTTACTTCTATATTGTGAAAAAAGTTGATTATGATTTTTTTCCTCCCTGACAGAATAGCAATAAAACCAATAGAAAGATTCTCTTAGTCTTGTACCTAAAAGCACTTTATAATAAAAGTACTGAATAAACTAGAAAGAAAAATACATTTTCTCTTCTAAGTTGAAATTTTTCTGACAAGATCTTTGAGTGGTGCTTTTACATTAATATTCCATCATTATGTGTCATCCTCTTGTTAAAAGCTGCTCTTGACTCACTAAAAAGCTTTGTCTGAATAGGTTACCCTCAGAGTCATGTAAAGAAGGGACAGAGAAGTTTCTACCAAAGCAAGCGTTTATAATTTTTCCATGAAATATTAATCTCTCACATCAGGAAGGTCCTTGAAAAGAAACCAAACAAAAACCGCTCTTACAGAGAAAAAATCAAAAATTTCAGAAGTGAAAGGAAGGCCTCAGGTGAAAAGAAAATTATCACATTTTTAATTTGTTTTAACTAATTTATATTTTCATTGACAAACCAAAAATTACATATATTCTGATGTACACAATGATGTCTGAAATATGTACATATTGTGGAATGGCTAAATTGAGCTAATTAATATATGCATTACCTCACATACTTACCATTTTTGGGTGTGAGAATACTTAAAATCTACTCTCTTAGTGATTTTCAAATATATGACACATTGTTATTAATTATATTCACTATATTGTACAAGGAATCTCTTGAAGTTATTCCTCCTGTCCAACTGAAACTTTGTAATATGAATTTATACTAAGAAATGGGGAAACTCTTCTGACATTTCTCCTCTGATGTGTAAGTTTCAGTCTGTCTGAAAGCATTGATCTTCAGAAAACAGGTTTTTATGTTATTCCCAAAAGGGAAGTCAGTGGGAAACTGACTAGAACCAGCTTGGCATTAGGAAAGTTAGAGATCAAAGTAGCATGGTTTCTCGAAACTACCTATTCTCAGTGACTGGGTGTGAGTACACAAATCGTTATATGAATATTCTCTATTAAAAGAAAACAGAAACAAAAGCTTCCAAACCAAAAAAAAAAAAAAAAAAAAAAAGAAAAGTTATCTAAAATGACAGAGAACATAGGCAAGACAGAGGAGATACCTTCACAACAAAATTACACAAGCAAAAACAACAAAGAAAGCATTGTGATCTCACACTAACTTGTGATAGGGATTTGAATTGTGAAGACACTATACATGAAAGTGTGAGATGAGATCATCACATTGTTCTTTAATCAAACCATCCGATTATCTCAAGGATACAGAGGAGAAAAGTTAGATTTACAAATATCTCAAAAATAGTATCTCATATTCAAATTCGTTCTTAAGTTTGGTACATCTATCAATGCAGACTAATAAACAAACAAAATAAAATCTCCCAAGAATGTCTTACAATCTGGTCCTGTTGGATACTTGTTCCATATTGTTTCAAACCACCTGAAAAATAAAGAACTTTGATTTTTCTGTGCTTACAGTAAAAACCAAAGAAGGGCTTAAAAAATAACAATGACTTCCCCAGGAAAACCAGAGGTGATAGTACTGTTTTTTCTCTCAAATATAAGCTGAGAAGCTTAAGGTTGTCTTTAATAACTAGAATATATTGTTTAAATTCAACAAACCGTTAATGTGTTAATTTGAAATGCATCTGATACTAGTGGCTACTCTGAAAAAAAAAAAACCAAGTAATTCGTTATTTCAGAGCAGGCTATTATATATTATACATTATTCCTCTTTAAGATTATTTGACCAATAGGTACTAATTCATTTATAAATGACTGTAGTTAACACCTCTGGAAAACCTTAAAGGCCCTAATGTTCTAAACTATAAAAGAAGGGAAAGTAAAAATAACCTTTAGAACATTTTGATTAATAAAGTCTACCGTTTATTGAATCTTGAGTTATATTAAATTGCTAGCATTGCTGAGTGCTGGTAAAACATCTTTAGATCAATGTGAATTTATTTAACTATGGAGTGCAACTCATAGAGTCACCAATGGTGAGAGGAATTGCATCTTTGCTTTCATTGATCCTCTTTATCTTGTGATTCAACAATTTTAAAATCATTTGTCTTTGCCATAGCAGTCAGATGCCAGTCTGAAAAGACTCTCTAACTCGATCACATCATAATGGCTGGCCATCTCATACATCACTAAGAATCATCTAGCCCAACAAAACATAAACTGGAGATGCATTTCAAGATTCTGATTACTTTTTTACATATATGGCAGAGAAGAATGAAGCAATGTGGGTACATAGCTCACCCCGGGACCTTTTTTAATATGAGTAGTTTCTATTTTCTATTTTATTTTGGGAATAGTAAGGGAGTTGAGAAATCTGATTTTTTCAACATCACTTTTGTCCCCCATAAAACATTTTTTAAATTACCATTTAAGTGTATTACAATTTTTTTTTGTGGGGGAAGAATAGAAGTATTTCAATGCATCAAAGTATTTTAGAAAAATAAAACATTTTGAAATCTAAAACAGAGAACAAATGTACTAGTCTTTGCATTATTAAGTCACATTAATGGTTTAAATCATAATCAAACATGTGCATTTCTTGTTCTTATTTGAATCTGTGATATATGACTAAATCCATGCTTACCTTTTATTTTCTTCCCCAAATCTACCCATCTGCACATCTTAGTCATCATGTAAATTCAGCAACACAAAAGTGCATCGTTTATTTTTATGTACAAAAAAGAATTATTTTTTCTAAAATCAATCAATTTTAACTATTATTTACTGGGTAGATACACATAAAGGCTAACTATACTTACACTCAGTGCCTACATAATTTAATAGATGTCCCCACTTGGGCTCAAAGTACTTATGTGACCTTTTAAAGAACAGTCTCAAACTGACTGATACTCCAAAAATTTGAATGCATGTGTAGCTTCTGTTCACCTTATACCATTTACCCCTGAAGTGTCATAGGAGCTGTCATCATGAACATTGTTTCTGCATTCATTCATTCATTCTTTCTTTCTTTCTTCCCATCTTATTGAAATCCTTGGTGAGCAGTATTTCAGAGAACTAATGCAGTAAAAGAAATGTTGTGCAAACCAAAGAGCAAAAATAGTGCTGAGAATGATTCATTATTTTTTTGACATAGATGTTGTTAACTTTATGGATAAAAGACTTTTTTCCTCTTTGGCACACATACACAAACATGAACATACCAACCCACATGTATACTCACTTCTCTCCCTTTTCCTTTCTTCAGCATTGTTTCCTTGACTCACACTTATCAAACCTATCAAACTAATCCTTGAGTTATGAAGAAATTCACCCCATTTCTAAATCTCCAGCTCACCTCTGCAAATATATACTAAAAATTTCTTATAATTTTAAAGTGTAAGTTTGAACACTCAGCATCTTAGTTCAAATTCTAGCTCTGCCTCTTACCTAGCTCTAGCTGTAGTAGATAGGTAGATAGATAAATAGAAGATAGATAGATAAATAGACAGAAAGAAGATAGAGTAGTGATATATGTTATTCCTCACCATGTTCTTTTTCTCTTTTCCCCCTTCCTCAAGCAGATTTACTCATTGTTTCCCTAATTTTATCTTTAGAATTCAACTCCTTTGAAATTTTAAATGTCTTCAATTAGTACATTTGCTGCTATAATACAAAAAATATTAGTACAGTAACATCAAAGGTCATGATGAGGCTGGGCACGGTGGCTCACGCCTGTAATCCTAGCACTCTGGGAGGCCGAGGCGGGTGGATTGCTCGAGGTCAGGGGTTCGAGACCAGCCTGAGCAAGAGCGAGACCCATCTCTCCAAAAAATAGAAAAAAATTATCTGGCCAACTAAAATATATATAGAAAAAATTAGCCAGGCATGGTGGCGCATGCCTGTAGTCCCAGCTACTCGGGAGGCTACTGAGGCAGTAGGATCGCTTAAGCCCAGGAGTTTGAGGTTGCTGTGAGCTAGGCTGATGCCATGGCACTCACTCTAGCCCGGGCAACAAAGCGACACTTTGTCTCAAAAAAAAAAAAAAAAAAGGTCATGATGAAATTTGGTCCTAAGTTAGTCTTTAAATGAATCAATACATGATGATCCTGTAGGAACTGGGACTTTTTACTAGCCTTTTCCTTACAACTAGTTTCTCTCTCTCTCCCTCTCTCTCTATCTCTCTCTCTTCCTCCTGCTTCGTTACCCACCATGTTTCTTTCCTCCTCCCCCACTCCCTCTGTTCCAGATGGAAATCTCACTCTTCCTCTTGTTTCTGTGTCAGGTACAATTCTGTCCTCCCACTGTGCTCATGCACTCCATCCTTCCTAGTGAATGTTGGTGGTGTCTCTGGGAGTAGAAATCAGCATGTGCAGATCAGACCCTTCACTTTGTCTTCCTTTTAGAAGCCGCTGCCCAGACAGAGCAAACACTGATCTGCTCACCTCTGTTTGCTCATGCTATAAGTTTTAAATAAATACCCCAGTATGGTGAATCCTGTGGTGTTCTATTTTAACCTGCATTTGGCTCATTATCCTGAAAAATTCTTGGGTTTAGAATCAAGAGACATATTATGACCACATACTTAAGCTCAATCGCTAATTTAAGTATGAGCCTTACCGTTAATACAGGTCATTGTTTCACCTCCAACAATTAAAAGTTGTACCTTTTAACAAACTCATAATTGAGAAAAAGACAAAGAGTTCTATCTATGACAGCCTCTAAACTCTAATACTTTTCACTCACTTATAACTTTTATTTATCCTTGTTCATTTGTTTACACTCTTATTCACATATTCATTTGTTCTTTTCCCCCTTCACTAAGCATGTGGGAACCAATTTCACATCCATTTGGTTCTGGCAGAAAGGAATGCATTTTCAGATTATGGGGGGTGAGGTGGAGTTTGATGCTTGATGCGTTATAAAGCCAAGCAAATTCCCCTTTAATACAATTGCAAAGGCTAAATGAAGCATTAAAGTCCACCACAGAATACGATTATTAGAATTGTTTTTATGTCCTGATTTTGACTTTACTTGCATGGCTTCAGGCAGGAACAATTGTAAATTCACTTTAGTACATGGAAACTATACAGCAAAGACACAGACCAAAACTAAATGGGTAATAGCAGTCTTATTGCCTTTTGAGAGATTATATTTAGAAATGAATTTGTTTTAAGAACAGTTTGAAGGAGGAGTTATTAAGAACCTTGTAAGTTAACATTTCATATCATCTTATTATACAGCTTCCAAATTATAATTCCCAATGTAATATTTTAATACAAATGAAATAATTTCTTTTTTCTATTAGCTTGAGGCTTTTCCAAAGTAAACAAGTAGAGGATTTATAAAAAGAAGAACTCACACTTTGCAATTTCCATTAGCAAATAGTCTTAAAGCTGCTGTCATGTTGCGTCATCATCATCACCATCTCCATACATTATAGGAATAAACTGCTTTGGAGTTTACAAAACGACATGTTCATTATCTAACTGAACCTTTAAAATAACCTTATGAGGTAGGTATTTTAGCAAGTATTTTTTTTTTAAATGAGGAAAACAAGGCCCATAGAAAGTAACTTGCCTAAAAATCATGAAGTCAGACAGCTGGGTGACCTGGAATCCTATCTATAGGCAATCCTTGTTTACCAAGTCTTTGCAAATCAATAAAGAGTTGGGAAATATCTGTGTTCTCAGTTCTGTTTCATTGGTCTATGTCTCTGTTCTTGTTCCAGTCTCATGCTGTTTTAGTTACCATAGCCTTGTAGTACAGCTTGAAGTCTGGTAAATTGATTCCTCCCAACTTGTTCTTCTTGCTTAAGATTTGCTTTTGCTATCAGTGGTCTTCTCTGTTTCTATATGAAGTGTAAAATTATTTTTTCTAGATCTGCAAAAAATGATGTTGGTATTTTAATAGGGATTGCATTGAATCTTTAAATCACTTCAGGTAGTATAGACATTTTAACAATATTGATTCTGCCAACCAATGAGCATAGTATAGTTTTCCACCTGTTTATGTCCTCTTCTATTTTCTTCCTCAGTGTTTCATAGCTCTGTCTGTAGAGGTCTTTTACCTCCTTAGTTAAATATATTCCTAGGTAGTTGATTTTCTTTGTTGCTACCATGAAGCGTATTGAGTTTTTGATTTGGTTCTCAGTTTGACTGCTGTTGGCATATAGGAATGGTACTTATTGCTGTACATTGATTAGCCATCTAGTCTTTGACAAAGCAGACAAAAACATACACTGGGGAAAAAATTCCTTATTCAATAAATGGTGCTGGGAAAACTGGATAGTCACACGTACTTCACAGACTGAAACAGGATCCACAACTTTCACCTCTCACAAAAATCAAAGCATGGTGGATAACAGACTGAAACCTAAGGCATGAATCTATAAGAATTCTAGAAGAAAATGCTGGAAAAACTCTGATAGACATTGGCCTAAACAAAGAATTTTTCAAGAAGACCCCAAAGACAATCACAGCAACAACAAAAGTGAATAAACAGGACCTGATCAAATTAAAAAGATTCTGCACAGACAAGGAAACTATTACAAGACCAAACAGACAACCTACAGAATGGGAGAAAATATTCACATGCTACACACCCCATAAAGGGCTGATAACTAGAATCTATATAGAACTCAGGAAAATCAGCAAGAAAAAATCAAACAACCCTATCAAAAAGTGGACAAAGGACATGAACAAAAAGTTTTCAAAATACAGAGTAATGGCCAGCAAACATATGAAAAAATGCTCAACATCTCTAATCATCAGGCAAATGCAAATCAAAACCACAATGAGATATCACTTATCTCTGGTGACAATGGTCTTTATCAAAAAGTCCCAAAACAATAAATGTTGGCATGGATGCGTAGAGATAAGAACACTCATACACTGCTGGTGGGACTGCAAACTAGTACAACCACTGTGGAAAGTAATATGGAGATACCTGAAAGAGCTAGAAGTAGAGCTATTATCTGATCCAGCAATCCCATTACTGGGCATCTACCTAAAGGAACAAAAAACATTCCATAAAAAAGACATCTGCACTAGAGTTTTTATAGCAGCACAATTTACAATTGCAAAGATGTGGAAACACTCAAGTGCCTATCAACACATGAGTGGATTAATACAATATGGCATATGTATACCACATAGTTCTACTCAGCCACAAAAAACAATGGTGATCTAGCACCTCTTGTATTATCCTTGATAGAACTGGAACCCATTCTACTAAGTGAAGTACCACAAGAATGGAACCATGTGTACTCACCATCAAATTGGTATTAACTGATCAACACTTATGTGCACATACAGTAGTAACATGCATTGGGTGTCAAGCAGATGGGAGGGGGGAGGGGGGGTGGGTATATACACACCTAATGGGTGCAGTGTGTACCTTCTGAGGGATGGACATGCTTGAAGCTCTGACTTGGGTGGGGCAAAGGCAATATATGTAACCTAAACATTTTTACCCCCATAATATGCTGAAATTTTTTAAAAAAGTTGGGAAAGCATCCAATGGGGAAGAGATAAAACCAAACAAAACAAACCCAGATGAAGCAAAGTACAAACATATCTTTACAAACAAACAAGCATCATGAATTTATTTTTTGCATAAAGTTAATGAGTAGCTCTAAAGATCCCTTGAGTGTGATCAAACATTGAAAGCAGTAGGTACATTTGGTCGGGTAGTAATTAAGAGCACTAGCTTTAATATTAAAGAGACTTTTATTAAAATCTTGATTTGTTTTCTTATCTTTGATATTTTATACTATTAGCTAGGGGTGTTTGCCAATTATTTAATCTCTCAGAGATTCAGCTTTCTAATTTGTAAAATTAGCATAAAACTACATCAGAAGGTTTCTAAAGCATTAAGATAATGTATATAAAGTGCACAGTCTAGAATATGACAAATAATCAACTAAACAGTGTTTATCAGGATCCATTCTATCTCCTTTAAAATGTGGAAGAATTGGTTGATGAAGAGAGAATTTAAAAGGCAAGTAGAAGAACTGAGAGGAGTAGAAGAATTAAGAGGTAGAATTTGTTACAGAAGATGTAGATTAGAAGATAAGGTTTTCAGTATCAATGCAGGGGGCATTTAGAGCATCTCTAGAGTGCTGGAATAGTGTCTGGAAAATGCAGATGAAGAAAGGAGAGCTAAAACTTTCTGTTCTTTGAAATCTTGGTACTTGTATCACATTTAGGGGTTTGAGAGACAGAAAGGAAGTAGCTATTTTCAAATTAATTTTTAGCTGCTGGCTCATGTTTCTTTGAGCAGAACACAATTCTAAGCATGGACCAGGAGGGCCACAGGCTCAAAGATATATTTAGTGTCGAGGAATCAAGGGAAGTGCTTAATTTTTGACTGAGCACTTTGTTCTGTCCATGGTAAAGATCTGCATGGAGAAAAGATGGATATTACCTAAATGTGACATGTTGAGGTTTTCATTGTGTTATTTTATTCTTTCTTTGCTCCAACTCTCCATCTGTAAGAGGAATAGTATTCCCAGACCAACAATAGGAAAACTAGGCCCAGAGCATTTAAATTACTTGTTTGAAGTTGTACAGTATGTAAGGGACTAGAATTATATACAATATGTATTTGATCAGAAAAGCCCTTGCTTTCTCTTACATCTTCCAGTCACCAAGAGATGGACAGTACAATGTTTTAGAAAACAAAGAACATTGATTCGACACAGTTGTAAGCACGGGATATTCTTTAAAATATGGTTTTCTTTCACTGACTTCCTGTTTAATAGGTTTTCTTATGATTTTGAAATTTGGATTGCTTTATATAACAGCTTAGGCATAAGGGTGTCAAATATCTGATATTCAAGTATGTTCATGTATGTTTATGTAAATGTGTGCTTGTGTGTGTTCATGTATGTGTATGTGCTTGTGCATGTGTATGTCTCTGTATGTGTTTAGTAATTGAAACATAGATTTCCAATATCTCTTAAATGTGGGACTCCTGGGACTAGATATATCCAAATGATCTCACTTAATACTTATAATAACTCCATGAGTTAAGAAACACTATCCATCTTTTTGTAGTTGAAGAAATTTAGAGTTAGAAAGATAATAAATTAAGACAAATCATAAATGGTGTCAAAGCCTGCAATTCTCTCATTCCCAGAATTCACGTACCTGGCTTACTAATTATGTTCCTGTGTTTAATTTCTCACCCAATACATATTAGAGGGTCAGTAAATTTTATTACATGAATGAATGAACAAATGGATGATTTAGACTCCATGTAGATGGAAACTTTGTATGTTTCTCACCTTTAGTTCACCTTGTCATTTGCAACTCAATCCACTCCTAAGCCTGATTGCCTACAGAGTTTATGAACATGTGGCAGTACTTTTGCTTCTTTCAACAGGAGTCAGTTGACTAGGATTATGCCTCGGTAGACCATTCCAATTTTAAATAAAACATAACTATTACAAATAAATTGTTACTGAGGCTCCTTAAACTGGAGCAGGCATTACTCAGCTTGAATAGCTTTCTTTTCCTCCTTCTTTTGTATAGCCTCACTCAGGAGCCACATCCAGTCAAAGGTATTATATGTAGCTATTTTTCAACTGTTTTTCAATAGACAATTAGAAGAAATTCAAATTAAGGTATGATTCTTCATATCAAGTGCCAAGACCAACCAGAAAAATATAAATCAATATGCCGTAGAAACAGAAAAAAATCCTCTAAGCTATTTTATTCAGAAACATAAGAAGTCAAAATGCAGGAGGATTTCCAGGAAGAACATATCTGTCCTCAGAGGAGCCCATGACAAAGTCAGGGTAGACCTAAGAACTCTTGATCCCAATTAGGTTTCATTTGTTGCCCTACCAGTGGATGCCAGCAAATTCATTCATTGCACTGTGAGTTTTCTCCCCAGAATATTCTTATCTTAGTGGGTCAAATACTCTGTCTTTTTGTTTCTACAAGCATAGTAAAAAGAGGACAAGTCATTGTAGACAAAGACTGTCACATCCAGCATAGAATCACCAGCATATGGTATAGTGCCTTGCAAATATATGATGTTCAACAAATATTGATTGACTAGGTGGTTTTCCTTAAAAGAAGACAATGACAATAAAATCTTAAAAGGGAACCATTTTACTTTGGGTTAATTTTTTATAAAGAAGCCGATTTCTAGTTTTTTTTGTTTAACTTGTGGCCTGGATGATAGTTCACTGACTTCTATTTTTATTTGACTTTATTGATTTGCCTAGAGGAGACAAAATAAAATATAACACAACAAATCTTACTCCTTCACTCTGTATTAGGAGGAGGGTGGGTGATGAGTGGGAGGAACCAGAATCCTAAATTCACTTTAAATCAAACCTCAGTGACTCAGAACATAAGGTTGTCTACTCCCTGTGACAGTGAGGAGCACATATGTAATATAATAGCAGTGTCTATAGCTGAATCAGCATGGCGAGAATAGCAAACTATTTAATACTACAGAGCTGTAGATGACAACAAATGTACTTGGTTTGAAGGAGGCACAACAGGTACTTGGTCAGAAAATTATTTCAAACATTGAACTGATAGCAGAAGGAATAGTCAAAGCTCTGTAGTAAGATGGCATAGGTCTGATCTTGAATATATTTCTCTTTAACTATGTAAATTTATTCAAACCAATTCATGTCCCTGGGGTTCAGTTTCTTTATTTATAGGCAAAATTCAATGGCTAAAATATTTCCCATACCTGTCACAGAGGTCATTTTGAAGATGAAATAGGCAATGTGTACAGTGTACATAAAAATTCCTTTGTAAAATGTAAAACACTATAAAAAACAATGGAATAAGTAGAGTAGCAAAATATTAGGTCATTAAATATGAAATTCCTGATTTTAAGTTAAGAATTTAGTTTATTATATCTCAAATAAGAAACAATACAATTAATCAAAGTATGTGCCTGAGCAATCAACACAGTTTTGCCATCTTAACAGTAAATTGCTTATGCCAGGAGCAAAGCAATTTAGGGGCCTAGAGAATGAGTAGCAATGAAATCATGAAAGGCGTTTTCCATAGCTTGTTGAGAATTGAATATTTTTCCTTGCATGAAGTGGTCCAAAGCCTGGAATCAGTGGTAGTCAGTTGGTGCAAGGTCTGATGAGTACAGTGGATGACAGAGAGCTTCCAAGTCCAGCTTCTGTAGTTTGTGCAGCATTGTTTTCTCTGACATGTGGTCTTGCAAGAGGATTGGCCTGTCTCTCTTGACCAATCTCAGCTGCTTAATCTCAAGCATCCTTATCATTTTGTCCAATTGGTTGCAGTAGACATCCACTATAATTGATTGACCAGGTTTCATGAAGCTGTAGTAGATGATACCTGTGCTGCATCACCAGATACCATTACGTTTCTTCATGAATATCAGTTTGGGACTGTGTTTTGGCACTTCATCTTTGTCCAACCATTGTGCGGAATGCTTGCAATTGTCAAAATGAATCCATTTTTCATCTCATAGTGTAGAAATGATTCGCCTTTATGTCATGACAGGAAAGAAAGGCAAGCTTTAAGACAATTTTTCTCCTGAGGCTTCTTTAATTCATGCGGAAACCATCTATCCAGCTTCTTTACCTTGCTGATTTGTTTCAAGTGGTCCAATATTGTTGGAATAGTAATGTCAAACCTTGCTGCTAATTCACATGTAGGTTGAGATTGACTTTGTTCCACTACAGCTTTCAAAGCATCATTATCCACCTTGGTCTCAGATCACCCACATAGCTCATTTTCAAGATTAAAATCACCGGAATGGAACTTCTCAAACCATCAATGTACTGTGAGTTCATTAGCCATATCCTTCCCAAACACTTAGTTGATATTTCAAGCTGTCTGCACTGCATTGTTTCCATGACAGAACTCATGTTCAAAAATAACACGGATTTTTGACTTATCCATGTTTTCACAAAAATTACTTTAAAAAAAAATTTGAAAGATAATCACAAGCCAAAATGTGCATTTGAAAGAATGAGGATGTACCTTCACAGTAAAAAAATTAAGAAGTGTCAAAGTGAAATGTCAGAGATATCAACTATCAGTCTTAGTACTTAAGGAAATCAGACATTGCGTACTTAATAACCTAAAAGAATCAATGATCTGTGATTCAGGAAACCTGCATGTAAATCAGGTTCTGGCATTAACATGAAATAATTAAGTAAGTTATTAAGTCATTAATTTCTCAAACCTCAGTTTTCTTATCTATTAAGTAAGCAAATTGTTTTATCAATCTCTTCTAATTACAATATTCTCTAATTGTGATTGGGATTGTGATTTTATATTTAAAATTCAGTTGTCCTTAGAATGTTACATTTTACTGAGCTGAAGAGTATCTTCTTAAAATTTCCTTTTAATTAAATCTTCCCAAAGCTTCTATTTTATTTTATATCTTTTCTTCAGAGAAACAGGATAATCATATGATTTTCAGGTATAAATATACAAAGCCTCTGAAGTAGGAAAACCTCATGCTAAAATAGGACTAGAGAGTGAGGTTTAAAAAAAAATGAAGGCCAGTTATTGCTTAGTTTTTATAATTTTATCTAATCTAAATGACACACTTATAGCAACATTCGGATATCATAAACCAAAACTGTAAACATAGGTGTTGTCTCTCATCACAGATATCAATAGAAAAGTAAATTAAGGTTTAGAGCAAGAATGAAACATAATAGATTTTTTTTCTAGGAACTCCTATAATTTGCAGGGGTAGTGAAAACACAACTGACATAGGTTAAATATGATAGAACTGTTCTGCCTTAAATATATAGAAGAATAATAACTCAGAAAGGGGGGTTTAAATTTCAAAGATCTTTGATATCAACACTGGTTTTAGGACTTTAAAGTAAGTCTAGCAAATATAGAATTTCTACTAAAGTATTCATGCTCTAGAACTTTAATTCCCATAAACTGCCATAAAGCTGATAATGATAATTGGGAATTTGCTGGTTCCTAAGAATACTAGCTCCTTTACTGCATTTTTTAAAAAATTAAGTATTGGATTGCTGTTTAGGAATTCAAATTCAAAAAGAAAAATTTTAAATATACATTTAAGAAAATATTTTCAAAGCTCCAAATCATTTACCTTGTTATTCATTTATATAGATTTTCCTTGTTCTCCTTTCTATGAATTTATGAAGCAGCCATCCTTTTGAAATTAGTTATGTCACTGCTTTCATATGATTTGCACATTCAGTAGAAAATATTATTTTATCAAAAAGACACCTGCATTTGGATGTTTATTGCAGCACAATTCACAAAGATGTGGAATCAACCCAAATACTCATCAATTCATGAGTTGATTAACAAAAGGTAGTGTATGTATACGATGGAATACTATTCAGCCATGAAGAAGGATGACTTAATGCCTTTTGCAACAATTTGGATGGAAATGGAGACCATTATCCTAAGTGAAGTATCTAAAGAATGGAAAAACAAACACCACATGTACTCACTATTAAATTGGAAATAACAAACCATATATATACATGATATAGAATTGATAATAATTTTACATCTGTGTCTACATTGCTACCACCAAATTTCTTTGTGTCCCTGTAAAATTAGCAGTCAGAGTTTCAATAAGAGGGGGCAGTGATATAGCCTATACCCCAATGAATTTTTATTTGATTACCATAAAGGACAACTAGAATTGCCTCCAGAGAATTCATCCTCACTGCAGTTCCACCCCATCTCTCAGCCCAGAGTACCTTGGCTCAAATTTCTGAAGTTATATCAAATGTAAGAGGCAGACATCTCAATCACTTGAACTTAACAGCATCAGAGGCTAGACCTAAGGCAATGGAATTACTAGCTGTGAACTCTATACTTAAGTTCCTTTAGAAGACTAAATCTCTGGGAGTTCATTATGGGCTGGATTGTGTAACACCAAAATTCATATATTGAAATGCTAACTCCAGTACCTCAAAATGTGATTGTATTTGTAGATAGTCCCTTTAAAGAGGTAATTAAGGTAAAATAAGGTTATATGGATGGGCTTTAATCCAATATGACTGGTGTCCTTTCATAAAAAGATTAGGAAACAGACATGCACATAAAGACGACCATGTGAAAACACAGGGAGACGAGAGCCATTTACAAGTAAAAATGAGAGGCCCTCAGAGGAAACCAACCTTACTGACACCTTAATCTTGGTCATTTGGCCTCTAGAATCAGGAGAAAATAAATTTCTTTGGGTTAAGCCACCCAATCTGTGTTACTTTGTCATAACAGCCTACCACACTAACACAAAGGTCAAATTCTGGAAACTTCTAGAATTTATCTGCCCTCTTTAAGGAACAGATCTCCTGGAGCTTTCCTTATTTAAAACCTATTCCTCATACCAATAGCTATATAATTTTATATGTATTTTATTATAAACCCGTTTGCCCAAGACTGTCTATAAATCTGGGTTTAGCAAAAAAAAAAAAAGAAAGAAAAGAAAAAAAATCATTCATGCCAATGTTTAGATGTCAAGGGTCACTCAAATTTTGTGAATGTCTATATTCTCTATCTGTCTTACACTTCATATAGGACCATATTTGAGATGTAAAGATTGGCTCACCTTCCTTATTAAAAAGACAAGGACCTGGATCTCATGAGCATTTATCCTTCTTAGGAAGACAGAATACACTTGTGCACAGTTCTGTGAAAATACTAATATAAGGCATATGTAAGGTGATAATAGCTTTCTCCCTCATTTATCATCAGATCATAGTTTTAGGACCTAGTGTTTCATTAGAAATTGGAAAAGAGGGCATTTTCTAGTAACAAAGAGAGAATGTCTTATTTAATATTTTCACTTATGAAAACAGGAGGAATGAGTGATTTTTGCATTGTGCAGGAAAGATAAAAGAAAGATAACAGGCATCAAACGTAGGCCACCTGAAACATTCAACTTTATATTCATGACCTGGTGACTTAATGTCTCATATCATATTTTGCAATTTACATTTTTCCACATTTAACATTTCTGAAATCAGAAGCATTTTATAAATGTGTTTTAGAATTATAAATAGTGGCCTTTTCTTTCTTAGAAATCTCTTAAAATTAATAGCATCTTACCTTTCATGAAATATGGTAATAATATTTCTGAATAGTAAAACTTAATTAACTTGGGCTAAAAGATAACAAATATGTCTACCTTTTACTTGGTAAAGTTACCATAAACCTTTTTCTTTTAATCATAAATCACTTAATCCTTCTCTTTAATAAATGATATATTTCTAACACCATTATTGTCAAATACTTCTTGGTGTTAGTGGAAAGGTGCTTTTCCAATTACTGCCTAATACAGGTAAAAAACAAAAAACTAGAATTCAGTTTAGCGATGATCTAACAGAATTATATTTCTAGCACTAGTAGGAACAATTACTGTATTAAAATACCAGGAGGTCAGAACGTCTCAATAGCCCACATTCTAAGTTCACTTAGAAGACTAAATCCCTTGGGATTTGTTGTGGACTGAATTGTACCCCCTATGTAACTGGTCACCTGTTAACAATACTTATCACTTAATTTCACCTCTCAGCTTCTGACCACTTTTCAGGTTCATTGATGAGCATCAGCCCATCCTGAATTTTTGTATTCAAGTACTATGTAATTAGGAACAGCTCCATATTAAGCAACATTACACGCTCCATAAATCTGAAAGGAATTCATAGTGACATAATTAATCTCTCATCAAACATCCCTGTTCCTTGGGCAATCATATTATCAATACAATAAGAATAGAAATTTTTTTCCTCACACAAAAAGTGATCTGACAATTGCTTGAGGGTGTTTAACTCTTAAAGAACCAGATTTTTTAAAAATTGCTGTTAGGAACTTAAAACTCTGTTTAAATATAATCTTAGATAAATTTCAAATCAGTAATTCTTTACATTGTTTTCTGAATATTAATATACATTCCAATATATTCTCTTACTTTACAAACATTTGCTGAGTCTCTAGCAGGTGTTTGGCATTAAGGATATATATTCAGGATCTCTTACCACGCTACCATCAAGATGTTGGCCAGGGCTGAGGTCCAATCTGAAGTCTCAGCTGGGTAGGATCCATTTTCAAGCCCACATGGCTGCTGACAGAATTCAATTCCTGATGGGGTGAACTGAGGGTCCCAGTTTTAACTGGGTTTTATATGGTGATTGTCCTAAATTCCTTCTCACATAGGCCTCTACGATAGGGTAGCTTATTTCATCAAAGCATTCAAGCTGAAAAAACCATAGAGAGTCTCTTAGAAAGGTAGAGGGTACAATCTTTTATATTATAATCACAGAAGTGATATCCCTCAGTTTTGTCATTTTACTTGTTAGAAGCAAGATGTTACTCAGGACTATGGGTTATAGCAGGCCGTGATTATGAAGAGACCCAAGTCACTGGGAGCTATCTTAGAAGTCTCTCTACTAGATAAATTGTGCTTGTGTGTTTGTGGGTGTGTGTGTTTAATGTACCTCATGAAATTATGCTACCAACTTAAATTCAGGGTGTGGCAGCTGAGACTTTATTCTTGCTGAAATTTTGTTGTAAAGACGATCAGAAAGAGAGGGGTCTCTGGACATAGAAGTGGGGGTCAAGGGATGATTAGTGTGTGAGTATGTGTGAGTTTGTAAGAAGATAATTTTAATGGATTGTAATGTGTCATTAGAAAAAAGTGAAATTGATGACCTGAGGGATTGGATTACATCTGTAATTTCAAGAATAAAATTAATGAGAAATTGAGAAGGAATGGGATCTAGAATGCAAGAGCCTTTGATGGGTGTGTTCTCTACAGCAACAAGAAAGGAGAAGGGAGTACGGGTTTAGATCCAAGAACCGTGCAGGATTTAAAGGAAAGAAGGTGAGAGATTTCATCTGATGGCATCTATTTTTAAAATAAAATATGAAACAAGGTCATCAGCTGAAAGGGAGTGCATACGCAGATATTCCAATGCTTTTGTATGTCAAATGGAAAGTCTTTTGAAAGAAAAGAGAATGTAAAAATGCAATTTGGTGGGTAGAATAATGAACAAAACAGAAAAAGCATAGTGGGAATTGATGGATTATTCAGAGTTCCCAGGTGAGTTTCATTGTGATGAATTTAAATTGAGGTGATGATCAGTTTTGTAGGTTGTTTTCCTTCGGAAATTCTCAGTTTCTCAGGTACTGACATGAAAGTATAAACAAAATTAGTAAATGATAAAATCATGGAGGCCTCATAGTGGAGATAACAATTGAGCAAAGTGTTAATGTGCAAGAAAGTTGATTCAAGAGAACAAGGAAGAAGGGAGAATATTTGCTAAGGACATGAATGATTTAGAAAATGGTTGGATATGATAGCATCAAAGGCCTATGAGTGGAGGGGATAAGAGGATGGAAAAGTAGAGACCCAGAAACTAGTAGGAAAAGGTGGAACAAATTGCAAGGGTCTAACATATCATGTTTAGGATTCTGAATTTTATGTTTTAGATTATAATAAATCAAAATATAATTCCACACAGTTAATCAATGCGATCATGTAAAATAATTAGGGCTGTGATCTTCTAAGGATCACAGTTTTGGTAACAAATATATTTTATCTCCCACATTTATACTACTTGATTTTCCCAACTTTACACACCATATTAGGCACAATACTCATCCCCTGTAGGTTACTCAACCAAACCTCTTGTTTGATTGACATACTGATATCAAAATATACACAATTTTCCCACAGAAGGCAACAGTTCATACAATCACTGATTTCTTACTGAAAATCTTTGGAGAAAGAAAAAAAGTATATAAATAGATAATCTAAATTATTTAAGAATTCTCAATTGTACAACTCTACTCTTCTTATCAGTATAATATTATTTTCTTTCATTTATAATCAACACCTATTCAGTTTCAAGATAATATTTCAGAAATTGCCATTCTAAGGAAACTACAAACAGATATTATTGGCATTCCCATTGCACACTCTTTCTGATCCTTAATTTTTTTCTCTTATCTTTTACTGAGAAGACTTGTCTTTCTTTTCTAATGCTTAATTGTCATAATTTATCTCATTTTCCAGCTTGCATATTATATCTATTTTATTTCTAAAGCATTTCTATTTTAATTGCTTTAAAAATTTCTCTTGTCTTCAAAGAATTCATTGCCTTAAAATATTCCAGTCTAATCAATGGCTTTTCATATACTTTCTATAAATTTTTTTATTAATCAATCTATAATCTAATAGTGCATTCTTTTCTTATAATTCTCTTCTAATTTCACTCCAGACCACAAATTTTTGCTCTTTAGTATATACAACTTTCTATAGCTCTTCTATTTTGATCAAATATGAAGTCCATATCAAGTCTATGTGAAGGCTTTTTCCTCAAATAATCTTCCTCTTTCTTTCAAAAAAACAAGTTAAACACAGAATGTTATAATAATGGACATTGGAGACTCACAAGTGGACAGTGGGGGAGGGGATGGGGAATGGAAAATTACCTATGAGGTACAATGCACACTACTCAGGTGATGGGTACAACAAAAGCCCAGACTCCACCACCATACAATATATATGTAATGGGAAAAAAAAAAAAAGAGCATTCACTCTCAGAGTTCTGTAGTTGTGACGTCTGGAGGGACAAAAGTTGTCACAAAGAAAAATATACTAGTTAACTGACATGGTATATGTACCATCACTCTTTAAACACTTTTCCACTCTAACAACCCATTCTATTCCCTCCCCTTGTGTTGCAGTCTGTCTGATTGCCTTTAACTGTTTCTCAGAAGTTTTACATATCTATAATTTCAAGTCAATTAATCCCAAAATGAAATATCAATTACATTAAAAATAGCAATCCTATAAAGTCCATCATTTTTAACATAAAATGTAGAACTAAAATTACTGGTGAAGAGATTGATAAGGATTTGAAAGAGTTAGATGGGCTAAGAACCAGCAGAGAGAAAATTGACTAGAATAATTTATTCATTTCCTAAGGCTGACATCACAAAGTACCATATGTTGAATGGCTTAGAGCAACAGAAATGTATCCCCTCACATTTCTGAAGGCTAGAAGCCTAAAATCAAGGTGTTGACACTGTTGACACCTTCTAGGGGCTCTGAAGGAGAATCTGGTTCTGTTTCTCTTCTAGCTTATGGTGGTTGCTGGAAATCTTTGGCATTGTTTGGCTTGGAGACACATCATTCCAGTTTCTGTCTCTGTCTTCACATGGCATTCTTTCATCTATATGCCTATGGAGTATTCAAATCTTCCTCTCCTTTCTTTTGTAAAGACACCAGTCATTGGATTTAGGGCCCACCTTAATCTAGCATGACCTCATCTTAACTTGATTACATCTGCAAAAAGCGCCATTTCTAAACAAGATCACCTCCACAGGCAGTGGTTGGGAGCTGGGAGGAATTGGTACTTAAACATATACATTTCTGGGGTACACTACTCAACCAACTACAGATGGTAATTTTTTTAAATCCTTCAAAAAACAGTTATATTGAAAGATTAAAAGAGGCCATAGGAAAATTTATAAAGCCATTATCTATGTTTTGGGCAAAAGTACCTAGTATTTTCTTGCTATCAAAGTCAAATAGTGAGTGGTGGTGTTTTGTACTTCCACATAATTTTGTCACAAAAAATATGATGCTTCCTCCCGTTCTAAATCAATTCTTATCCCTACTGGTTCTATGAAATAGAGATATGATTATAATTCATTTTAGTTAAATATGAGATTTTTTAAAGCTTAATTTTTAATTTAACGCGCAAGATAGAATCCCATCTTAATCACATAATCTTAAACATATTGTCCTGCTCGAAATTAGTTCATTTAATATGTTCTTTTTCAGTAATAATTATCCTTATAAAAGTAAGATGTTTGTATAGTCAGTGGTGTTCTACAAGGCTTTCCTTTTTAAAAGAGAGATCTATTCACAGCCATTTCAATCTGACATTCTTTGTATAGTTAAAGGTTTTTTTATCTTAATACACTAAGAGTTGGGTTTGTCTGACACTTATGACAGATCTTATCCAATAAGCTCTTCTTGAAAGAAACTAACAAATATGTAGATGTACTGTTTATTTCAGTAGAGGGTATTTTCATTTAAACACTAAGAAATTTAATGGAATTGAGGTACATTTTACCTTCCCTCAGGTTATTGGGTACTCAAGGAACTGGGACAATTAAAACAAACATTTTCAAACTTCAAAGGAATCATGAACATATTTGATTATCGTATTACCTTTCATGTGAATACCTCCAATGTGATATTTTTCAAACATGCTTTGAACTAATAACTCTGGTACACCCAGTCTACATGCCTGAATGTTTCCATTTTTATTTCTTCTTTCTCTTATTTCTCACGACCAAACTGACTTGTGTACATGCCTCTGTGTGTGCATGTTTGTGTGTGTGTGTTTCTGATTTCAACTTCACCCTTATCCTCATGTCGCCAATTCAATTTATTTTGTGTGTGTTCCTCTTTATAGGAATCTCCTTGTCTCAGCTGGCCCTTTGTCTTTTCAGAAAGAGTTGAATACTCTGAGACATTTGTCATCTGGTTAAGGAAGCAAATAAATGCACACAAGAATCTACATAATCTATTTAAAGTTAATATAAACTGTATATAAGTGCTGAGAAGCACAAAATAAGGGAGGGATTAGTGAAGTTTTAAGTTAGTCACAAAGCTTTTCTGAATTATACGTGCTGCCTTAAGCTTTGGAATTACATATTCATGTTTTCCTTCATAGGCATTTTGTACGCCAAAAAGACTTTAGGAGCCTTGAGGTCACAGATCTTACCCTGTGATTCACAGACTTTCTCTCTCTCTCTCTCTCTCTCTCTCTCTCTCTCTCTCTTTCACATGCACACACACACACACACACACACACACACACACACACACAAAATAGGCTACTACTGTCTATGTGTCTTAGGTCTCTTATATTCCCATTTCTATAATTTCCTTCTCCAAGTACATGGTACCTTCTTCTTTTCTTACATATTCATCTCATGGTCATCACAAAAACTTTCTTAAAGTGACATCTGATGGCTGAAATGGCCTTCCTACATTGTCCAGCATTCTCTCTCTCTTCCAGACATCTTATTAAATTTTAAATTCTTACTCGTTAGGGAAGTTCCCTTTAAGTAATTAACAGAGTAGTAATTGTTTTCCTAATTTTTAAGTACTTAGTTTAATTTGCTTCTACAGTAAAATGACCATGTTTTCCTTAATACAAATTTATATATAATTCTAAAATTACTTATCTGTGTACCTATGTAATTCCATTTCATTTATTTAAAAGGTTTACTGGGCTTATAGGTTAGACATATAGCACTATAAATGTAATGCAACTGAATTTCACTAGAAATTAAAAGAAAACTTTTAATGGTATTTTTACCGTATTAAAGATCTTTTTGATATTTATGTATGTCATGTGAATAAATAACACAGAAATGCTGCTCATCAAAATTTGCAATTGACATATAATAGATCATTTGCTACAGAACAAAGATCCAAAAAGACATTTACACTAGTATATTAGGGAAATAAAATATTCTTTAGGACAAAATATGACTATGACTTCTGCCTTCTAAGGAGAAGTAGTGGTGGGTGGAATAATTACTCATTGTGAAATATATTGACTATCAATCACTCCTGTTTACAGACAGAAATAAGGGAGGGCACTCTAACCTAGAATTCTATATTTTAGGAAAGATATATTTTCTATCTTCAGTGAGTTTTCTGTGCTGTTAAAGTGACAGAAGCCATATTGGGGTATGTGTGTCTGTATGTGTTTGAGATAGAGAGGTAATTGGTAATTTTTGGTCATGCAACATAAACTCTGAACCAAGCAAGAGGTGGAAGGAGTTAATGTTCACATCCAATGTACACTCTCTCAAATGAATGCCCTTCTCAAGTCAGAGCTGCCTTTAGAACACTGTTAAGGAACCCATGCCTTGGGAGATGAATGATCTTGCCCTTCCTCGGGACACATACAGCTAGATATGGTGACTAAGGAAAGCAACAGATACTTGGAGGGAAGATGGGAGCGACTGCCTTCTCATTTCACAAGGACACAATTCTCTAAGCAGCAGGTAACCTGGGTCCTCTCAACCACACACCCTGTAGGCTACCCTGTTTCTCATTGTGATTCCTTTTTTAGGACTGTTCTTTATAACCCTGTTGACAACAACTACCCTACCTAAATGTGCCCTGCACTCCACCCCTACCAAGGTTGTTTTTCCTATTTTTAGTATAAGCAGGAAAGTGAGACATGAGTACATATAAGAACAAACAAATGGGATGCTGAGTAAGAGAACATACTGTAACACCAACAAAATAAGGATAAAAGGATAACCACAAGTGTCACAAGAAACATAACAGGGCACATTATATGACATTACAGTTCTCCCCTTTTCCCAGTGGGCTTTGGACACCATGACACATCTGGGCCTAACCATATAAGGTGAAAAAGTCCTCTACCCCATAATAGGAAAGAGATAACATCCCCATTGGTCAAGAAAAAAAATGGGAAGGGACAACATCAGGAAAGAGGAGAGGCCAACTGGGAGAAAAGGGGATAACACAGAATCCCCGAGGCCACTGTTCATTCGAACGTGTGCCCACTCCTACCTTCTTGGGCATGTACTATTGCTTACGAACAAACTTCTTTGCTCACTGATTTAAACTTTTGTGTCCCTCACTTTCATTCTTTGATTGTGAGAAGACAAGAACCTAAGTATTCACATCAGTAGCTGGTGACACTATCATATCATTCTATAGTCAATCATTCTTATCCCAACTAATTTGGCTTTAACTGTCCTTCCTCAAAATATCCTTTTGAGGCAACGAAGGTGAAGAGAGTAATATATCAAGTCTGACTCTCATTTTTAAAATTTATTTTCTTCCAGAATGCAGGGGAGCACACACTCTAATTTCATTGATAAGGCCAGCTTAGGAATTCACAAGATGCTATTAAGCTTCTAAAAGCATAAACCGAACAAGAACAGAGACTGAAATCAGAAGCATAAAACACAGGAATCAAGAGAAAAAAAATCATTTTCAACAGGAATATCAGGGAATGTCATGTAGGACTCTGCCCTTGCCAAGACCCACACCGAAGTGAAATATAATGAGGAGCATATTTCTAGCATTTCAAAAACCTTAAACTGTCTAAAAACAGAGATACCACAGTTACAAAGGACTAGTTCTCCCTTTTTATTCCAGATCCTTTTGTTTCTTCTCTGGGCTTACATGAAAAGGCCCAGAGCAAGGACATAGAACCCTACATGAATTGAAGCAGCCACAGCTGTCAAGCAACCAGCCTCCTGGGATACACAGCGATGACTGTGGACTGGAGTAATCAAAACAATGGATTAGATCACTATGATAGCAGCCAGTCAATTTGAGCAGGGATCCGAAGGCTGCTGTACTACAACAGGATAAGAAAAGAACTAGCTTCCATCGGCTACTCCAGAGCCATGTAACATAATCACAGGAGTAAAATTCATCATAGTCACAGACCTGGGAGTTATGCAGGATATGTACAATCAAGGGACAGAATCTTTGGGGCTATTTTAGAATTCAGCCTATTACAGTCTACCCTCTGGCTCCAATGATTCCTCTCCCTCTCTAAAGCAAAATACATTCACCCTCTTCTAGGGCTCCCAAGGGTCTCGCCATCAGCTCAACATCACAAATCTCATCAATATCATTTAAATCAGGTTTGGATGAGGCTACTGGGTGTAATCTATTAAACATAGCTCTTGGGACAAAATTTCCCTCCATTTTGGACTTGCGAAACTAAGAGACAAATTATTTGCTCACCCAATATTCAATGGTGGGACAAGCATAAGATGTCAGTTCTAGGCATTCTGGTTCATAAAGAAGAATGGAAAGCATAAAGGAATTACTGCCCAAAATATTCCTGAAACCAGTTGAGAAAATATTGGATTTTTAAAATTATATTTCAAAGTGTGGCAGTAATTTTCTGTGGTCCTCTGTGCTCTTAGCTCCATCCCCTAGGCTGTTTGTTCTGCCTTCAGAATCATCCTTTCTTTTTTTATAAAAGGTAGTACATATTTGCAGCACAGTAGTTTTATCAGCCTGCTTCCCTCCATGCTTTGGCCCTTTTAGTCCAAACTGGCAGTATTCCTGCTGATATGGATTTCTCAAGAACCTGTGACCTTACATGAATTGTGCTGGGTTTCTGGGTTTCACTGCATCATATAAGAGCCACACCCACAAATCTTTTTGAGATAATTCCTTCCCTATGTTTTGGTCCTGTGGAGCTGGCTGAGGCACAAAGCCCTTAAGCTTCCTAGTGGTTCTCTAAGCACACTCTTATCGAAAGAGCAGTTGTATGACAGACTTTTCTGACCTTTTGATCATTCTTAGGTTTTAGCCTGAGGATGTACCACCACACTCTCTGTTTTTTCTCTATGCCACATTTTCATAAGGGTTCTCATCATTTGAGCAGCTTTTGCCATCCGAATAGTTTAAGAATATCCAAGTCATCAAGTCCAAGTTTCTTTTTGATTGCAAGTTTTTCCCTCAATTTCTCTTTCTTTTCTGGCTTTACTATAAGCACCAAGAAGAAATCAGGGCATAACACAAACACTTAACTTCACTTGAGGGTCTCCTCACCTTTATATCCAAGTTAATTTACACATTCTGCTTTCCACACAACTATAAGACAACTTTGCTAAGCTTTCAGCAACTACACATGAAAAATCTCCCTTCTTCCTAATCGTATTAACATGCCATTCACTTCCTTCTGAGCCCTCCAGGGCAGTCTTCCATTTCTATATTACTACTAACAATTTGTTCAAAGCAATCTAAACTTTTTCCAACCTGTTATTCAAGCTTCACTCACTGCCTGATTCCAAAGCTACTCCCTTATTTTAGGTATATGTTAAGGCAACACTCCATTTGCAGGTTTCAAAATCTGTATTAATTTTCTATTACTATATAATAAATTATCAGAAACATAGCAGCTTAAAATACCACTCATTTCTTAGCTCATAGTTTTTTGAGGTTAGAAGAGTGGCATAATGTGTTCTATGATCAGAGTATCACAAAGCTGAAACTCAGATGTTGACCAGGAGAAGTTCTCATCTGGAGGCTCTAGGGAAGAGTGTACTTTTACGCTGACTCTTGCTATTGGCAGAATTAATTACCTGGTGATTGTAGAATTGGGTTTGTATTTCCTTGCTTGCTTTTACCTGGGGCCAGCTTCAGCTCCTAAAGACTTTCTGTTTTCCTTGTCATGTGACTCTCTTTATCTTAAAGCCAATAATGGCACATCAAATCCTTCTCATGCTTTAAATCTCTGTTTCTGACCTCTAGACTCAGATTTGTAGGATTGACATAACAGTCAGGCCCATGTGGATAGTCTCCTTAATTTAATGTCAAATGATTTGGAATCTCAATTATATATTTGACATTTCTTTTGCAATACAAGGTAACATAATTATGGGAATAAAAGCCATCATATTCACAGGCCCTTGGATTATACAGGTCTTGAGCAATACAAGGCAAGGATCATGGAGGCTAACTTAAAACTTTTCCTACCACAGCATCCCAATATCACATAGTATCCTCTTCAAGCTGGTGCTTCCACTGTACCTTAAATATTGTTGAAAGATTAGCAGCCTCTGGGTGGTGTAGTACACCATAGGACTAGTAGATTCCATGGGTATGTGGCAACCCCTACATCTTCTTTCCAATAAAACAGAGCCCTTGGTCTGAGTAATATTATGTAGAATCTCATGTCAATAGATCCACTGACCTTATGAGATTGGAGAGCAGTGTTGGTTGTGGTCCTGCATGAAAGAAAGGGAAAACAATATCAAAATCTGATGGATACAGTGATAGAAAATTACAAGGTAACAAGCCACTGAGTACTTTGCAATTACATTGTCAAGAAGATGGTTGTGTTAAGATTTACCTTGTCTTCAACCTCTAATATTTACCAGATGGAATACCTTCATTTCTCCAAAATTCCATTAATGTCTATAACAGAATATGATATGAATATAGTTGGATTCATTTCTTGAAACTAATAACAAAAGGTGTTTCCCTAGAAGGAGCATTTGCTATACTTTTCCACAAAATTATTTTTACTTCATATGTGACAATTGTAAAGAAATTGTCATTAAAGCCAAATTTTTCCATTGTAGAAAATAGATGAAAATAATTCTCTTTATGTGAACTTAACTGAATGTCAAAGAAACTAGATGCTATATCCTTTCTCTGATTACTTTTCAATATATTAAGTAAATCTTTTCACCTTTCTCCTCCACACTCTTCATTTTAAAATGCTGACCATAATTTTAGCCATTTTTCTGTAAGGTTTTAACACATGGCTATAATTGACCCAATAGCATAACTGCTAGGAAAAACAACAATAAAACAGGAAAAACAGCAAAGTCAGTAAGATGTAAAACAACTAGTTGTATGATCTATCTGATTCCAGACAACCTGTTTGATAGTTTGGGCTAAATTTTTTCAGTGAATTTGTGGATTTTAACATTATTTTTGCAAAGCCAAAAAAAAAAAAAAGCACACAAAAATGATATAACTTGAGTAATACGAAATCAACTAAATGTCACACCACAAGCATGAGGCACTACAGAAACATTCCACAATCAACTTAGACTTCAAAATCATATACTTACTGGCCATTTGTATGTTTTCTTTTGAGAAATGTCTATTCAGGTCCTTTGTCCACTTTTTAATGGGATTACTTGTTCTTTTTCAGTTGCATTAAGTTCCTTATATATTCTGTATATTAGTTCCCTGTTGGATGAACAATTTGCAAATATTTTCCACCATTCTACAGGTGGTCTCTTCACTCTCTTAGTTATTGGTGGGAATGTAAATTAGTACAGCCATTATGGATAAAACTAGGGAGGTTTCATAAAAAAACTAAAAATAGAGCTACCATACCTCAGCAGTCCCACTATTGAACATTTATCCAAAGACAAAAAAAAAATCAGTACCTAAAGAGAATAACTGCACCCTGTTCAGAAAGAACTCAAACTATGTCTTTCCTCTACTCTTACATCAAAATAAACAACACAAAAGACTTCTGTGATCCCAAAATATGTGAAGACTTCTCCCCACCAGCAAATACACAATTAATTCTGCAACAGACACCAGCTGTGTGCCTCCAATTCAATTCCAACACTATCTACCCAGGGATAGCATCAGATCCCACAGGTTGAGGGCTTAGTATCCAAGATATCCCCTGCTTCAGACACTAGTTGCCCCCAGAACTTCAGACCAACTGGCTTCAACTTCTGACCAATACTGGTGGTCCCCAACCTCTGGGCCGTAGAGTGGTACTAGTCCATGACCTGTTAGGAACCAGGCTGCACAGCAAGAGGTGAGCAGTGGGTGAGTGTGTGAAGCTTCATCTGCATTTACAACCACTCCCCATCACTTGCATCACCTCCTGAGCTCCATCTCCTGTCAGATCAATGGCAACATTAAATTCTCATAGGAGCTAGAACCCTACTGTAAACTGTGCATGCGAGGGATCTAGGTTGTGCTCTCCTCTAATGCCTGATGATCTGAGGTGGAGCTGAGGCTGTGATGCCAGCACTAGAGAGCAGCTGAAAATACAGATTATCATTAGCAGAGTAGTTTGACTGCACAGAGACCATAATAAGTCAATTGTTTGTAGACACATCAAAAGCCTATCACTGAGTGGCAAGTGACAATTAAGCTGCATCTGGTGGCAGGCCTTATAGTGGCAAGTGTGCATCTTACTTCAATTGTAAAGTTGCATCTGTTGGCAGGCTTTATGTCAGAATCCAACACTTATTTTAGTCTGTGCATGGCCCACCAATTATTTTATTTTCCACTTCCATCCATACCTCTTTCCTGCACTGCACATGTCTCAGTCACAGTTTTGGTAAGCCCACAAGCTAACCATAGCAAAAATGAGTAAAAAACAAATGTCACTGGAGAGCTTCTTTGAAAAAGGGAAAGATCCAATGATGATATAGCAAAAGACCCTAAGGCTGCCAACAAAATGAAAGCTGCATTTAAAAGAAAACCTCAAGAGTCCTACTTAAATTATGGGTTCATTGCAACAGGTGCTTCACATTCTCCAAGCCTGCTTTGTATAATATGTGGTGACCAACTATCCAATGAAGCCATGACACCTTCAAAACTGCTTCACCACATGGAGACCAAGCACCCTGCATTAGAAGACAAGGCTTTGAAGATTTTCAAAAGAAAAAAATGTGATCATGAAGAAGAGAAGCAATTATTGAAGGCCACCACTCATCAGATGTGTCTGCACTGAGAGCATGATTCTTAGTGGCTAGGCACATTGCTAAAGCTAAGAAGCCCTTTACTATTGGTGAAGAGTTGATCCTGCCTGCTGCTAAAGACATTTGCTGTGAACTTTTAGGAGAGTTTGCAGTTCAAAAGATGGCACGTGTTCCTCTTTCAGCTAGCACCATAACTAGACAAATTGATGAAATAGCAGAGGATATTGTGGCACAATTGTTAGAGAGGATTAATGAGTCACTATGGTACACAATCCAGGTTGACGAGTCTACTGATGTTGACAACAAAGCAACAATGCTCGTTTTTGTATGACATAGTTTTCAGGAGGATGTGCATGAGGATATGTTATGTGCACTTTTGTTGCCAACCAACACCACAGCTGTAGAACTATTCAAGTCTTTGAATCATTTCACATCAGGAAAACTGGGATCATTTTGTGTCAATATACACACGGATGGAGTGGCTGTCATGACTGGACAGCTTTCTGGTTTCACTACTCAGGTCAAGAAGGTTGCTTCTGAATGTGACTCTATGCACTGTGTCATCCACAGAGAAATTCTGGCTAGCCAAAAAATGTCACCTGAATGAAACAACTTTTTGCAGGATGTGATTAAAATTATCAGCCATATTAAAGTACATGCCCTTAACTCACCTTTGTTTGTACAGCTCTGTGAGGAGATGGATGCAGAGCATACAGGTCTTCTCTTACACACAGAAGTGAGATGGCTTTCTAAAGATAGATCACTGACCAGAGTTTTTGAGTTATGAGAGCCACTTCAGAGATTTTTTTTTTAGAAAAACAGTCACCACTGGTAACACCTTTCAGTGACACAGAATGGGTAACAAAACTTGCTTAGTTGTGTGACATATTCAACCTGCTCAATGAACTGAACTGTCACTTCAGCAGAAAATGACAACTGTGCTCAAGTTGTCAGATAAAGTGGCTACATTCAAAGCCAAACTAGAATTATGGGGGTGATGAGTGGACATTGGGATTTTTGACATGTTTCAAACACTAGCAGAGATTTTGAAAGAGACTGAGCTAAGGTCTTCTTTCTCACAGCTGTTGCATGATCAACTGTCTCAGCTTTCAAAAGAGTTTGAGCATTACTTCCCAACCACACGATACCCAGGAACTGGGAAGAAATGGATCTGCGACCCATTTGGCAATAAGCCAGGTGAATCTACTTTGTCTGAGCTAGAAAAGGATCAACTTCTTGAGATTACAAATGACAGTGGCCTTAAAAGTATCTTTGAGACTTCAAATCTCCATATGTTCTGGATTAAAGTAGAGGTAGAATATCCTGAGATTGCCACAAATGCACTGAAAAGCCTGCTTCCATTTCCAACATCCTATCTTTGTGAGGCAGAGTTTTCTGCAGTGACAACAACCAGTATGAGATTACAGAGTAGACTGGACGTAAGCAACACACTTCGGGTGTCACTGTCTCCCATCACGCCTAGATGGGAATGATTGGGAATGATTAGTTGCAGAAAACAAGTTCACAGCTCTCAATGATTCTACATTATGATGAGTTGTACAATTCTTTCGCTATATATTACAATGTAATTATAATAGAAATAAAGTGCACAACAAATGTAATGCACTTGAATCATCCTGAAACCATCCCCGCAATCCCCAGTTCATGGAAAAATTGTCTTCCAGGAAACCAGTACCTGTTGCCAAAAAGGTTGGGAACTACTGTTTTAAAGGACACAAATAAACAGCCAGATGAATAGATACATCATATGAAGTCTGGAGGCTCCAGAGAGCAAGAGCTTCTGTCCCTGCAGAGTTGAGGTACACCACTCTCCCAGCATGTGGATGAGTTGTTGTTCACCTTCCTACCAGCCTCCATGTGCTCAGCTCTCCGGAAGCCACCCCAATTCTGTCCTTTTATGGAAACTTCATTGGTGGTCCGTGATTGAAGCACAGATGAACATGTGATTAGAGGAAAAAAGTATGGTCTAAATCCAGCAAGACCTATCTGTTCAGATTCTTTTTGGCTTCTCTGTATAGTATTCCTTCCTCCAGGTTAGAGAGCAAGAGCCTTTCTGAAATATGAGTCTTATGACTCACAATCATATTAAAATCCTGCCAAGTGGGCAGGTAAAAGGATGGCCAGAGATGGTCAGAGAGAGAGAGAGAGATTCTGTTTACTGTAACTAGGTTTAGTGGAGTTATGAGTCAGGAGCCATGAACAAAAAACCAATATATTACAATATCACACCCCCCCATGTTTAATGTAGGTCTATTCACAATAGCCAAGATATGAAATCAGTCAAAGTATCCATCAACAGATGAAAGAACATAGAAAATGTGATATATATATATATACATAATGGAATATCATTTAGTCATAAGAAAGAATGAAATCCCGTCATTTGCAACAACACAGATGGAACTAGAGGTCATTATATTAAGTGAAATAAGGCAAGCATAGAAAGACAGATATTACATATTCTCATACACACATATGGGAGCTAAAAAAGTGGATCTCATGGAGGTAGAGAATCGAATAGTTACCAGAGGCTGAGAAGGGTGGGTGGGGATGATGGGGAGGCAGCGAATGAAGAGAGGTTGGTTAATGGGTACATAAATACAGTGAGGCAGAAGGAATAAGTTGTAGTATTTGATAGTACAGTAATGTGACTATAGTTAACAACTTATTGTATATTTCAAAATAACTAGAAGATCTGGAATGCTCCCAACACAAAAGAATAATAAATGATAAATGATAAATGAGGTGATGGATATCATAACTACCCTGATCTAATCATTATATACTGTATGCATGTATCAAAATATCACATGTGCCCCACAAATGTGCACAATTATTATGTATCAATAAAATTTTTTAAAGCCTTCAAAATCAGCTGTTCGATTCTGTAGCAAATATCTAAATATACTTAGAAGCTGTACAATTGGAGATACTTTCTGACAAAAGGAGTCTGCTTTTACATTCCAAGGTAGGATATGAAAATTGAATGTCCTTTAACAATTTAGTAATTCAGGGAATTTTTTAATATCCCTGAGCCTACTCTCCTTTTCAAAGGTTATTGTCATAAAAAGACAATGTGTGGAGAATACCTTAATGATGGCTCACACACAGTAGTGCATAACTGTCATTCCATTATAAGTGTTACTTTCAAATATCTAGAAAAGGAAAGATATAAAAAGAAATGATTCCAGAGGAAGAGTGTCAAATGTCCATATATGTAAAAAAAAAAAAAAGGAAAAAGAATTTGTTAAAAATACACAAGCATACCAAAAAAGCATTCTTAACAATAAAAATTTATTTCACTTAATGCCTTTCTTATAGCATTCACTGGGAAATCATAATCACATCTGAAATTCAAGCATAAATAAACATATTCTTTACCATAATTACCTTAACCTTTCAAGATCCATTATAAAAAATAATATAATAACTGGTTGACAATGTAAAATTTTTCTGATAATTTTCTATTAGGTATAAAAAAGAAAATATAGTTTATCTTAGACGGGTTAAATGGAAATAACAAGATTTATTTTTGTTCACAGCATCTGAATTTGTGAAGCGTCAACATCTTACTTGATGACACTAAAGAAATAGCTTTTGCTATTCTTTAGGGAGAAATTATTCTGGATGCCTGTCATTTCATTTTACAAGTGTGCTGGAGAACTTCCAGAGGCATATGACTAAAATTCTGCAAGGTCTTTTTTTAAAAGAAGAAAATGACACAAAACAAAATAGGAGCAGATTTCACAATGCATTTGCTCCTTTGGCATATCTGAAAAAAAAACAAAAGCATTTTTTACCTCCCATTGCATTTTGGACAAAGCATTTGATATATTCAGAAGACAAATTATGGTCCTAGAGAAAGGTGTTGAAAATGATTTTAATTTGAATCATTTACCCTGATTTTAACCATTTGAAGGAAACAGGGTCAGGCTAAGTTTCATTCAAGATCTGAAGTTTTGTGTTGGTGACATTATGATACAGGGACTATTTTAGAGTCTCACAAAGCTGCAAATTGTGTTTTGAATAACTCCTTAATGCCCTGAAGAGTGTAATCAAATCTGCTCAAGTCGAATTGATGTCTTGCATAGGGCATAGTCCCTTGTATAGATTACCAAGATTCCCCTGGGAAAATCCATTCCAATAATCCCAAATTCAGATAATGCCACTAACATTATGGCTGACATTTATTTTGTTTAGTAATGGAAATAATACTTATGATCATTTTTGAGCAACACTGACAGCTTTTATATGTTTTCAATAAAACAAAAAGACTTTTTAATAGATAAGTAAAAACAGATGTTTGGGGGCACGTTTTAAAACAAAGCTCAAAAACAATCTGAAGAGAAATATCATCTTGAGAAGGCTCATAAAGACTATAATGTTAAAAATAGAGGGGAAACAATTGCAAAGGCTCATGAAAAAACAAAGGTTTACATCTACATCGTTGCAATCAATAATTTCTCTTCTATGTAACTCCTACAAAATGTGTAGATTTCTACACATACCATATGGAAAATTCTACTTAAATCTTCATTTGTAAATCTTGATGAATTATATTCAGTGGGGCTTTTAGAAGTTTACTTTGGTTTAAGGTAGATTATAGCAGTAGACTGTTGTGGAATCAGCTTAAGCCATAAGCAAATTGTGAATATTATCACTTCTGTAGGGATTAGCCCAGTTTGGTGCTTTTGAATCTATTGCCCTATACACTTTGAGCTATCAAAGTGTGCCAAGTCCTTTGTCAATCTGTGAGATTTTTCATTACCTTTCTTAGGGGGAATATAATGAGCTCCAAGTCTGCAATCCAGTGATTCAGTTATCGTTATTTTCGCTGAGTCACTCTTTGACCTTCAACTTGGTTCCTGCACCTGGATCCTTACCTTGTTTCTCACTGTCAGTAACTCAGCCACTGCCTATGTATGGGTGCATGTTTTGGTTCGAGAGTTCTGTTTTGAGCCTTTACCTTCAAATCTTTGTGCCAGTCCTTTCTGATGTTTGCTGATAGCCTGAGTGGGCTTATTTCTTCTTCCAGTAAATAAAATCTCCACAAATGCAGAACTCTCTCTGGTGTCTTTTGATGTCTCAAGTAAAATGTACCTTCAGGTATGTATACACCACTATAAAATTCACTCTATATAGAAAAATTTTTAAATGAATGGGTTGGTATGATTTACCAAGAATCTTCAATCCTAAATCCAAAATCAAAGACATATGTAAATCAAAATTAAATTATACTCTTATTACTGTGTTTCACATAGTGTGTATTCATATACTTATACATATATCTCTCTCCTCCTTTCTCTTTCTCTCCTTCTCCTTGTCCTTCTTATCATCTCATCTCCCTTGTCCTCCTTTTGTTCCTTTTCCTCTTCCTTCTTTTCCCTCTTCTTGCAAAGCAAAAGTTATAGAAATTCATGGACTCAAGATAGCTAGGTAGTCTTTTCACAAAAGTAACTCACATGATGTCATGAAAAAATATGGGATCTGGCTTCAGAATGACCTAGATTCAAATCTCAGGTAAGTTCCTAACATATTTTGGATAATATGTTGCTTAGTTATTTATCTTACATTTAAAATGGAGATAAACATATCTAGCACTCAGAGATTTTACAAAGATCAAATTAAATAGTAGGCACAATATGCATAGAATAGCATTTGGCATATAGTAGGTGCTCAGCTAATTTTTAATTTCCTCCATCTCTTAATTCTCTTATCTTTTATAATTAATTAGATATAGTAATAAATCATTATCTGTGTACCTCACTACTTTGTGTTGCTAACTCAGCATTCATATTTTCTGATGGACTCAAATACATGTATGTTAACAGATAAATTTAGGAAAAAATCTATTACTGTATTACTGTCTATTGTCAAGTATATTTTCTGATGGTGCAAAGGGGCTATCATTAGCTTTTAGTCAAAAGAATGTGTAAAGTAAATGGTCCTCTACACTCTCTCCCAATGAACATTACTACATCACCATATTACCAATGTTTCCCACCAAAGCTTTGGACACCTCACTTATCCAATATAAGCAAGGTCAGCAATGTACAGTGTAAACATGGTCCTCTATTTCTTATAATTATTTTGTATTCTACTAGTAATATTGATCCACAATGGCTGACTAATAATGTACAAATGATAATAATGTTTAAAATGCCCAAAAATGAAAACATTAATATGTTGAATGTTAAAAAAAAAACCACCACAAGATTTAAAGCTTCTTAAGGTGCCTTCAATAAACTATCCAAGAAAATAAATGACAAAATTCATCCAAGAAAAAAAGGATTAAGATTGTTGAAAATCCTTTGACGCTATGAAAGTTAGGATGACTATCACTGAAATCCATTAGGAGAGATCAGCTATTCAGCAATGCTAGTTGGAAGAAACTACTGCCAGGGGATGTCACAAATTCACAGACTTGGAAGAGATGAGAAACTTCTAATTTTCAGTGCTGGAAATATATGTAATCTAAAAAATGAGAATTATGTAAGAACTCCATGACCTTCTTCTGATGCACTTAATGCCCTGTTTTCTGGAATGCATTGAATTTTATGCCACGTCTTAAAATTGGAAAAAAATACTTGTAGGACATCAAGGCAAACTTCCAACCCAATAATGTTATTTTCCACCTACATTATTGACAAATAATTCTTCATTTTCCATTTGAAAAATTGTAATATTAAAGAGCTCATTACTTTACAAATTAACCTCTGGAACTGTATAAATTAGGATATCAGAAGGAAACAATATATTCAAAAAGTTCTATCTAAGGAATAGTAATGCAGGTACTAGTTACAGAGGCATGAGCAGGGTTGATAGAATCATTAAGGGATGGTGAGGTGCCCAGCTATGAGTAATAGTGGGAAACCTTCGCCACATTTAGACCTGAGGGGTTAGATGTCTTTCTCATCCTTGCCCTTAGGCAATCCCCATTATGTATTCTGTCAATATTCTTGACTAAATATCACGCCATTTGCTGATCCCCAGATCATTGTTCTTCAATTCTTGATAACAGTTTTAGCTTCTGGATTATTGCTATACTCTCCAGAACCGATCTTCATCTTAATTTATAGACGAGCCTTCTAACTGCTGGCCTCTCAGTTCTTTGAAATCCATTTTTCAGATTATTATGTCCTCCATTCTTCCTTATCTACTCATTCCCATAGTCTTATCCGAGCCCTTGACACTAAAAATAACCAAAACCTTTCCATTGCCTCAGTTTTACTGACTACAAATTCTTACTTTTCCAAGTCACTGTTCCAATCAACTGTGATAATATTGTTCCAACCTGAGGATTCCTTTAAATAGGGAGAAGGGTAAACCCATCGAAAAAGCGACATTTGAACAAAGTTGAAAGGGGTAAGGGAGGTAGACTTCACCAATGAATTCTTTCAAACTCTTTAAAGAGAAATAATGAATGCAAAATTAGAGAAAATTTTTCAGAGAAAAGAAAATTAATGGAATGTACTAGAAGTTAAGGAGTCATTAACATCAAAGATAATAGATATTTCAAGGCTTTAAGCTTAGAGATAAATGGATGGAAGTAGCATATACTGTATTCAAATTTAAAGTTTATTTTATAACAGCCTTAGCAAGATGGAAAATAAATGTTGAATGTTAAGTATATAGGTAAATTGGGAAAATGACAGTTCTGTATTTTTTAATACTTACTTGAGTTATAAAAATAGTAGGTCAATTTCTAAGACTATCTTTGCCAATTATTAAGATATTGCCTCTTAGCTCCAGACTTACCCACCTATTTAATATAATAAAATTTATAATGTTAGGGCTTGAAATTTGAAAACCATATTTTTATTTTCCAGCTGGCTCTAAGTTAGACTCTGCCAACAGTAAGAGCTAGAGGAATTCTGTAAGTCTGGAGGAGAAAGAAGTGACTTGCCCCTTCCCATTTTCTTGTACCAGCCTACATCCTGTTTCTTTGGGAGTCACTCTGCCAAAGCTTCTTAACCTTCACAGTGGTAATTCTGTCCTGTTGTAGTAGTATTCATTTTTTAGTTTTCCCAATGTTTTCAAAAAAGATTTAACTTGACTACTCAGGAGATACTAACACTAGTGCCAGTCCTCACTCCTCAGAGGATGAGGTTCCAGCTCCACAGGGCGCCACTTCTGAGCTGTGACATACCAGTGTTAGCCTTTCAATGTCCCCTCTTCAGATGTCTGAGTTTCAGCTCTACCCAGAAACCTCCTCCAAGCTACTGAGTTTTAATAAATCCAACCTCTTTTCTTTTTCCCCTAGCCCTAGAGATGCTAGCAGCTATCTCAGGGATAACTTAGAGTTCTTGTTTTACCTTTATATAATTTGACATCTACATACCCACTGAACAAGTCTTTACATTAATTTCTCTCTGTTCAAACAATAGGATGATTTCTGTCTCTTGGCTGGACCCTGAATGACACACTATAGAAAGGGCAAACATACAATGAAGATAAAAATAGCTATTACACTAGGCTGTTAAACTTTGAAACTAAAGCATGTAATAGAAATTAACAAACCAAAAAATATAACTGAAGGAAGTTCAAATAAAATGAAAAAACACTTATGTATGAAACAGACATTTCAGAATAATGGGAAAGAATTGTTGTGCGCGCACGTGCGCGCGCGCGCGCATGTGTGTGTGTGTGTGTGTGTGTGTGTTTGACAGAGAGTGAGAGGAGAGAGAAATAAAATATTTTACATTTTGGCTGAATACTATTAACTCATTCATGGCAAGATACTCAAATGCTTATAATTTAAAGAGCTAGTGTTCTCAAAAAGAGTCAGATAATTCTAAGAAAGGAAAATGTAACCTAGTTCATTTCTGTTTAATTTTCTTTACTAATACAAAGATCCATGGAAATCATGAATTACTAGGAGTTATTTCTCTTTATAAAAAGAATAAATAAAATAAAATATGCTGTGCTATTGAAAAAAATGTTCTCAATAAATATGGTGCTATTCAGCATAAATAAATGTCCAGAGAAAAACAAAACAGATGCATAAATTTATATTGCTTTTAAGTGCAAATAAATCAATGGCTGTCCTATGATGAAGTCTACCAACATTACTGGCAAAGACATTACTGTTTTCTTTTGCATTTATATTGCGCTATATTTTCTACTATGCCATTGGCTTCTTTGTAAATTTGAATGCCAAATTTGCTTAATAAGGAAAGCTCTAATCAATGGGTTTTTATGACCAAGACAAGATTTAAATTTTCTAGAAATAAAAAATTGCCTAAAATGCCAATGGATCAAATTTAAAATAAGTTTTTTCAGGACAATCACAATTTATTTCTGACCATTTTTCATTAGTTAAAAATAAACTGGTATTGCATTCATTTTGGATTTTGAAGCTGCATATGTTTGTCTCTACCTGGCTTTTTCTCACCTTTCACATCATCCTTTCATCTAGGACAGATTGATGATATGAGTTGTGCTAGTTGGCAATGTATTCACTCTTAACTCCAAACCAATCAATCCTTCATTGCCTGCTCCACAAAAATTAAGATGGGTCTTTTAAGTATTTCTCCTTTTTAGTTGAAGCAATGTTAAGATTTGTCATTAGACACTATAAGAGGAAGAATCTCTTTTTCTTGTTTCCAGTATTTTCTGTCAGCTTCTTCAAGTGGCTGTCAGTAGTGTGTGTATGTGTTGGGGGTGGGGGGACATACTTATAGAATTACCCCAATTATCGGTAGGAGTTCCATAGACTGCTTCCCACAGGGATTGAATGGTGTATTGCTAGTGAATTATCATTAAAGCTTACCCTGTGCCAGTGGTTGACTCCTAGCCTCATCTTGACAGCAACTCAAAGAAAGAGGTATTTCCTGTTTGCCAGTACTATCTAGGATTTTCTCTTCTGCACTCTGAAGGGGTTTTTTTTTTTATTACATTTAGCCAAGAACTGTGAAAAAGCTCTGACTTGGGTTACCCCAGCAACCTTCCGTCATGCACTAGTCTGCAATCATAACTTTACCAATGATATCTGAATCCAAGTCTTGAGATATAGCTTTTCCTTGGATACAGAGTGCTCTTTACTCCTTTATAGAACATCCCATTATAGTTAACAATTCTTTAGTGTAAACATTCCCTTTTCAAATTATTGTGTGATTTATGTCTCCTGATTGAAAGGAGTGAAAAAAGTTTGAAGTATTTTCCAAGTCTTCCGTATTACTAAGTGAAATATTTGTAAATGGATCACATCAGTCTGGGAAGTTTGTCTCTTAATACCTTTTTGTTTTTTTGAAATAACATCTCAAAGAGATTCATCGAGCAATGAAAGACAAACGATGAACATGTAATTATGTAGCTCATGGCCAGAGAAATTACATTTATAATTGAACTGAAAGAAGGTTAAAATAGGACTGTTTTTCTCTGGACTTAGAATACAGGACAGTACACACCATGTGAATTTTTAACTAGTCATAAGTGAAGGGGATGATTTTCCAGACTAGGGAAAATGTAACTTTCATGAGCATTGATCAAATAGTAAATTGTAAAGGATGGTTAATGGGACATTACATTTATGCGATTTTCTTGATAGTACAATTTTATCACATATGTTTGGCAGTACCATTAAGAAAATTATCTATCATATTTTCATGGAAAATTATTCTTCTTTTGGAAATGGTTCCCCAAAGAGATTTTATACATGTTATCTTCCAACTTTTTAGATGAACAATTTTTTATCTAATGCAAACATTGCTGACTTTTAGATGTATAAGAAAATAATATTGTAAGCCAACCAAGAATATCAAAATGATGTGCATAGTTTGTGGATGCAAGGTAAGAATAATACTGCTGTTAATGAAAATAGAAAAAAAAAATCATTGCAATTTATCTCCCAAATTTTCTCAGCTTCTTTTGTGGCTAAAGTTCTAGGAACTAAATCAGTTTGGAGGCTTCTGGAAAAAAATTGTTTTTCTGATAATGTAAACCTTCTTTCCTCCTTGTTAATTTCTCCTCTTTTTCTTCCTGTAAAAATAGCAGGGACTGGACAGGAAACCTAATCTACTGTTTGAAGAGAAAGTTAAGGGGCCCTATGGCATTGATTAAATTGAGCAGTTGCTAATTAAGCCCTGGACTACTTATTTCTGGAGTTCATGTTAGCTGAAGATATTTGCTTTGTTCCTGTAACAGTTAGCCTGGTATAATTCCAAATCAATTGAGTTATGACATACCATAAATAAAAAACATTGCAAAGTCTGCTCCTGTAAAAAATTACTAACACTGATCAGTGTTTTTTCCAAAACTCACTTGAATATTAAAAACACTTGGAGATTTAAAAAAAATAACAACAGCAACAAATAATGTGTGGATCTAAGCCATATTTTTTTAAAAATTGGTTTGTGGCAGAATCCATTAATAGGTATTTTTGTCACTGCCCAAACGGAATGTATTGACCACTGCACAGAAAAGAGTCAATATATTAAGACAGCAGAGGTTGCAGTAGAGAAAGAATTTAATATTGCAGAGCACCAAGCAAAAAGACTGGGGAAATTTCTCAAATCCATCTCCCAGAGAATTTTGGGGCTAGGATTTTTAAAGATAGTTTGGTGGCCAGGGGCTAGGGAATCACTATTGCTGATTGGTTGGGTTCAGAGTGAAATCATAGGGTTGTATAAATTCTATTCTTGTCCTGAGTCAGTTCCTGGGATCTCAAGACCAGTTGAGTCAGTTCGTTGGTATGGGCCACTGGTCTGGTTGGGTCATTTGGCTCACCAGAATGCAGGGCTTAGAGGATATCTCAAAGACCAGACAGGTTTCACAAGGGTGATGATGTCTTCTATGGGAGCAATTAAGAAAGCTAAGAATCTTTCCTACCATCAGCTGTGTGACTCCTAAATACTAAGCAATTATAGGAAAGCAAGGTAGGAAACGATAGCTGGTTATTTTTTTTTTAAATATGCTTGTACCTTTGCAGAGTTCAGCCCCCTACCACAGTTCCCACCTTGCAACCCTTTATTAATTTTATAAAGGGTGGTTTCATTTTTAAAAAATTCTTCGGAGACTATAATGTTCAGTCAGTATATAGCCTCACTGATGTTATCTTCTGAATAAACCCTTGTGGACTGATAGATTATGGCTTCTTCTAAATATTAGACTGAATTTCAAAAAGATTAGGGTATAGCAATGAATTATTTTACAGAAGTGTTCTTTGCAATCTAACTTAAAAACGTTAGTATTGTATACATGAGTTTAGTCGAACAACAAGTATGTTGATTTATTGGAGAGCAAATAATCTCTGACTATTTAATAATCAACTATCTCAATTTTTCTCTATCAGACAGGTTATTATTTTTTGTTTTCACAATGATGAGCAGCCAGGTCTCTGGCTGGTTTATTACAGATTTGAAATCCATGGCAGTGGAAGAAAAGTATCCTTGTAATGAAAGTGCCAGCCTCTGAATTGCTGTTTCCCTATGACTTCTGGATTTGAAGTCACATGATGGTGTAGAATACACTGTTAAATGAATAATGCGGGCTTTCTAACATATGTTGCTTAGATGCTTTCTAGAAGATGTCTGAGTTTATTTACTACAGAATTAAAGAGATAAAAAGGCATTTTCTTTGAATGTACATAGATGACTTCTTTTACATTACCTTTCTATGAATTTAAACTTTGGTTATTTTTGGTTCATCTATGTATACACCTGACTAACCATCAGGGTTTGAGCTGCTTTGAGGATCTGTCCTGTCATTAGCAATGCAAATGACTCTCAAAAGCCCTAGAAGAGTCCCCTGTAAGCAATAGCCAAAGGGTGAGGAGCCAGACAGACAGTCAGATGGCACTGATGTAGGCTATTTCTCAGCCACATGGATATCAACAAGTCAAAAGCAATGTCTCCTAAATTTTTGAGAATCACATGCCTTTTACATTGAGAAGGAAAAAGTGGCTCAAAGAAGTCTGAGGAATGAATGTAAGTTATACAAAATTTATCAGGCTTGAAGAGACATGAGCATGAGACTTCACTCATATCCCAGCAGCCAAGTCAGGGGTAATTGTTTAAAGCCACTTTGTTTCTTCCTTCCTTTTCTGTAGTTTCCAGACTAGCTGAAAAATTTCCTAAAATGTTAGGACAAGTTGTACAATGTGACACTCACCTATTATCTTCATCTTCTTGGAATTTGTGATACAAAGAACAATGCAAGCCAATCAATAGCTTATGTTATTTTAATGAACTAGCACAAATTCTTGGCAAACAAATTAAGAACTGCCCTTTCTTTTTTTGTTGTTTAATACACCCACTTGTAACTGCTGCTAATCAGAGCATATCTATGTCTTCTGGGCTGTAGTCCTCAACCTTGGCCCAAATAAACTCCTCACTTATATTAATTTTGCCTCAGTTTCTTCTTTTAGGTTGACAAACATAGTGGACAATCTACCATATTGATGTTCAAAGATAATGTTATTTAAAAACAACTAAAGGTTTACTAAAATGCATACAGACCTTTGAATCATCAGAACTTTACAGAAATTCTTGATATGTCATTCTGTTTCTCGGCTAAATAGTATTCCTTTGAATACATGTACCATCTTTTCTTTATCCATTCATCTGTAAATGGGCATTTAGGCTGACTCCATATCTTAGCTATTGTGAATAGTGCTTGAATAAGCTTTAGAGTACAGATATCTCTTCGACACACTGATTTCATTTCCTTTGGATTTATACCCAATAATGGGATATCTGGATCTTCTGGTCTATTTTTAACTTATATTAGGAGCCTACATATGTTTTTCATAATGGCTGTACTGCTTTGCATTCCCACCAACAGTGTATAAGAGTTCTTTTTTCTCTATATTCCTGCCAGACCTTTTTTTTTTTTTTTTTGTCTTAATCCTGTCATTTGTAGCAACATGGATAGACCTGGAAGATATGTTAAGTGAAATAATCCAAGCACAGAAAGACAAACACCAGATGATCTCACTCATATGTGGAATCGAAAATGTTGATTTCATAGAAGTATAGTTATCAAAGGCTGGGGAGTGTAAGGAGGAGGGGAAAACTGAGAAAGGTTGGTCAACAGGTACAAAGTTACAATTAGACAGGAAGAATTAGTTCTGATGTTCTATTACAGAGTAGAGTGACTATAGCAATGAACAATATAGTGCATATGTCAAGATAACTAGAAAAGAAGATTTTGAATGTTGTCACCATAAAGAAATGATAAATGTTTAAAGAGATGGATATGGTAATTACTTTGATTTGGCCATTATATAATGTATACATATATTGAAACATCATACTTTACTCTGTAAACATGTACAATTATTATGTATTAATTATAAATTTAAAATAATTAATGAAAAATCATATTTTAACACTGGCTCACAAAGTTCGCAATTTGGTAAATAGTTCAATTCACTACAATAAATCAGGTCATAATGCAAAACAAAAAAAAAAGAACAAAAAGGATACGGAGGAGTTCTTGGTAACAGGATTATCCAGGTCAACCAAATTGTCAGTACATATGAGAACGGGCTCATCAGTACATATGAGAACGTTGTCATCAATACTGCCATGTATCTGGTCAGGTCAACTGGGTCAATTCAACTGATCTATTACAATGCCATCACAATAGCTTCCTGAAACACAGAATATTTATCAGAACTGGTGTTTCAAACTCATTCATATAAAGGTTGAGTAAAAATCTCTTTCTCACACACATGGATCAAAGCTCGAGCTATGGTGGTACTCATGAAGGAAATAGTCATAAAACACAGGGAGGGGAATAGAAGGGAAAGAGAATACCTGGTCCAAACAGAGGATGAGAGGCCTTTGAGTTTCCTGAACTGGACAGTGACATAGGCATTCACTGTTTGGTGGAGAGAAATTAAATAAACCAACTTAGAAGGTGCAGTTAAGAGGAGCAAATTTTGAGGTAATGAATCAAAGCAGCAGATTGTAGATGGATGTGTGAAAATTCAAAGATGCAGAAGGACGAGTTGGGACTCAGAGATATGAAGTGAGGTTAGAAGAGGAGTTGAGAATACTCTTCTAATTTAGTGAATGACATGAAGCAATAGGAAATTAAGGTATTTTTATCTAGAACTTAAGGGCCTGAGGTTATAAGGTGAGAGTATTTGGTGGATGGGGGTGTAAGATAATGAATACTAGGATGAGGTGCTAAAGGTACTTTTTCTCAAAATGAAAGCTGGGGCAGGGGTGTGGCAATTCTTCATGCCCTTTTGATAAAGCAAAGTCATCTTTATCGGTATGGGCCCTCCATTTGAGCAGATCATACAAAATCAGAAATCTAGAGAGAGAAACGACACCTGCCTAATGGGTTAGAACAGCTTTCCAGTTATACAAATGTGAGCAATGTGTCAAATAAAAATATATACATATATATACACACTAGGAAATGAGGTGAAAGCCTAAAATTCATGGTTTCACTAAAGAGATAATTAGTGCTTTTTAAAAACTGAGATGTTGGAGCAAAGCACATATTTTGCATGAAAATAGAAAACTTGTCAAATTTCCTACAAATGCTTTATCTTTTATCATTCTAACTCTGACTGTGATAAATGTCGTTTCTACAGAGTATGAAATAACTCACCCCATGCTAAGGTAATGGAAAGTGATCTCTTACACCTGGCCCTTAAAATAAGATGTTCATATACGAATGTCTAAGTCTGTCTATTGATAAGGACTGACCTTGAGTCTACCTGGAGGAGAAGGACAGAAACTCAGTGGAACTGGGGGAGGATGGAGGCCTGGGCCCGTCTGTCTTCCCACTGATGACTTCTTCCCTAAGAAAGTCTCAAATCAATGGTTCTCAAGCCACGATTTTCCTTTACTTGGTCATCAGAGTATTTCCAGAAATGTATAAATTTCAGTATCTAGTGTAGTCAGAGTATATCTTTTCTAATTTGCCAAGCTCTTTACCACCCTGACTCAAAAGTTTATTTTATTTGCCTGATTCCTAAAGGTGTTTGAATCTGAGCTCTCATATTTATATAAGATAAAAAATATCTAAAGATTTTTATTCATGGAATCATCTGTCAACAGTGTAAAAGTCTGAAAATGTCCAGGGTCAGTAGGGGTATTAGAAAGTATCCAGTGACATAGCTACTGGTAGGACTACAAACTAGTAAAACATTTTTTGGAGGACAATTAGATTGGTGGTGTATATCAGAAAATAAACTATTTTTAATTCTACCTTTGGACTCAAAGGTTTAGGTTTAAGAATATTCATGGCAACCCTGTTTATAATAGAAAAATCTTAAAATTGACCTACATCCACTTCTGAGAGACTTAGTTAGGTAAACATGCCAAAGCTGTATTAGGCAAGATGCTTCAGACATTAGGAAGGTCATCTGCCTATGTGCGCTTTACCGAGAAGTGCCCCAAGATACACAGTGATGTCAACAAACTAAGTCAGACTGAGTGTATAATATGAGCCTATTTATTTAAAATATGCATATATGTGTATACATGTATTTGAATGTGCATATATAGAGCATTAACTTGAGATCTAGAATGACATATGCCAAGCTTCTTAGTCCTATCTATAACTCGTGAGTGAAGTAAGAGCACATTTTCCAAATTTTACTCCCAGTACTCAATATCTTTGAAATCTGTAAAATGATAATACACTTATATATTTATTATAGAAAAATAGTAATAATATGAACTATAAAAGGGTAATAGTGCATATAATTATTAATATTAATTCCTATCATGATGTGTCCCCTTTTCTTAGAATATTTTCCTGAGTCCCACCCCAATTTCTGCCTTCCCAACAAGATAACTCCTTTCATCCATCTTTCAGACTTTAGCACATTGCTTTCTTCATATAGTACCAGCTGAACCCCCTGAGAGAGGGCACACCGTGTTTTCTATCATAACTATCTTCTATACTAGATTGAAAGCTCAACAAGGTCTGGAACCATGCCTTTATGCTTTTTCCATTTTTCCCTTGAAGAAACAAGGTCCTGGGGTGACTATGTCCCATTTAGCAGGAGGAACTGGCATGGGGGCTGCAAACACAACTAAGCTCCATTACAGAGGCAGGAAATGTCAGCGGGGTAGTCTGTCTTTGAGACATCAGGTGAACTTACTTTTCAGCTAGGCCCTGATAACATTCTGGCTGGTTGAAACCTCACTGGAACCTCAAAGTGTTTGTTAATGAATGATTGAATCAGTGAATTCATGAATAGATGAATCTTAAACTCACTTTTTGCAATTAAAGACAGACTCCTCCTGGGAAGAAATATGTAAAAAAGTACGAGAAAGTATGAGCCTTGAAAAGAAATAGAATAGCAACAATATAACCAATATCATGAGCTTGAATGAAACAGCTCTTGGACCTTAATTACTTCAAATTACTGACTTCCAATAATTTATAATTCATTCATGTTTGTATTCAAGTGTAATTAAATATTCATTCATTCATAAATTCACTAATACTCATTTTTTAACATTTTTAGATGATATAAGTCTGTAGATAGAGAAAATAATTAACGCAGTCTGGGATTCAAAGTAGTGTTTTCCTTTCAAGGCTATGTGTCAACTTCTTAAGGGGAAAAGGGAAAGCCAAGAGCCGCTTACCACAATCTAGGAGTTATCTGCTCTCATTCATAGTCTAGTGCTTATATTGTTTTTATCCATATATTAGTTTCATTTAATGTAACAGTACATTCCAAAATATGTTATACTCAGCAAAGCACACTGTTTTATTTTTCTAAATGTTATATATTTTATGACTCTTTATTTGAAAACCCTATTGGCAAATTCATTTTATTGCAACTTTACTGACCTTCAGGTATCTGGTCAGTGTTTTCATAGGGTTTGACTACCAGATTATATCAAATTTATACCTGTTGCTTCTTTTTATCTGCTACCCTACAAATGTGGACATTTATTGTAATTACCACAGCATATGTCAGCCAGAGCATATCAGGGCCTGGCTAACAAGTATGGTCAGCTGATGTCACAGAAGCAGAATACCCACTGACCCCTTTCCTGACTCCCTAATGGAACTCATCTATGTTTCCAGCATGCCTGCCAGCTCTTCTTGCTAAATAGGGCATGGTACCTAAGGATCTCGTGTTTTCACCATTAGCATGCATATCTCAAAGTTGTCTTATTGCAGCCTTCCATAATTTGTGTGCAATACATTTTGTTTGATAAATAAATATTTTCCTTTGATTTTTATAGACAAAATTATACTTACTACTAATTTTTCTTTGAATTGATGGTGACGAGAGTCTATTATAGAACATGACTTAGTTTGCAGAGGTCTCTCATATAAGATTATTGCATTTAGTTAAATCACAAAAATCAGGATTCAAACTTAAAGTTGACAACATGAAATCAATGTGAAAATTCTATTAAGCCAGAATGACAATTTTGCAAGTTTGAATTGCTGTCAACTGATAAAAAGAAAAACAGCCTAACTTTAACAATGAGGAAAAAAACAGAAATAAAGGCATGGACAGGTAGAAATGTAACTTCTCTAATTGTGAAGGCACAACACACCTGTGCCAATGCTGTAAAATTTTCTTTACCCAAAAGAAAAAATAATTAATAGCTTATAGGATTCAAAAGTTGATATGGCCCCTTTTTCTTTGAGAAATTAAATATAAACCTGCAATTGTAGAGAAATAAGATGTATTCAAATGGTCTGCCAGTATTGATTTAAAGTACTGTAACATTAAAGAATTTTCTTCATGACTTTAAAAAAATGATGGATACATGAATTGAAAGAAGACATCAAACCAAATCTGAAACAAAAAATCCTTTTCTTTAATGTCAGAATTCAATAAACAAAGAGGGAATAGAGGAAAAATATTAGTTGGTAAATTTATTATCAGCCTATTATTTTCTGAAGGTTATAATGTTTGTTTGGCCATGAAAACAAATGAATATTTAAGTGGACTGAAGTCATGACAAGGACTGTACTTTGTAACTAAATATATTGGTGTGAATAATATTTTTCTGCACAAACTTCCTGGTGTAGGACATAAAGAAAGTTGAAGTAAATGAAATAAAATATTGTATTATGTTCAGGCCCATCTACTACCGTTAGAAATAAAACTGTGCTGTAACCTAGAATGATCCTAGATCAACTAATCATATATTTCCAGGATATTTATTTTCCAATAACAAAAAAATGTTCTTTGGATTGATTTTATTGTTAAAAGCAGGAATTTAGAGCAAATAACCATACTGTGAAACTACTTATCACTGAACAAATAGCAAAGCTGAGAAGTACTATCAATACAACCAACCTTGTCAGAGGAACTCTGAGATAATACAGAAATTTTGTATTTATTCAACATTTTAAAGCCCAAAGTGTTTCAGTCCAAATATTATCTAGGAAACAATTTTACAGAGATTATTCTCTGAAATTTTTAAACATATTTTCAATATTTATTACTTAAGGAAGAAAATGTTTAAGGTCAAATAAATTTGGGAAAAACTGAGTTAAAGAAAGATAAATGGAGGATCATATGTGTGTGTGTGTGTGTGTTTTATTTTTTTACTTCAGAACTTACTAAAACTCTTAATGTGCTAATAGTAGCATTATCTCCTTAAGGAGAAATATAGTCAACCATGTTTCCCCAAAGTATTTCATCACAGAAACTCCTTTTCCCATAAAATATTTGATAACACCTGTGCTTGAACAAGTTTATTTTGAAGAACACTGATCCAAATTAATAATGAACCATCTTACTCTCTTTCTGCATTTTAACTGCTTCTAGATTTGAGAGAGATCATAAAAGGTATTGATTGTTTTATTAGGAGTTTAGCATTATGTTTCTCATTTTTATTTGAGAAGTAGAGATGAGTGATAAAGTGACTTACCTAAGGCTATAGGTAAAATTAGTATTGCCATATCCGAAAATGAATAAATACTCTTTCATATTTTCAATATTTTTTTCTGAAAAGCAGTATACCAAGAGTAATTATGAAGATGTAATAAATCTCATTTTATTTAGATTTTAATTTGTTTTACTATATCCTATGCACAATCTTCTGTGCTACATTGAATAAAGAACAGTATGTAATATCATAGTTTTGAAAAAAATACAAAAATTTGATAAGAAAATAATCACATATTTTGAGAGAATAAAAATATGTGATCTCAACTTCATGTTGTTTTAATAGTTAATCTGTACAAATATAATAAAATACTTTCCATTAAAATTTGATTTTATAACTTTTTCACTGACTGGCTAAAAATCAACTAATTTGACAATTGATACATGGTGAAAAGTGGTATGTGGAGAAGAGAAAAATATCAGTGATGAGATCCAACAAGTGCAAAAGTTTTCTAATAACTCTGTGCACATGGCATTTGGGCCAGAGCCGCACCTAAATCTAATTTAATCAATGGAACTATAATGCAGGTAGCAGCTGCTCTAGAAGATATTTGTCTTTTCCAGTTGGAAACAGTGTACATTTTTAGTTTAAAAGAAGGAAAAAGATTTTCTACACTACCTTCTGATTAGGAATCATGCAGAAATCCTATCTTACATGCTTGACTGGGTGTACTTTTTCCTCCTTTGCAAAATCAGCATCCCTAGCAAAAATGCTTCTCAAAATCAGAATCAGTATGGAATAATATGATCAGCCACAACGTGAGGTTATTTTTCCCTATCATTTATGGCAAAGACCAGAAAATATGGTGTTCAAGCTTTTAATTTTCAAGATTAACAAGTTCAGACCAGTGAATTCAAAATTTAGATTTAGGCATAAAATTTTAGCTGTTGCATTTTGCTTTGTTGCAGTTGGTGATATTAATTATCTAATTCTTTGATACATTTAATATGTACATTTTTCAAAGATTTTACAACTAAAAGCTTAGTGTCTTACAAGCCAGGGCCTGAAATCACTGAACATGGGAGGAGGGAGATCACAGAGTAGATCTGGAGACCTTGAGAAATTTAATCCCAACCATTCTGAATTTATCAGCTGGTGAATACACACCGTCACCACTAGATGAATGGTGAATCCAGCCATTCTTAAGGATTTCCCTTCCACATATTTTCAGGAACATGAGGAAGCTTAAAACTACAACTGGAAGCCCGCATAGGCTACACCATTTATGGTCCTTAACCAGTGGAAATTTCCCTTTGGATTATTCAGCATATGCTTTACTCAGAAGCAGAGCTGCCTTCTACAGGTCTGCTGTCTCTCTGTACCTTCCATTGCTTTCCTGTCTCAGGCCATTGGTTGTACAACCATGTCGATCCTGCCATAATCCACTGATTTCCATACCACCCCCAAGATCCTGTTTATTCTCTAACAACCTGTTTCCACATCTCTGGTCTTCCCCCTCTCCAGCTAATCATGAATTGACTTTCATTTCTTGTATTTAGCCCTTCCAGTGCAGTGTTTCAGAGAGAGTCCACGCATTTTTACTATGATCACTTTCTTTCAGGAGTGTTCAGGCACAAGGAGTGGGAACAGTAATTTCGCCAGGTTCTATTAATACCTCTTCATTCCAATACTCAGGCTCTGAAGCAAAGCCTACTCAACCCTGCTGAAATTATCTCCACTAACAGTGATTTTTCTCTTCAGAGTCCTATTTTCTATGCTTTATATTCCAGCTTTTTTAAAGGTGTCAGCATTGTTTTAAAGATTTTTTTTAAGTCCAAATAGGAGAAAACCCAAATCAAACTGCCTTAAACAACAAGTGGAATTGATGTCTAATGGAAATGATGAGTACAGAGGTAGGTATTACATAAAAAACAGCCGGATCCAGGGAGTCAAACTGGATCCATTGGTGGGTTTTAGTCCTTCTAGATTAGCCACATTCTTACCACTGGCTCTACACAGTGGTCTCAGAACAGCTCTGTCTCACTTTAATTTGCTACAGTATTCTACACCTTATATCTTTAGACTAAGAGTTTGCTTCTACATTCCATTAGAAGGTTTATTTTGATTGGAACAGTAGAAGTTATATAAACATTCTTGCACCAGTTACTATGAAAAGGACACAGTTGGTTTAAGCCAACTAAAATCCACCTCTTGGTGAGAAGATCATCCCCACTAACATTGTTGACCAATGCCTTTGCAAAGAAGATATAGGTTATCCCAGGTCTGGAACAACCTGAGTTCTAAATTTCATTCCACCTTTTGCTTTCCCAGCATACGGCTCAATGTGATCATATTCTTAGTTCAGATTATTTCCAAGATTCCCTAATGGCAACCTAACTTTAAGTTATCTTTCATACATACTGGTACTTAGGTGAAAGATCTAACATAGTCAGTGTCTTCCAAAAATGTTAATGATATCGCTAAATGGGAAGAAATCTTGAGAGGTATTTATACACAATGTTCCCTGGTCATCATGCTTTCATAATCATCATTTGCACCTCCACTGAGAAAATGCCGCCAAATTTTAGTAGTTCCTTACTCTGAAATTCAAAATGACTGCTTGCCAATATTATGAATCATATAGGAGAAATTTCCTCTACTTATAAGATTTAAATATGATGTCTGCTCACTAATGCCAATCTTATTTTGTCTTTATACCTCATATTCATTTCACAAAGGTTTGGGAGAAAAATATCACTGATCTGTTGAAAAAATATATATACATTAAATAAATACATAGATAAAATTAATGTTTGGATATTATAACAGTTTTCTTCTTTCAAAGTGTTTTCTCCTATTTTGAGTCTGAGGATCTCTTATTCCCAAGGATATTTAATGATATTAAATGACCAAGAAGAATATCCACCTTAGATGTATTTCTCAATCAAATACAAAGAAATCATCACGGAATAAAGAAAATAAGTTCAAATGCTTGAGTCAGCTAGCTTTGGGCAAGAATCGTTATTCTGCCATTTACTTCCCATTTGTGAGCTCAGTTCCTTTATCTATAAAATGGAAATGATAAACACCTGTCTCATATGGAGTTTGTGAGCATTAAATGAGAGCACTTTCATGGAGAAGCTGAGAATACCTGGTACATATAAGGAGCTTAGTAAGCATTAGTTCCTTCTTTTTGTCTATCACTCCTTGCATATTTTTCTTCATTAATGAATAAAGGATTGCAGAGAAGCCTAACATGCATTATTCCATTCCACCCTTCAATAAAAACTATGAAGTATCATACTTGCCATCAGGTTCCCATGCCAATTAGAATGCTCATGTCACTAGAAAGGAGCCATGAAGGATTTTTATTTTTGGATTATGGTCAAGTTCTTGATCATTAAAATTAAGGTCTCTATATAAATAAGAAGAGATCTGGTGAGAGACAAGATGGCTGACCAGAGATACCAGCTGCTAGGTCATCTCAAAAGGAAGGAAAAGTTTTTGATGAAAAACAAACAAACAAACAAACAAACATAGATCAGGTGTACTTCTGAGGGAAAAGTGCCAGAACCTACCAGAGATTCCAAGGAAAGAAGTTGCAGAGCAGAATAAGAAGGAGCAAGACATTGGCAGACATCAACCCACAAGAGGCTTGGAGCCTGGCAAAAAGACTAGATGGGAGGGTTTGTTTATCCCTCCCTCACATTTCTGGCAGTCAGCAGGCTCCTGAGTTGCTGGAGAGCCCTTTTACCCTCACCAGCTCAAAAGCTGCTGCTGCCAATGAACTGGGGGCTATTTGAGGACAAAACACCAGGTTGCCAACCCCCTTAGGGTTTCTTCTCATTATCACAGAACCGAGCAGAGATGGCAGGTGCCATATTGCTTCTTCACCCACTGTGTATCTGTGTCCTCCCCAGGAGGCTTCAGCTCCTCGGTTTTTGTCTTGCTCACTCCCACACAAACATTTCCCAACTGTGGCCCAGACTGAAGGAGCCACAGGAGGCCAGTGGGTCCCAGGGGAACTGTGTGACCCCACAGTCTAGACATTCAGGGCAGGCTGTCTTCTGGGGAGAGAGACAGAGATGACCAGATTGCTAGCTTTCCTCCATTCAAATTCTTTTTCTCCTCTTCCCCTCCACACCCATGGCTGCTGAGAGAGACAATTGAGCCGGGGCTCTCAGGAATGGCAGTTTCCCCTCCGTTGGTGCATGCCCCACACTGAGGCTTCCACAGAGAGCAAGGCTCAAACCTTTCCTCTTAAAGACCTGCAGTGGACTAAGAGGTGCTCGGAATGTGAGCTTCCTCCAGACAGACTGTCCCTGGTATTGCTTTCTCGGCTATTCCATAGGAGCAGTGCACACCAGAAAGCAGAGCGACATCAAATCTGCTTGAGCACCCCATAGGCAACTTAGGACCAGCAGGCTTCTCCCTGGCACATTCAGAGATTGATCTGTGGGGACTCAGAAACAGGCCTACAGGCCAGATCCTGTACCCCCAGGAATCAATCATGTGGCTCAGGGACATGGAGGAGAGATATGTGAACCAATCTCGGGAGACAGGGAGCCCTTGTGGGCAGAAATAAAAAGAGAGTGGAGCATGGGTCCCAGTCTCACCACACTCATAGAGCATCCCTTCCCCCACAAAAAGGCCCAACTCCCAGCCCATGGCAGGATCCTAGACAGGGAAGCTCTCAGCCCAAAGTGCCATTGTGGGGGAGTTCAGCTACTTTGAGCTCCTGCCTGATGGCAGACTCTAGAGGGAGAGCACAGAGCAGGAGGGGGGGGGAAGAAGAGGGAAACCTTGACCCCTGCCAAAACAGCTACCTTACCAGGTTTTGTGGAGCCTGAGGGCAGGCTAACCCCACCCAGCCCTGCCCAGCCTCACTCCCCCACCCACCTATGCTGTGGTGGAGAATAAAGACTCATCTGGAAGTTCCATGGCCCCACCCACCACCTGGGGCCTGCAGGAAATAGAATGGCATTATACATGGATCAGCACAATAAACATCCACCAGTGTAATACCACCCAGCTGTTAAACCTCAGACTTCATGATGATATGACCTTGTATCTAGGAAACTCCAAAAACTCCACCAAGAGACTCCTGGAATTGATAAATAAATTCTGCAAAGTCAGATTACAAAATCAAAGTACAGAAATCAGTAGCATTCCTATATACCAATAATAGTCAAGTTGAATATACAATCAAAGACTCAATACCATTCACTATAACTACAAAGAAAATAAAATACTTAGGAATATACTTAACCAATGAGGTGAAAGATCTCTTCAAACAGAGCTATGAAAAACTGAGGAAAGGTATCATAGATGACAAACAAATGGAAAAACATATCATGCTCAATGAATCAGTAGAATCAACATCGTTAAAATGTCCATAATTACTCAAAATGATTTACAAATTCAATGCAATCCCCATGAAAATAACAAAGGCATATTTCACAGATCTAGAAAAAATAACTCTATGCTTCATTTGGAACCAGAAAAGAGCCCAAATAGCCAAAGCAATCTTAAGCAAATGAACAAATCTGGAGGCATCACATTCAAGCTATACTACAAGGCCAAAACAGCATGGTATTGGCACAAAAATAGAGACATAACTAATAGAGCAGAACAGAGAACCCAGATATAAAACTATTCACACGCAGCCAACTGATCTTTGATAACCCAGACAACAATATACACTGGGGAAAATAGCTCTATTCAATAAATGGTGCTGGGAAATTTGGATAGCCACATGCGGAAGAATGAAACAGGATCTGTATCTCTCACCACTGACAAAAATTAATTCAAAATGGATAAAAGACTTAAATGTAAGGCATAAACCATAAGAATTCTAAATATTGACCTAAGAAATAATGTATGAGAAAGACACCAATGGCAATGACAGCAATAATTAAAATAAATAAATAGACTTGATTTAATTACAAAGCTTCTGCACAGCTAAGGAAATAATCAATGGAACAAATAGACAACCTACAGAATGGGAGAAAATATTCACAATCTATACATCCAATATAGGGCTAATAACCAGAATCTACAAAGAACTCAAGCAATCATCAAGAAAAAGACAAACAATCCCATTAAAAAGTGGCCAAAAGATATGAGCACAGGCTTTTCAACGGAAGATAGCAAACAACCAATAAACATTTCAAAAAATGTTCAGTGTCACTAATCATCAGGGAAATTCTTTGTACCCCCATAATAAGCTGAAATTAAAAAAAAAACCATGAAATACTATCTTACCCCAATTAGAGTGTCTTTATTAAGTCTAAAAACCATAGAAGCTGGCATGGATGCAAAGAGAAAGGAATGCTGTTGGTAGGACTGCAAATTAGTATAACCTCTATGGAAAATAGTATGGAGATTCCTCAAAGAATTAAAAGTAGACCTACCATTTGATCCAGCAATCCCACTACTGGATGTCTGCCTAAATGAAAAGAAGTTATTTCATCAAAAAGACATGAGCACTCAAATGTTTATTGCAGCACAATTCACAATTGCAAAGATGTGGAATCAACCCAGTTCAATACATTTGTATAAAGTGAACACAAATACAAAACCAACAATAACACTAAGATTTAGGATATTACCAGAACTCTAGAAGTTTCTCTGCACAATTATAAATACTACTCCTTTCTTCAGTCATGTTACACCTATAATTTTTAAAAATACTATTGGATATAATGTAAGGATTGCTGTTGGATAAAAATGTAGAAATGTAATTACTCTACTAGGACAGAACATGAATATAATCATATCAGATAATGTCATAGCATTTCCATAAGTAGTGAACTTAAAGCTGTTTCTTTTCTTCACCAACACGTTCCATTATCTTCCTTAAAAAGAAAATATATTGTTATTAATATTAGTCAACATGGTGATTTCAGCTTGGCATTTTAATTTGCTTTGCTTTGATGGCCACAGATCTCAAATACATTTTCTTTTATCATCTGTTTGGATATCTTCTTTTGTAAATTGCCTCTTCAGGTCAAAAATCTATTTTATACTGGGTTGTCTTAGATTAGATGTCTTTTTCTTTTTCATTTTAGGAATATGTATTCATATAGACACTTTATAGAAATCATATATGGCAAATATCTGACTCACTCTTGGAATTTACTTTCTTTTTTTATATTAGATCTTGGTAATAAGAAGTATTTACTATTAATGAGTCTAATTATCAATATTTTCCTTATTACTTAATCTGATATTTTGTTTCTTTAATAATTTTCTACATCCTAAGGCCTTGGAAATTTTCTCCTGTGTTATTTTTAGAAACTTGATTCTTTTACATTTTGGTGTAAAATTAACCTGGACTTGATTTTTTTTAAATGTTTTATGTGCGATATCCATGTAGATATCTGGTTGGCACAGCACCATTTAATGAAAATTTATTTCTTGCACTGCTTCAAGATGTGTTGTGTTTGTTGTAAATCATGTGCTGTATATGTGTGAGTGTGACACTGGGCTTTTCATTTATTCCCACTGGCCTATCAGTGGGAAAATCTTTCAATTTTTTAAGAAAATTTGATCTTTGAAACTGTGACTCTTTTTAAAATTATTTTTTATTTTATTTTATTTTTAATTGAAAAATAATAATGGTATATATTGATGGAGTATCACCTCTACTATTTATCATTTCTTTGTGGTAAGAACATTTAAAATCCTCTCTTTTAGCTGTTTTTAAATATACAGTGCATTACTATTAACTATAGGCACCACGCTGTGCAATAGATCACCAGAACTTATTCCTCCTATCTAACTAATTGATTGGTCAGTCTGGTTTATGCAAATATAGGGAAAGCCCCTTGCAATGCTTTTTGATCTTGAAGGGCCTTTAATCCAAAATATTCTTTATACCAAGGAGTCATATTTTGGGGTAAAACTTCCTAAGCTCCTTCAGTAGGCATACATTGAATTTACAAAGTAATGGAGAATTGATATCTTTAAATACTGAATTTTCTAAACCACTAACACTGCATACTTCTACATTTATGTGAGTTTTCTTTGTTTTCTCTCAATATTACATGGTAGTGTTTTTGCTTTTGAATTTAAAGTTTTGTACATCTTTCATTAAACTTATCCTTATAAATGTGCTATTTTCAGCACTTTATATCAAAGATACATACTATTGGTGTGGAGCTAAGCTGAGTTGGAGAAAGCTGAGATGCCAGGTTTCAGAGTGGGCAGTTTAAGCAACAAGCAAAAAATGAAAGTATCAGATAAGCCTTTAATCACTTATTGTGATAGTACAAGCAAGGATGCTAACTAGAAAATGTGGTGCCTCTCTCTTGTTTCATTTTCTCCGTGGATTAGCAGATTGGTAGTGGGTCAGGTGAGTCACCATAGACATAGATGGGGGGTGTCATTTTGCTGCCAAGGCAGTTCCCAAATAAATGTCCCTATAGGTTTCCAGACCCTGAAGCTAGGGCAGCTAGGGCAAGGGAGAAAGGCTAGGAGTGGAAAATACTGAGTCAGAATAGAAAAAGTGTTTTCAAGTTTCCATTATAAGAAAATCTCCAAATTGAGCCCCCTCAACTGGAAAGGTAGGCGTGTATAAGAAGCTGGACAGTCAGGGGGTCTTGAGTCCTTGACTAAAATTCCCCTTAGAGATTGCAATGCACTGGCTGTGCACAATCTGTTGTGGGAAAAGGCAACTGTTCCCCATGAGGCCTGCCTGGTAAAGCCTTTGTTTTATAATTGTCTATGATTGGGCCTGAAAACTCACACATGGGTTCTTGGCCAGAAGCTGGACCCTTCATTTATCAGCATGACTTCTCACTGTGGACACCAACTTTTGTTACCTGGCTGAGTTAGCATTTGTCAAGTTTTTTCTTGTAAAATTATTCTTTTCTCCCCCTTTCTATCCTGTTTTCTTTGGAAGGAAATCACTGTATGCATCCTACCCTTGGACTGGGAAGTTATACTCACTGTCTCACTTTCTTAAGAGGAGTATATTTATATAACTTATTATTAATTTTTCTTAATTAGTATAATTTATCTGGAATTCTTCCACGGAAAAGATTTGTATATTTTTCCTCATTTATTTAATTATATGGTTAATATATTGATTTTTTAACACAAACCATTCATTCCCTGGAATGAAACTGCCTTGGTTATAATGAATTATCTTTATATTTATTGGTGAATTCACCTTGTGTGTGTAGATACAGATATAAATTTTAGGGTTTTTCATTTAGATTCATAAGAGAGATTAGTCTGTAATTTTTGATTTCTTGAAATGCCCTCTGCCGGTTTTCTGCCTTAAATTATAGTTATTTATGAACAAATGTTGTTTCCCTGACACACTTTATGATCCTAGAAGGAGAGATCTACAACCTATTTGACTATATATTTATCCCCCTCCCTGATACTCACTTTTTGAAGATCACCATGAATATTACATAGTCATTTTAACTAAATAAATGAAAAAGAACCATAGAGAGTTTTATACCAAGGAGTAAAAGATTGACTGTGGTGTTCTCTCTTTCATTTCACTATCTCATTCCTAGTAATCCTTGCATTTTAAAAGAGCATTCCTAAATCACTAATGCTTTGGTTTGTTAGCATTGGCATTTACTTTAGTTCAGAAATCTTTCCTACTATTTTTCAGTTAAAACCAGATAAGTAGGTTTATGTTCTTATGTCTAATGCTGACTATAATAATAACAGTATAAATGATATTTAAAATTAAACATTTCCCTAAAGACATCTACAAATTACCCACTGTCTAAAACTATTTCTCATTTTAGTCTCTGATACCTATCAATCTCACCATTATTGATAGGGATTTTATTCCAATTTTGCCAGCAAGAAAAATGTAGCCCAGAAGCAGCAAATACTTACTTGATGTTATGCAGCCAGGGATTAACAGTGTCAGGTTCAAATTGCATGCTTTCTGACTTAGCCATCATTTTCTTTTCCAAACTTCCTTTCATTAAGATGAAATCATCATTGGAAGTATTTCTAGAATGATTTAGAATCTGTTTTTCTCTAGTTGAATGAGCACTTTACATTTACTTTTAAAATTATTTCCAAGAAAATTATAGATCTTAAAATATAAGAATATGTTTTTCTCATATCTCTTTCAAATAAGACAATGTGCTAATCAGCTGTCAGTATTTCCTTGGAGACACAGTAAGTTCTAAGTAACAGCATACTGTCACCAAAATATTAATGTTCCCAGTTCGCAGCAGTATCTTTACCCAGTAATATGTAAGCTGAAGAGTCTAGGGGTGAGTTCTTAGTTCCAGGGCTGTGGTTGTATGGTCCAAATTCAAAGCCAATTTTATTCAACATAAGATGCAGTTTGATAACTGCATCAGGATATTAATAAAGGGGTGAGACAAGATGGCTGACCAGAGACACCAACTGCCAGCTCGTATCAAAAAGGAGGAAAAATTTTAGATGAAGGAGGAAAAAAATAGATTGTGTATAATTCTAAGGGAAAAGTACCAGAATCTACCAGAGATTCCTTGGGAAGAACTTGTTGAGTAGAAAAAGAAGGAGCAAATATAGTCAGGGATCGACCAGCAACAGGCTTGGAGCCTGGTGAAAATGATATGGTGGGGTGTTACCCCTCCCTCACATCTCTGACAGCCAGCAGACTCCTGAGCTGCTGGAGACCCATTCTACTCTCATCAGCCCAAAAGCAGCTGCTGCCAGTAAACTGTGAGTTCCTTGAGCCACCAGGCTACCAGCCCCCTTGGGGTCACTTCCTATTGCCATAGACCCAAATTGAGATGGTCCACACCATATTGTTTCTCTACCCACTATGCACCTTTGTCCTTCCCATGGAGATTCAGCCCTCAGTTTTCATCTCACACATTCCCACACAAACATTTCTCAACTCCAGCACAGACTGCAAGAGCCATGGGGGCCAGTGGGTCCTGGGGGAACTGTGTGACCCCAGAGCCTGGACATTCTGGGTGGGCTGCCTCCCGGAGAGAGGAACAGGGATGACCACAGTGGTAGCTTTCCTCTATTATGACTCTTATTCTTCCCTGCCCCTTCCCCAATTGTAGGTGCCATACAGACAATTGAGCCAGGGCTCTCAGGAGCAGCTGCCTCTCTTCTATTGGTGTATACATTATGCCAAGACTCTCACAGAGAGTGGGGGTCAAATTAATCCTGTTAAAAACCTGCAGTGGACTAAGGGGTGCTTGGACTATGAGCTCCTTCCTCCCTCCCCAGTGCTTCCCTCCCAGCTGCTCCATCAGAGCAGGGCACACCCCAAAGCAGAGGGTTATCAAACCTACTTGAGCACCCCATAGGCAACTCGGGACCAGCCTGCTTCTCCCTGTCAAGATCAGGGATTGATCTTCAGGGATCTGGGAACAGGTCCACAGGCCAGATCCCATACCCCCAGGACTCAACTGTGGTGCTCAGGGGCATGGAGGGGAGATTTGTGAACTAATCTTGGGAGGCAAGGGAGCCCCCACATGGACAGAACTAAAATGAGAGTGCAGCATGGGTGACAGATGAGGTACACTGTGGAGCACCCCTCCTCCCACAGGAAGGCTGTACTCTTGGCCTGGGGCAGGATCTGGGACAGGGAAGCTGCCAGTCCATGGTGCCACTGCTGGGGAGCTTGGCTGGTTTGGGCTCCTGCCTGCAGGCAGATGCCAGAGGGAGACTGTGGAACAGGGGAGGAGGGAGAAAAGTGAAACTCAGTCCTGACAGCCAGATCGTGAATCTCAGATTGTCCTGTGCCCACAAAAAGACTTTCTGGCTTGGTGGGAATCTTCAGCCACTAATTGGTGGCTATTCCCAGCAGCCTGGCAGGGACCCTTGACCCTTGCCAAGACAGCTATCTTACAGGCTTTTGTGGCGCTTGAGGGCAGGGCCACCTGACCCCTGACTCCCCCAGCCTTACTTTCCCACCCACCTCCGCAGTGGCAGAGAATAAGAACTCACCTGGAAGTTCCAGGGCCCTGCCTACTGCCTGAGGCATTTGAGTGCTTCTCCTGAAGGGCTAAATCTGGTCACAGGTCACAACAACAGCACTGCCGCTTGTTGCTTCCAGAAAGCCCCACATACTATCAGGAAGGAAGGTCAATTTGCACATCCCTTTACAACATTTGCTGACTCAATCATATAAGGTATGGTTGAATCTTACCCACAAGCATCCCCTATTGTCTCAGAGATTAAACTGGGCATGTGTCTTCTTAGACCACAAGGGAATAAAACTAGAAATCAGTGACAAGAGAATCACTCATTTCTACACAAAGCCATGGAAACTAATCAATCTGCTGCTAAATGATTATTAGGTCAATAGTGAAACTAAAATGGAAATCAAAATAGAGCAGAACTAAACAAAACAGAAAACAAAAAACAATACAACAAATCAATGAAACAAAAAGTTGGATAGTTTGAAAAGAATAAATAAAATGGATAGAAATCTTGCTAGATTAACCAGGAATATAAGAGAAAGGACCAATGTAAGCTCAGTCAGAAATGAAAAACAAGATATTACAACCAATACCACAGAAATACAAAATATCATCTGTAAATACTATGAAAATCTCTATGAACATAAAGTACAAAATGTAGAGGAAAGGGATAAATTCCTGGAAACATACAACCTCCCGAGCATCAATTAGAAAGAAATAGAAATCCTGAACAGATCAAAAATGAGCAGCAAGACTGAAGCAGTAATAAAAAAAAAAAAACTCCAATAAAACAAAGCCCCAGACCAGATGGATGAACCAGCAGAATTTGACCAAACCTACACAGAAGAACTGGTACCCATGCTGCAGAAATTATTCCATAACATCATGAAGGAGGGAATCCTCCACAACTCATTCTATGAAGCCAGTATGAACTTGATACCAAAGCCAGGAAAGGACACAACAAACAAACAAATAAATAAAAATATGGACCAATATCCCTTATGAATGTAGATGCATAAATCCTGAATAAAATACTAGCAAACTGAATTCAACAGCACATCAAATAAAATAATACTAATCTACTATAACCAAGTGGGCTTCATCCCCAGTATGTAAGAATAAGAACATATGCAAATCAATAAATGTGATTTACCACATAAACAGAAGCAATAACAAAGACCATATGATCATCTCAATAGATACAGAAAAAGCATATGACAAAAACCAACACCCTTTCATGATAAAAACCCTCAACAAACTAGGCATAGAAGGAACATATCTCAATATCATAAAGCTTTACGTGACAAACCCACAGCCAACATCATACTGAATGGGTAAAATTTGCAAGCATTCCCACTAAGAACTGGAACAAGACAACAGTGCCCACTGTGAGCACTTCTATTCAACATAATGCTGGAAGTCCTAGCCAGAGCAATCAAGCAATAGAAAGAAATGAAGGGTATCCAAATCAGGAAAGAGAAAGTCAAACTATTGCTTTTCACTGATGATATAATCTTATATCTAGAAAACCCCAAAGACTCCACCAAGAGATTCCTGGAATTGATAAAGTCTTAGGTTACAAAGTCTTAGAGTATAAAATCAATGTACACAAATCAGTAGCATTCCTATACATCAATAACAGTCAAGCTGAGCATCCAATCAAAGACTCAATACCATTCAAAATACCTGGAAAGAAAATAAAATACCTAGGAATATACTTAACCAAGGAGGTGAAAGATCTCTTCAAAGAGAACTATGAAAAACTGAGGAAAGAAATCACATGTGATGCAAACAAATGGAAAGACACATCATGCTCATGGATCAGTGCAATCAACAGTGTTAAAATGTTCATACTACCCAAAGTGATTTATAGCTTGAATGCAATCCTCATCAAAATACCAACTGTATATACTCCTATGTTTCATCAGGACCAGAAAAGAGCCTGGAGAGCCAAAGCAATCTTAAGTAAAAAGACAACTATGGAGATATCACATTTCCAGACTTCAAGGTGTACTACAAGGCTTAGTAACCAAAACAGCATGGTATTGATACAATAATACAGACATAGACCAATGAAACAGAACAGACAACCCAGATATAAAACCATCTACATACTGTCAACTGATCTTTGACCAAGCAGACAACAATATACGCTGGAGGAAAAACAAGCCCTAGTCAATAAATGATGCCGGGAAAATTGGACAAACCATGCAGAAGAATGAAACAAGATACATATCTCTCACCACTCACAAAAATTAATTCAAGATGGACAAAAGACTGAAATGTAAGGCATGAAACCATAAGAATTATAGAAGAAAATGTGGGAAAAACTCTTCTGGATATTGGCCAATGCAAAGAATTTATGACTAAGATCCCAATGGCAATTATAGCAACAACAAAAATAAATAAATGGGACTAAATTAAATTACAAAGTTTCTGCACAGCTAAGGAAATAATCAACACAACAAATAAACAACCTACAGAATGGGAGGAAATATTCGCAAGCTATATGTCCAATAAAGGGCTAATAACCAGATTGTACAAAGAACTCAAGCAACAGCAAGAAAAAACAAACAAACAACTGCACTACAAAGTGGGCAAAAGATATGAACATAAGCTTTTCAAAGGAAGATAGACAAATGGCCAATAAACATTTTAAGAAATGGTCAACATCACTAATCATAAGAGAATTTCAAATCAAAACCATAATGAAATACAACCTTACCCTTGTTAGAATGGCTTTTATTAAAAATCCAAAAATAATAGATGCTGGCATGGATGCAGAGGGAATGGAACACATATACACTGCTGGTGGGACTGCAAATTAGTACAAACTCTGTGGAAAACAGTTTGGAGATTCCTCAAAGAATTAAAAGTAGATCTAGCATTTGATCCAGCAATCCCACTTCTGGGTATCTACTCAAAGGAAAAGAAGTCATTTCATCAAAAAGACACCTGTTGAATGGACGTGCTTGAAGCTCTGACTCGGGGGTATGGGGGGGACATGGGCAATATACATAACCTGAACTTTTGTACCCCCATAATAAGCTGAAAAAAATTAAAAACAGAACTACCATATGCAATCCCACTTCTGGGTATATACCAAAAGGAAATGGAATCAGTATGTTGAAGAGATATTTGCACTCCCATGTTCACTGCAGCATAAAAAAAAAAAAAAAAAGACACCTGTACTTGAATGTTTATTGCAGCAAAACTCACAATTGCAAAGATGTGGAATCAACCCAAGTGCCCATCGATTCATGAACAGATTAACAAAAATGTAGTGTGGGTATATATATATATGTGTGTGTGTGTGTGTGTGTGTGTGTGTGTGTGTGTGTGTGTGTGTACGTATATGTCTATACATACCATCAAGTACTACTCAGCCACAAAAAAGAATGAATTAATGCCTTTTCCAAAAAAGCCATTAGGATGCAACTGGAGACCATTATCCTAAGTGAAGTATCTAAAAAATGGAAAAACAAACACCACATATACTTGCTGTTAAACTGGAACTAACCAATGTGCACACATTTGCACAGACGGAAGTAAAACTCAGTGGAAATCACGCAGTGGGGAAGCAGGAGGGAGGGATGGGTGAAAACCTACCTAACAGGTACAATGAACATATCTGGGGTGATGGTCACACTTATAGCCATGACTCAAGCATTACAAAAGCGATGCATGCAACCAAAAATATCTGTATCTTATTAATACTTTGAAATAAAAATACATTAAAATTAAATAAATAAATGCATCAATTCACCATCATTTATTGACAACCAATTAGGTTCTCAACACACTGAAAAGTATGCAAAACTTAAAGGTCCACTGCATTCTCTCTCTATTCCAACTCTTGTTGTAATATATTTCAGAAGTTCTGTCTTGATCCAGTTTTGAAGTTGTGTCTAAAAACTCTCAATTCTCCTTTGCTGTCAGTTTACTAAATCCACACCCTCCTACCCAAACTATTTCTCTTATTAGGCTTCTCTGTAGGCTACTAAGCATTCACCCCAAACACGCCCCTCTTCCTGTTTTTAGGCTTTCAGACTCCAGGGCCAGGTCCCGGACAACTAGAGACAGACCCTAAGACCTGTGAAATTATTCAAATTAGCCAATATACACCAGGAACCCAGGAAAACCTAACTAACGCCCTCCCCCATATAAACTGTGTATAAGCTGCTTTCTGCAGCTCTAGTTTGCTGTTAACCTGTGCCTGAGTATAACCCTCAAAGTAACTCTATATGGGAGGCTTCTCTGGTTTGAAGTGCCAGTATATTGTGTCCTGCCATCAAAAGAACCTTTAAATTTTATAAAACATCTGAATTGACATTTATCAATTATCTTTTTTCACTCAGTATGATCTTTCTGGCTCTTAGTAATAACAGTAATTTTCTAGTGAAACCTGGACCTTTGGGATATTATATTAATGAGACTACAGATATTATGTAAACCCTCTGTCTTAGATGACTCTCTCTGATGCTACTTCAACAGTCTCTGTGGTGGGTGGGGCTTCATTACTGCTAGATGGTGGGAGAAGTCCTGTCTGTCTACTAGACATCCTCTGTTACCACCCTAGAAGGAAAGTGGGGAGAAGTCTTGACACTACAGCTGGAGGTGGAATTCCAGGCTCCCTACGTGATCTTTCCTGACAACAAGGTTGCTGGGGAGGCAACCTTTTTACTGCCTAGTGGGCATGGAATTCCTGATTCCCTACTTCCCTTTTCTCACAGCATTCCAGGACAGATGGTTAGGGTGCCTTGTCACAGCCTGATAGGGTGGAGGCTTAGGCTTGCAACTTGGCCTTTGTGATCATGGGCTGCAGTTTTTTCTGTGGTGTTTGGAATAGAGAAGTTATTGTTAAAATCTTCTGTTTCTTTTTTTACTCTCATCCTTTCCTGGTCCTTTGTGTAGAGAGAAAGACTTTTGTCGGGGGAGCTTTTTGGCATACTATTTCTTTAATCCTAAATATATCACTAGTATTTCAGAAAAAGAAGTATATTCTGTTACATAACCTGGCAAAATTATCAAAATCAGAAAAGTTAATATTAATGTATAATACTACTTATATTATGTAACTCATTTGGTATTTACATTTCACCAATTGTCCTAATATTCTTTATAAATATTTTTCTTGGTCCAAAGTCCAATCCAAAGTCACTGGTAGCATATTACTCTTGTATCTCCAGGTAGAACTTTCTCAGGTTTTCTTTGTTCTTTCTTGATTATGTTGTAAAAATGTAGGCCAGATATTTTGTAAAATGTCCTAAATTTTAATTTGTCTGTTTCTTTATGATTAGATTCAGATTATGCATTTTTGGTAGGATTTCCTCAAAAATGTTATGTACTTCTCACTGTATCATATCAGATGGCATGTGGTTAATGGCTTATCTTCACGGCAATATCTGCTTTGATTACTTGGTTAAATTGATGTTCACAAGGTTTCTCCATGGTAACTATTATCTTTCCCTTTAAAAATAAAAAAAATGTGGGGAGATATACTGTATTTCACCTCTACTCTTATCATCCATTGATTATTTTCTAACACTATCATTCTTTCTGCATTTATTATTTGGTTTATATTCAGAAGAGATTTCTGTTTCTATCCATTTATGTTTTTATTCATTTATTTGTATATTAAAATGGACTCATGGATTCTTATTTTATGCTATAGGTCATAATCTGTTACTATTATCATTTATTTTGTTGCTCAAGTTATCCTAGTCTATTGACTTTTCCCTTGACCCTGGGACACCTGGATATTTTGAATTATACATTTGCAATGTATAATTATATTCTATTATAATTCATTGAAGAATGTTGATTTTTGTTCTTGCAAACAGTTCAACTGGATTCAAACTCTAAACTCTGCTTAAATTTCCCCTCAATTCCTCCAGACTTATAGCTATTGCTTTCTGCTGTTGTTTCTTAGGTTCTTCTAGGAATGTATTAATATGTATGTATGTATGTATGTATTCAACTAGAGATTTGAGCAGAGTTTATAAGCAAATTTTAAAGATTCTCCTTTGTGGCTCCCTGGTTCCTGGGATTTCTTCACTTGGTTTCTAGCAGCTTTGATAGTTCTTAACTCCATCTTCATTCCTCAAGAAAGCCTGGGCTTTCTGCTAGAGTTCTAGCAGATCACTGCCTAGTGAATTGGGGAATATATTCAGGTAATAAGTGAAATGCAAATCTTATTCGGTGTAGCTCCTTTTCCTCCAGGGTTGAATACCCTCTAGTTCCTATTGATTGTTCCTCACTCTCCAGTGTGTTAAAATGCTGTAGTTGTTTTTATTAACAGTTTATTCAGTGTTACAACTATTGTCTCTGAGAGGACTTAGTTTGATACATACTGCTCCACAATTACCAAAATTGAAAACTTTCTATCACAGACTATTTGATGCAAGAATTATAAAGTAAAAATGCACAGTAAATTCTCAAAATTGGTAACTCAAATTTCTTCAAACACTTTGGTCTACCCTTTTTGCCTTACCTACTGCCTCACTACACAGATTCATACTGAAGCCAGAACTTCTCCATTAGAATCCCCTGTATTGCTTGTTGAAAGTTTCCACCCCCAGATCCTTCCTCCGGAATACTAAATCAAATCTATGAAGTTGGGTCCCAGACCTCTGCATGCTAAGGAATTTCTCAAATGAAGTTTATACTTACCAGAGTAAGAGAGCAACTGCACTAATGAAATTCAGCAGAATCTCTGAAACCCAGTCTGATTAAAAAGTACAGATAAATAATCATAAGCTCTGTCTTGACTTACGAGACCCCTGCAATTGGCAGCTATGAGATTAGAAGGAAATTCAGATTCCCACAGGCACAGAGTGTCTGTTTCACAGTTATATTAATAGCTTTGACAGGAGCTGTTCAAAATCTGGAAGGGGCTCTGTCATGGCATCTGGAAGTTGCTTTCAAAGGTTCCAGCTGTGTTTGCAAATTGAAACTTCAACTTGGTCATATACTGGAGACAACTTCTATACTCCTAAGCAGTTTTTTGTGGGTTGTAAAATTATTTTAGCCACAGAATCAGCTTTCTGCCAGCAACTTAACCAAATTTAGTGCAATCATATGAGAACATCTTTTATTGAATATTAAAGAAAAAAACATTTCAAACTTTGCTACAAGCTAAAAGGCTGGCTAGTATAATATTGGAAAGCAATATTTCAGAAATGAAGCCCCACTTGATAAAATATATTTGATGCAATTTCTATTAAGGTTAAAGATGGCTAAACATTTTCAGAGGCTGACAGAGAACTTTTCTTTTGATGATACAAGGTTATAATAACAGGCACTAAATTTTCTAAGAGCTATTCTTCAGGAACATCATAGGCCATTTTCCCATGTGTTTGCATATTCCTAAAATATTCCAGATTATTGTTTCTGAATTTAATTTATAATACAGCAACACTCCAGCAGGAGGGAAAACAAGTAGAGAAATTTTGAACAGTATTAATAATAAGGGAATGATGAGATATTAGGCATGAAACTATAGAATTTCACTTTGCTAATGTGCCATATCACAGTTGGGAAGCATGGTACAACATTATAACTTTAGATTTTATTCAAGTTCTTTTTGCCTATAGCATGAATGCTGTCATTTTAAGAATTGTTCATTCAAACCTCAATCATATGGTATTCTGCTAATGTATACGATTATGTTAATTTATTAATGCTTTTTTGCCTCATGTGATTCAACTTTTTGGCCTGTCAAAGGGGAATATCAGTTCCGTTATTTCACAAAAAATACATTAAAGAATAAGAGAATTACTGATAAAGCAAATATTATTTATTACATACATGAAATAATTCTAGGCACTATGAGGAATGCAGCAGAAATATATGTTGGTTAGTTAGCTTTCAACTATAAGTAACAGAAGATTTAATTAATTGTTACAAACTCAAGAATGTACATACTCTTACGTACAAAGTCGTCTTGACACAGGGTAGTAGAGGGATGATAGTAGCCAATAAATATGCTCAAGGACTGAGTTCTGTTCTTCATTCCAGACTATCACCCTCACTCTCATTTGCAAGATGGGTACCACAGCTGCAGGTATCACATTCTCTCAAAACACTACCTCAAGACAGAAAAAAAAAGAATCTTATTATCTGTGCACATTTCATTTTTGTTGAGAAAGAAAATCTTTCCAGGAACCCCTTCCATTCGCAGATTTTCTTACAGGTTCCATTGACGGAAATTGTATTGTTTCCACATGCTCTGGCTACAAGGGAAGCTGAGAAAGAATAAGAATGAACCTAGGGATGTTTTTTAGAAGGAACATTGGATCTCTTCGTAAGGATTTTGCAGTGGGGGTGGGGAAAAAGAAGGATAGATGCCAATGTAGTAAACAATAGTATCTGTACCAAAGAATTACATGTTTTAAAATCCACAGTAGTAATAGTTTTATGTGGATTTGTTAGTTATGAAATATTTGCAAAAAAATTATCTCAATCCTTAAAACAAATATGTCTAATGTAGGCATTGTATCTACCTGAAAAAAAGAGCCATGAAGCACAATGTATGTTTCCTTATATAGTAGTACCAGTAGTACAATAACTCAGGGTTAAGGCACATTAATTAGGGCATTTATATTCACTGTGTCCACACACACACATACACACACACCTAGTATTGAAGCCATCAACTGTTGAGCACGATAATTCTGGGAGAAAGATACAGAATAAGCTGGAGAAAGAACAGAGGCAGGAAGACTAGCTACAAAGCTGTTAGAAACAAAAGTCAACTTTTCATTATTCTTGTCTTAAATGAGGGGTAAAAAATTAAACAAGACTGGTGGTAACTGAAATTGTAGAAATTGGTGACTCAAAAATATTTCAGAAGTAAATAAACAGTCTTAGATGACAGATATAGAGGAGATTGAAGAGAGGGAAAAGAAAAACAATTAAAAGACTCTTCTGTAAGAGAGTAATAAAAGAAGTTGTTGATACAATAAACTATTAATAACTTGAAAAGTCAAATAATGTCAGATTTGAAATAGGCTAACTTAAGGAAATAAGTGAACTTCCACTTACATTCAGTAAACATCACGCAGAAGTGAGAGATCAAGCATACATTTCCTTAAGAGTTATCTTTAAAGGAAGTATTTTTAGAAGGATGTAAGATAAAACAGCCAAAGCATGACTTCAACTTCCTAACACACTCATGTTAGGAAAAATCTTTGGTTTATGTTGCCGTACCTCTATCAGTGCTTATTTGAAGCTGTCAAAATCTGTGGGTGATCAGTTTAATTCTTCAAATTTGAAGACCTAAAATAAAAAATAATTGAATATCAAATTACATGGAGTTTTTGAAAGAATATACACTGCATTGGCACCTACTACTCTGCCAGTCCCACACTCTGCTCCCACTGCATTGCTTTTTATTCTGTCACCTAAAACACCCAGCTTGTTGCACTCACTTTTGCACTCACTGTTCCCTCTGCCCTGATTCTCTGCTCAAATCCCAAATCTATTGCTCTCCAGCTGTGTGAAACTTAGGTAAGTTATTTAATATTTGCGTGCCTCATTTTCCAAATGTATAAAGTATTATATTATCTATCACAGAGTGTAATTAGCAGTACATGAATTAATGCACAAAACGTTCTCAAAACTGCATTTATGCACAACATGAACTCAAACAATTCTCTAACATTGAGCTCAAAGATATCTATTTTCAAACTGTTGTTCAACCCTACAAAGTAATGCTGTAGGAAAGATAAGTAAGAAAAGTTTAGAAAAATCAAACTCTGTGAGAGTCTCCAATTATTTTTTTGGTCAATCTAGCATGATGTGTTTGACATCAATCCCTGCCTGCTTCTGCCACACCAGCTCAACCCCAACTGGTTCTTCCCAATTATTGTCTCATCCAAGACTAGCCAGGCTGAAATTGATTCCTCCCACGACAGAAACTGCGCAAAAGTCCAGAACCCAAGGCAAAGCTCTGCCTCCCTTGTCAGTGTTCCTCCTTGTTAGCGGTGACTTATGTCTATTTCTCTGCTTCATTTTCTCTGCTCACTCAATTTCTGCACACTGCCTGGTTCCTGTTTGCCCAATTCTTGCAAAACCATTATGCTTTTTGGTGTCTAGGATAGCCCGGTCACTAACTGTTTTGCATGGCTGCTACTAACCTTTGCACATCATCCCTTTTGTGTGATTTGATTTTGACTTCAGTACCTGGATGAACCCTATTTTGAACCACTCCAGGTGTTGACAATAGGTTTGGACAATAGGTTGGACAATAGGTTTCTAGTTTGATCTAAGTCCAATTCATAACCATATCCATTTCTTATATAATGGTTTTCAGGCCTTGGAGTTTGTTTTTGTGGCTTTTGTTTTGTTATTTACCATCCTCATTGTTTATCTATGTACGTTTAGTTACTGATTTCCTCCTCCCTTTTTTTGGACTCAGTGTGGAATCCGGTGTATAAAAGATAAATACACAGCTGTGCTTGACTCTGGAAGAGAAGACAGGGAGTTTTTTGTCCTCATTTCCCTCTTCCCCATAGTGAAGTCATCCATCATCCTAAACTATCAAGAGGAAAATTGGTAAAGCCTGACTATCTCACAAGTATTTTAAATGTGGGAATTTGCTTTTTTTATGCTACTTATATAACAAACATATTTATATTTTTCAAAAGCACATTACCTAATTTAGTTTTTACAACCACCTTATTAATTAATTCATACATTCATTTATTCATTCAGCAAATTTTTATCGAGGGCCTGCTACTTGTCAGACATTATTCTAGGGGCTGGACATACAAGATTGAGACTGTCATGAAGCAGGCATGGAGGTTTCTATTATCTCCATTAACAAATAATATACTTGTGACTCTCAAGAGTTGAATATTTTACCCAACTTCACATAACTACATATAGCAAATCCAGAAGTTCAACTATTCTTTCTGAAGACGTGTTCTCTCTTCTGTGCTAAAATTGTGATGCATGGCCTTTCAAATCCAGAAGTAGTTTATATTTTCTATATTGTTAGTTCCCCTTTCAAGTGAACTGACATATCAGACACACTTAAATGGTTGTAAAATAGTAATTTGGTATTTTATGATAAATTGATTCTACTATTTAGGTTATATAGCATGATTCTAGGTAAATAGTCAAATTTACTTATATGTAGCATAATGATGGCAATAACACTTAAGTAACCAACAAAAATAAAAAATCAAATTTGTAAATACATATATCATTCTTCCATTTATATTTTTAATGAGATAGTTATTGTTACAAGTTGTGCTTAGATTATTTGTCATTATTGATTAAAACTATGTGTTGACGAATAAATTAGCTTGACTTTTAACCTATTATTCTATAACAATAAATGACAAGAAGTTAATTCTTTCATCTAGAACAGTCGTTCTCCATTGAGAATAATTTTATTTCCCAAAAGATATTTGGCTGCATGTGGAGATGTTTTGGTTGTGCTATGGGTATCTAGTAAGAAGGCCCCAGGGATGCTGCAAAACAGAACAACTCCCACAGCAAAGAATCACCCAGCTCAAAATGTCAATGATACAGATGATAGAGAAATCCTCATCTAGTAGCATATCTGATAAAATGTGTGACAAGCCTAAATTAAAAAACCAGATTTTATAAATAAAGTGTTAAAAGAAGGATATTTTGCAAAGTAACTCATAATTCTTTCTGTTACAGATAGCCATCATTTGATCTTTAGCTAAAGGTGTTTTATATATAACCATTTTTTGTTTATTCTAGCATTATTAATAGTAGCATAAGTGGAAACACAATGAATGACCATCAGTAGGAAAATGGTTGATCAAATTATGATAGGACCACAGTATGGAACATTATTCAGCACTTAAAAATGAATTAATTCTACACTACACCTATTCTCACTCTTTCCCCTCTTTTTTATTAACTTTCTATTTTTAACTAATTTTAGACATCAAAAAATTATGAAATGTAGCAAAAAATATCTGTGAATCCATCATCTAGCTTCCCCTAATACTAATATCTTACTTTACCACAGTTACAATGATCAAAACCAAGAAATTAATATTGGTGCAATACTAAACTAAGCCAGGAATCAGTAAATTTTTTTAAGAGCAAGATAATATATATTTTTCTTACTGATTTGTTTGAGTTCTTTGTAGATTCTGGATATTAGCCCTTTATCAGATGTATAGTTTGAAAATATTTTCTCTCATTCTGTATTTTCTCTATTGATTATTTGCCTATTTTCTCTGTTGACTATTTCCTTATTTCTGCAGACGCTTTTTAATTTAATCAAGTCCCATTTATTCATTTTGTTGTTGCTGTATTTCCCCTTGGGATCTTAGTCATGAACTCTCTGCCTGGACTGATATCTAGAAGAGTTTTTTCTACATTTGCCTTTAGAATTCTTTTGGTTTCATATGCAGAGAGAAAGGAACACTTATACACTGCTAGTGGAACTGCAAATTAGTACAACCCCTATGCAAAACAGTATGGAGATTCCTCAAATAACTAAAAGTAGACCTAGCATTCAATCCAGAAATCCCAATTCTGGGTATCTACCCAAAGGAAAAGAAGTAATTTTATAAAAAAGACACCTGAACTCTAATGTTTATTGCAGCACAATTCACAATTGCAAACATCTGGAATCAACCCAAGTGTCCATCAGTTCATGAGTAGTTTAAACAAATGTGGCATATGTATACCGTAGAGTACTACTCAGCCATAAAAAGGATGAATTAGTACCTTTTACAGCAATTTGGAAGGAATTAGAGACAATTAGCCTAAGCAAAGTATCTCAAGAATGGAAAAACGAATACCACATGTACTCTCTAATAAATTGGGAGTAACCAATGGATATAATAAGTGCCTAGAGGGAAGTAAAAGTCACTGAAACTCATGGGGGAGGCAGGAGAAGGAGAGAGGCAAAACCCACCTAATGGGTACAATGAACATTATTCGGGTGATGGGCACATTTATACACCTGACTCAAGCCATGTAACAAAAACATGTGTACCCCCTTAATATCTTGAAGTAATAAAAAGGACAAGGTAATAAAAAATTTAGGCTTTTTAGATCATATGGTCTCTGTTGCATCTGCTCAACTCTGCCAGTGAGGAGTGACGAAGTCACAGAAAATATGGAAGTGAATGAATGTGGCTGTGTTCAATAAAACTTAATTGACAAAACCAGGCAACAAGGCAGCTGACCTTTGAACAAAGACTTTATTCTAATTTCACCAGTTTTTCCTTTAATATCCTTTTTCCATTCTAGGATACTATCTGGAACCCTACATTACATTTAGTTGTTATCTCACTTTAATCTCTTGCTGTCTGTAAAATTTCTTAGTGTTTCCTTTCCTTGAAAGTTTTGAAGAGTGTTGATCAGTTCTTTTTGCCAAACGTCACTCAGTTTGCATTTATCTGGTATTTTCTCAGAGTTTTTTTGAAGTTTGTACCTGTGCAAATCTCACTGGTATATTCTGCAAATGCTGTGTCCTCAGGACATCATATCACATGGGTCATGATGTCAATGTATCTTGTTACTAGTGATGTTGATCTTCATAACTTGGTTAAGATGGCTTCTACTGAGTTTATTCATTTATTGTTAAATATCCTTGCCTTTGTAGTTGTAAATATCCTGGGCTAAATTCCTTGAGACTATGCAAATCCTGCACAGTCTCCTCAAACTTTCTTCCTCAAATTTTGACATTCATAAGTATATCTTGTCTGAAAAAAGGTATTACTGTAATGTTTGCCTAATGGTAATTTTCTATGTCTTTCATTCCTTCTACATTTAATTGAAATTCTACTATAAGGAAGAGTGACCTTCCTTATTCATTCATTTATTTGGTTCTGTCAGAATTGACTCATGGATGGATATCTATTTTATTCTATGGTTTATAATCCAATAATAAAATTTGCTTTGTTGCTCAAATTGTTCAGGTTGGTTCCTGTATTCTTTCAACGTTTTTTTTTTTTTTTTCAAATCTTATTCCAAAAGCTCTCATTTTTAAAAATCTCTTTTTTACTTTGTAACGCCACAAGACATTTCAAACTCATCTTGTATTTTCCCTATCCTGGCCTTAGAATCAACCACTTATCCAAGCAGCCCTGGTTCTTTTTTACTGGAGAATGGTGTTTTGAAACCAAGAGCTGGGCATTAAGTGTTCTCATTGCTGCTGGTGTGTCATGGTTTCTGGATCTCTCAGCAGAGGAGAGGCTTTCTAGAAAATATATGCATGAATACTAACTCACACAAACACAGACATACATTGATTACAATCCAACACCACAGGACTAATTTTTGCCTTTCCCTTTCTGTGGTTGCAACATTTTTCTCACTGTTGTGAGAAACTGGCTCTTATTATTGACACTATATTTATGTATTTAATACTTGTACATACATAAAATAATTTAAGAATTGCTAACACACATGCTTGTAAAAAACACATTTACTAAATGGATTACAGTATTTATTTCCAGTTCTTTTTGTCTTTATTCTTACAGTATTCAGACAAGATTGTATTTTCTAAAGTTACTTAGGTTAGTTCTTTTTTCTTCATTCCTTTCAGTGTGGTTATGTTATTCATTTTTAATATAATTAGATTAATATGTTAGTGCTTGTATTCCATTTGTACCATTTTGTGTGTTACCTCCACATCACAGTTGGTTTTATTATTTACTATTTTGTTTGTTTGTTGGATATATGAAAGGTATGTTGAATAGTACTGTGGTTGAAGAGTCAGAGCTATTCAAAAGGGTATACTCAAAAAGCATCACTCCCACCTGATCCTTGCTACCTATTCCCATCCTTCCTCCTTCCACCTTTTGCCCATTCATCCATGTAAGTAACCAATTTTTTTAGTCTTGGTTAATTCTTTCTATATTTCTTTTGCATGAATGTACATATCATGTGTATTTTTATATATATTATTTTTATTACATTAAGGATAGCCTATTCCAGATAGTCTCTGTACTTTCAAGAGTGATTCTTCCAAAAATTAATTTTGACTCAAATTAGATGTTCTGCTCAATGGGGAAACTGTGGTGAGACTATGAGGTTACCTTTTAAAGGAAAAGACAACTTTTTCTGGAAAGAGACCTATGCATGAAGACAATTATGAACTTACATAAAAATTATATGCCATGCATGCCAATAAAAAGATAAACAAAATATGCACATGAACAATTCAAAGAAGAAACTAAAAAGTTTAAATATATCTTAAAAGATTCTCAAATAAATCTCAAAAATGTATTTTGAAATAACATTGAGGTTTTTTTGTTTTTTAATTAATAAATTTAAGAGAACAGGTTGATACTGATTGAAAAAACAAATTTGGAAATAACCACTCTTTACTATTAATGGAATTGTACATTAGCACGATATTTTTTGTTTGCAGTTTAACAATATCTATAAAAATTTTAAAAAGCACAAATGCACTGATTTGGCAATTTCACTTTGGCCAATCAGTTCTACTAATGCATCATATATGTGAACAAAAAGGTGCATGTTCATTGCATCTTTGTTTTTAACATAAAAATATTGAAAACATAATAAATATTCATAAAGTACGCTTTGCATAATGTTATAGTACCATAACATATCAGGCAGCAGATAAAAAATGGGATAAGTCTATGCATACTAACTTGTAAAAATATTCAAGATATGCTTTTAAGTTTAAAAAGTCACCCAACTGTGCAATGATTTAATTCTTTAACAAATAACAATACAATCTATATTGATAATATACATAAAAATGTTGGGTTTTTTTAATTAAAAATGTCTGGTAGTATACGGCCTTATACATACAGCGGTTACCTTAGAGTAATAGACAGACTGTGAACTGGTATGGAAGACTCCTTTTACTTTTTATCTATATCCTTGTTTATTTTTCTTTAAGTCACCTTGTGTGTTAGTCCATTTTACATTGCTATAAGAAAATGCCTGAAATTGGCTAATTTATAAAGAAAATAAATCTGTTTGCCTCAAGGTTCTGCAGACCATCCAGACAGATTGCCAGCATCCGCTTCTGGTGAGGGATGCAGGGAACTTCTAATCAAGGTGGAAGATGAAAGAGGAGAAGGTGTGACACATGGGGAGAGAGAACTAGGGGTGCCCTGTTCTCACATGAACTAACAGAGGGAGAACTCATTTATTATTGCGGAGAGAGTACCAAGCCATTCATGAGGTATACATCCCCCTGATGCAAACACCTTGCACCCCTAATGTTGGGAATCAAATTTGAACATGAGATTTGGAGGGGACATATATCCAAACAATACCAGCTTATATTAATGTATGTCCTATGTAATTTCATACAAAGAGTGTGAGTTAGCAAGACAGTTTTGATCAAGAAGGTTCACACCCAGAAGTCCGGATAAACTGATTGAGAGAATATCAGGCTGGTGACTACAGTCTAAGCTAGACCAGAGAAAGGATGACAAAGGGTGGGATGCCATCTCAGGCTGAGCAGAGGACACTGGAGTAAATTTTAACTCCAGGGGAAAAGTTTAAATTCCTGCTAGGCTTGGTCTAGGGATCTGAAGGTGCAGATGTGCAAGTTTTATTTAAGTTCTAAGGCTACTCAACGATCATGATGAGGAAGCAAGGCAGGCACTGTATATCAGACCATCTAGCCCTTAAGGATGCATAGAGTCCTAGACCCATTCCATTCAGTTACAGTCAGATCCTTGTGCTTTATAGAATATTTTCCTTTATTCTCATCCCCGGTGGACAAGTCCCCTACTACCTTTAGGGCAAAGTGAACAAATGCATAAGGCTTTTTTCCTCTGGATTAAAAAACATGAAAAAGAATGTTAGCTTGCTGTTGCAAGATACAGCTAAGGCAGAAAGCAGGTGTGGGCAATTGATGATGGAAGTACATGAGGAGATGAGGCTAGTGGGAGACATTTTTATGTAGCAGAATAGTAGAAAAGGTGCAGACACAAGTGGATCTATACACTGAGACAGGACTCCAGGGAAAATAAACTTACTGGGACTATGACTTGCTTTGTGAGACAGAGGATGGTACAGCATAAGGTAAGAGGAGATGTGATATTATGAGAAAAGCTCTACCACTAGCACACTGAAGGCCAGTGGTGGACCCAAAGCTCTTGAAGACTATTTTCATTGTCTGAAAATAAGGCAATTTGTTTCATCCTCTAAAAGTTTACCTATACCCTCCTTGATCTCTTCCTTTCCTCTCTACCCTCTTCCCCACTTTTTTTTTGACTGAGAGCTTTTAGTCTCACTGCCTGTAGTGCTGTTTTCAGCTGTCTCTTCCATGCATGTAGGACACTCATTGTTAGTGGAAAATTATTCACTCAGTAGGAGACTAATGTGGTGGCCAGATTGTTATCATTACTCTCTGGGTGCTTTTGGTAGGTGTGTATCCTTAAGCATTACGGGTTTTCACAAAGTGTTGCAATAAGCTGGGCAGGGAGATCACAGACTTCACCTTAGGTAACTTGGCTTGAGAAATTTAAATCTCCACCAGTTCATGTTTTAAGGTTTAATCTGAGTTGGAGTTTTGACAAAAGGGACGGCCATATAATTTAGCACCTTGTCAGTGTCTAGGATATATTTCTAAAAGTCCTAAATTATACTGATTAAATTATAAATCTTTTTTGTAACTCTATCTCTCTCTCAATTCTAGTTTGGTATTTCTCAAAACTGAATATATAGAGAGAGACAGAGGAACTCTGCAAGAATATGCTATAGACACATTATTAAGAAATAGTGAAAATTAGAAAAGAATGGAGCCACTGGCAAATGGTCATGAGATGTGGATATTTTACAACTAGATATAACTATTTATAAAATGATTAAAGATTAGATTTAAACTAAATAGGTGCAGCTAAAAGTTTTCCTTTTAGAACAAAATCCTGACTCTACAAGAAACTTCCTCCAATAAACAAGATAAATATTATGTTTAGACTGAAATAAATTTTAAACAGATCACTTCTACTTTTTGATTCCAAATTGTCCTCAGAAAAGCACTCTAAAATGAGATTTTCGTAAGGAGTGATCATGAACAGAAGCAGTGACAAGAGGTGTCTTTTTTTTTTTTGCAGTGTTCATTGCCATTGTCTGACCTTCAAACATATGGAGAGAATCTGGATTTGTAGTCTGTACCTTTTGACATAAACTATGCCGAACACATGGCCTTTCCAAAAATACTGCGGGAAACAGTTCTCTGAGTATCATTCATCATCTCTTTCCACAATGACATCTCATTGCAAAGAAAGGTGAAAATTGTTGCTATAAGGTTTTGAGTTGATGGAGAATAGAAAAAAGTTAATAAGAGTAGCTAATAAGAGAGCATTTAAAAATACTGCTCAATGATGCTGATATATTTTGTCCATAATCCATGCATCAGAGATGGCCTGGAAAATAAAGCTTTGTGAACACAAACAGGGGCACATCTGCTTACTTTTTTGTGATTTTTTCCATTTATGTTTGAGGTGATGCTTCCAGTGACAAAGGAAACCTATTCAAACATATCAATGAAAATGAGTTTGAAAGTCCTATTGTCAATTTCCGTATGTATAAAACACACATTTTGGTTACAGATTAAAAAATACTTCACCTAATATACTAATATTCTTTAGTTATTCAGTCCTTTTTCAGGGAAGAAAATAAAGTATTATTTCCTGTCAGCTTAAACCAAATATATGTTTATTATGGGAATATTTATATAAACTGTATATTATATATTTTTCCCTAAAGAAAGTAAAAATATTTTTGAGTAATTATTATGTCTGAGTTTCTTTTTTAATAGTTATTTTTACCCTCAATATATTTCCTTTTTAAATTATTTTTTCAGACTTTCAAGTCAGGGATCAGTATATAAACAACATCAAAGAGGTTGCCAGTGAGTCAATAGCTACTACACTGCAGAAGTACAACTTGTACCTGGGTTTGTTTAGTGCCTAAATCTTTACTCTGTCCACAATATCACATGGTAACAGAGAGGCTGATCTGAGATTCAAAGAAGTGATTTATCCAATGGAACTAAATATAAAACAATATTAGTTTCAATTTGAAAGAGAATCTCAAAATCAGAGGAAATCATAGGTAAATACCTGTACACTAAACATTCTTTTTCTGTTGATGAGCTTGCAGCAAAACCATGAAATCAGGAGATATTAAAATTGTGACCTAGGCTCACTTTCTCCTATGCTCCTTCTCCCATTTGATTATACCCATAGATTATTTTGCACATACTCATTTACCCATTTATTCCATTTGCAAATGAAGTTAAAATACAAATAACTCCACAACCACATAGACATTAATTTAAACATTTTTTACTTAGGTAACAACATCATATTAAATCCTTAAATGTAAATAAATCTTGATGGGGAGAAGAGTATAATGTTTCTGGTATTTTTTTCTGGTGCAACAGGTTGTCAGTATAGTTGAGTTGCCAGAAAACATGCATTTAGGCAAAAATGCTTTCATACTAGTTGATTATTACCATTGAGAAAGAAAAAAAGCCTTATTTTCAACATTAAAGCAGCCCTATCTCTCAAGGTCAAACTTTCTAGTTGAATCACACATATAAATGGTGATGATTCAGGAATAGTTCTGAAAGATCGGCTAGGGGAAAAAATGGTATTTATAGATATCTTATCCACTGTAGGGAAAATACACACTGAATGACCAAAAATTGCATTTTTAAGTCACAATTCACAATCCACTTAAATAATGAGAATATTAAGCATTGTCTCTATTTCCACCAAAATCCAAGCTTTTATATACTAGAGGTCAGCAAAGACCACTTAGAATCTTATTATTTTTCAATGAATTTATTCTCTTGTTTTTTTTCTTGACCAGCTAATTAATCATTCAGTCAAAAAAGAATGACTAAGTCTAAAAAACATAGGAAATTCTGAGAAACAGTCACAGTCCGGAGAGGCCTCAGTAGACATGACAACTAAACATAATGTGGAAACTTGAATACAATTTTGGGACAGAATAAAGACCTTAGGTAAACATTAAGAAAACGCACATGCCAATAAAGAATAAAATTCAGTTAATAATATGAAAATACTATTTTACTAGTTGTGACAAATATCCCATTGTTATGTAAGATATTAACAGTGGGAGAAATTCGGAGTGGAGTATACAGAACTTTGTGTTCTCTTTGCAATTTTTCTATAAACTATAACTATTTTAAAGTAAAAAGTTCATTATAAAAAAATAAAGAATGGCTAACCTAGATACAGAGATGTGCTGGGAGAGAAAGTTGTCTATGCAGGTAAAGCAGAACTAAAATAAATTATTTCACTTGAGAAAACTAAAAAAAGAGTTATAATAAATATTTGTCCTCCTCTTTAAGCTCCACTCTCTGCATTCTTTCATATTAAGCTGCTTTTCAAATTATGCTGCTGACTCACAGCAAACCTGGCATATGTTTAATTTTTCCCCCTAAGCAGGAAGAGGATTTGGTAATAATTCAATCATTCCCTTACTCAAATTGTGTTTTGAGAAATGTTTTACACATTCACTGTTCTTGAGATAGACACAGGGCAGGATGGGGTCAAGTGAGGCAAAAGATTGGAAATAAATTGAGGGCTACGTGGAAGTCATCATCTTCAGTGGCTCAAAAGGCCTCCAAGAAGCAGAGTGAGTAAGCCATTCTGCCTTCTCACTCTCACAATACGCAGGTAGAAAACATTCTACTCCAGTTTAAAGAAATCGAAAGTCAGCAGCATCATGGCTTCCTTTACTTCTGCAACTTCCACCTCCCATGCAAAATTCTACTCCCAAATAGAGTACTTTTAGACAACCAATTCAACCCTTTTTATTCTTAAATGCAGAGTTGTTGAGCAAGCATTGTTTCAGGCGGTGGCAATCATCCCATTTTCCAAACATAACATGGCATAAACCAATATTGTAAATAAGGAAAAACAAGAAAAGAGCAAAGCCAGATCCCTCTCATCTCCTACCCAAGATTATTTCTTACTGTTTTCTTCTTAAGAAGAGGAAATAAATCAATATTAATCTCAAGTCACACTGAATTTGAAATGACTTTATATTACTTGCAAGTGTCACTCAGAACACAATGAAAAGTAGGCAAAGGTTATTTCTGATGCCTTCTGATCTTCCCCGGTCAGACAGTTTAAGCACAATGATGTCTGTCTTCCAAAGCTCCCTAATCTTATTGTTTTATTTTCTGTCCTTTGCTCATATATTATCCTTCTTCATTATTCTACCTCCCAAAACATACCTGTCAGCAACACTTAACACCTTTCTCTTACTTTCTTGCCATGGCGCCCTCAGTTTCAGGATAATGTATGAAAAAGAGAAAGTGGCTCATAATGTATTTTTGTTTCATATTGCCTTCAGCTCTATGGGAATATGTTAGACTACATCTCAAGTGTCAAACATTGAATATTACAACATTTCTAAAAAGGACATTTTATAACAGTCTAAACCCCATGATTAGCAATCTGAACAAGAAGTTTCTGGTATTTTAATTTATAGCATCCTCAGTTAGGGTGTTCCAAATCCAAATACATTAATTGTTCTGACATTTTAATAAATAAATTATATATATATCCCATTTTGCACATATAGGAAAGTTACTAATCATATCTTTGTCTACCTATATCCTACTCTAGAGGTCTTTAATCATTTCTGCCTAATAATCAGCTGAGGATGCTTATTAAGAACATGGAAACTTTTGGCCCACATCTCAGGATTTTGATTTGATTAGGGTAGAGTATAGGAATCTACATTTTAATATGCACCCCAGGAAATTATAAGACAGATGGTTAATGGAATGGGCTTTAGGAAATACCTCCCTCCTCTCTGATGTCTTGGCAAGACCTGAGGTAAAAGAAAATTCAAAGTATTTCCAAGAAGAGTTTCACTTTAGGCCATGATGCAGGGGAAAAAAAAAAGAAAAGAAAAGAAAAGAGAGAAAAGTACACTTATCCTTTCACTACAAACAACTGGAAAACTGGGCAAAATATGTAAAAGATTTGTTCAGAGATTTGAAAGCTGGCAAGGCAGGACTGTGAACCCTGAGACAATAGAAATGTGATGATCCCTACAACATCCCTATTTTCTCCCTGGAAATGATTTTTGGATGATGAACCAAGGGAGGAGGGACCCAAGCAGGGATCCACCAAATACTGGATTCTGAAAGTCAGAATCTTAAAAGATGTAAATTAAAGTTTGAGAAGGCTAAGGTGACTAGACATTGCGGGGAAGAGTTTCAGAAACAAGGTGGCTATTTAGAAAAGCATTCCACAAAATCTGTATAGAGGTCGTCTTAGAATTTATTATGTAAAAGGCTGCATATCTGTAGCATTAAAACCCACAAAGCTAGGTAAAGAAAAACACGAGAGTGGAAGCCAAGCAATTTCCACAGCACGGAAAATAAAGACGTTTCTGCTCCACCCAGCCAGAGTGGAGAGCGATTGGTGATCACCAGAGGTATTTAGTAGAGATCCCAGAGGAGTCACACGCTGGTCGTGGGGCTGAACTATCCCTGGAGTGGAGACACTCTTGACCCCTATAAGCAAACTGTTTTGGCCACCCAAGCAAACTTTCAAAACAAATATCAAAGGGATCAAACTCACCCACAAGTAACTTCTCCCAGTTTCTGTGCTGTTGGCTGCATACCATGTAAACCTTTCTCCTGGCCTTTCCAGAGATTATATTCTACATAATTTTCTTTAATAAAATTTTTTCTCTTCTAAGTCACTGCAATGAATTTTATGTCTGAAACAAAGATATCACACACATACAGAGCACATCTTCGGTGGTTAACTTTGTGGTGCAGCTGACTCAGCTGCTTCTGGTACTTTGAACATGGCATGTTTTCACATACTTTTTTTTGTACATTACCACGTACCAGTCCCTTTCTGAAGAACTTTTGGTCATCCTTTAAAACCTTGCTTAACTATTGACTCCTCTTTGGAGATTTTTATTTATTCTTTAGAAGTTCCCTCAGTGTCTTTTCCCTCAGTGACTTCCCTCAGTGTCTTTTCACAGCACTGTATTTAGATGGCTCTTATAGCATGGAGCATGCAGTATGGAAAATGTATGAGATCTCTTCTTACTCATAGACCAGTGGTACCCAACCTTTTTGGCACCAGGGACCAGTTTGGCACCAGAGACCAGCCACTCCCCAGTGCTAGAATCACTGCCTCAGCCCCACCTCAGTGCATCATATACCTCATAAAGAACATGCAAACTAGATCCCTGGCATCCACAGTTTACAGTAGGGTTCGTGCTCCTAGGAGAATCTAATGCCACCACTGATCTGACAGGAGGTGGAGCTTATGCACTGATGTGAGCCGTAAATACAGATGTAAATACAGCTGTAAATACAGATGAAGTTTCACTCCTTCTCTCTCGGCCCACCTCCTGCTGTGCAGCCTGGTTCCTAACAGGCCATGGACAGGTACTGCAGTCATAGACATTGTGATTTTTAGGATGTGGAGTGATGTCTTGTGCTTTTTATATTATCATAGGGACTAACAGAGGGGCTGAAACCAAATATTGGTAATAGTAGCTGTAGTAGTAGAAATTAACAGTAATTATAAATATGATAGTATATAACTACAGATACTGTGTGGCACACATACTCTTCTAAGCACTTAACGTGTAATATTTACTTTAAACTTTGGAGAAATTATACAAGTTAAATATTATTATTATCCCTGTTTTATTGAAAAGGAAAGAGAAACAAAAAGACAGATTTTCAGAAAAAAATTTAGAATAAATTGAAAATGTTATTTAATACTTAGAACAGAACAAAAATAATTTCTAGGAGCAAAGAGGCCCTATCTTTTCAATGGTAACATTTTAGGTAACATTTTTTTCTCTCTGATTAATAGTTGGCGTTAATCTATCTCCATTTCTTCTTGGCACACTGACCATGTATTGTTCTGTTATACCTTTGTGAAATAGCACATAATATTTCCTATTTCTGAAGGCTTCCTACTGAGGGCAATTAAAATGTTTAATGTAAAAGCTGGCCCTGAGAACTGAACACTACCATCACTCTTCCACCTTCATGCAAGAACAAAGTTGAATCTTCTACCCATGAAAAGAATGGAATAATATGTCTTTTTGCTATATAGACAAGAAATGCTAATATTATATCTAAATTAATAATAATTTGTCAGCTTATGGAATATCATAAGTTCTACAAGATAATGAAATGATGATATTCATCCAAATTAGCATTCATGTATCTGCTCAGAGAAAAAAAGAAATACAAGTTAATAAAGTCTACCTGCTCCCCCATTTTTTTAAACATAAGAGAATTTGAGTTATGTGTTCTAAGTAAAAAAAAGATCATTTCTTATGTTTTATGATCTGGTATTATAAATTACACTGTATTGGTATATATTATATATTATAAAGGAGGCCAATATAATTGCAAAAGATTAGGTTGCAGAGGGAAAGAGCAGGCTGTGGAAAATCAGGAAAATTAAAGTGTGTCATTGTGGATTAGGTATGATTTACTAAGTTGATCTCAATATTAACCTCACAGCTTAGTTCATATTTTAGAACAAATGCTATTGACCTAACCCCTTTGGCACAACAGACAGCAGAATTCTTGAACAATTTTCAGTTTTTAGTATTCTTATCAGTAGATCATACCCACAAAAGTGACTTCAGGAACCTCTAAATGTATTATTTACCACAATAGTGCTCTCAGAGTCAATAGTTCTCTATTCTGATAATCTTAAAAAATGTACTATCAAGAAACCTGGAAACTTGGAAATCTCTTTGGGGAAATACCTACAAGTGCAGTGGAGAAAAATAAAAGGTATAACTAAGAAAAGTATAGATAAAAATAAATAATATTTTTTAGAAATATTGATTTTTTCCTTGACAATTTTTAGTTGAAAAACTAAGAACATCTTTCACCATGATAGGCAGTTTTATAGAATAAGATGTCTTGAAAGTCGTAAAAAAATATGTACCAAATTTATTAAAGTAAAAAAATTAAGGAATGCTCCAAACATAACACACTTACTATATACAGGGTCTTTGAGAAGCTTGGAATTCAAGAATTCATGGATTTTCAGAGACATAAGTAGGTTGACATCACCTTTAGAAGCATGGCTACTCAGGTGAGAATATTGTTAATTGGTTGGCACTCAAAGGCCTGTCTTCTGGTGTGAGTTTGTTCCTGGTGAACTGACTTTCACGAGAGAGGGCTGCCATTAAGTAGCGGTTTACAAAATCATGTTTGCTCAGACTAGTTGTTGACTGATTAAATAAATTTATAACCAATTCTGAATGCTAGTCTTTATCATGGCTACACAATAATCAATCTTTCCCCAAATTTGTCAGAATTTTTAAAATTTTCACTAGCTTTATAACATAATTTTTCTTTAATTATATATTTCATTTCATCTTTTGTTTTAGGTAGTGGGTTGAAAGGTGGACCCTCCGAAAAATATGTCTGGTACCTGTGAATGATGCTTATTTGGAAAAAGCATCTTTGAAAACGCTATTGCATTTAAGATATCAAGATGAGTTTGCCCTGGATCATCTGGGAGGGGCCTAAGTACAATTACAAGTCTTCTTATAAAAGACAGAAGAGAAGACAGAGAGAAGAGCAGAAGGCCATATAAATGCAGAGACAGAGATCAGAGTAGCACAGCCACAAGTAACTCCTGGTAACTCCAGAAGCTGGAATAGGCAGCCAAGGATTCTCCCCTAGAGACTGCAGAAGGAGTGCAGACCTGCTGAATCCTTGATTTGGAAATTTGGCCCCCCAGAACATGAGAAAATAAATTTCTTTAGTTTTAAGTCACCAATTTTGTAGAAATTTGTTATGGCAGCTGTAGAAAAATAATGCTGTTGCCTAGAATAAGCCTTCAATAAAATTAATAAATCTATTTTACAATAGAAATACATGTGTGTCGTGGTTTATATGTTCTTTCATATATAAAATGTTTTTGTTACTAATACAAGTTAAATACAAGTTAAATTTATTTATAAATTTGATTTATAAATAACAAAGGAAAATTGGTAAGATTTCTATAACAAACACTATATATTCTCTTTTGTTGTTGTCAAATATGAAACTACAATTTAGGAGACTATAGATTATTTTGGACAAAAATATTACGTTTAGACCAGTCGCAGTGGCTCACGCTTGTAATCCTAGCACTTGGGAGGCCGAGTTGGGTGGATCGTTTTAGCTCAGGAGTTCGAGACCAGCCTGAGCAAGAGTGAGACCCTGTCTCTACTAAAAATAGAAAGAAATTATATGGACAATTAAATATATATAGAAAAAATTAGCCAGGCATGGTGATGCATGCCTGTAGTCCCAGCTACTCAGGAGGCTGAGGCAGGAGGATCGCTTAAGCCCAGGAGTTTGAGGTTACTGTGAGCTAGGCTGATGCCACGGCACTCACTCTAGCCCGGGCAACAGAGCAAGACTCTGTTTCAAAAAAAAAAAAAAAAATTACTTTTAAAAGCTTATAATGTTGTTCCATGATATTATAGTATTTAACATGGAACTGAAAGCTGAGGCCAATATGATGTTTGTTTTTTTAGACATGTTTGGTTTCATCTCTCTAGATAGCACTAAGATTATGTCCTTGAACTACAATTTTGAAAACTTCACAAAGGCAAGTTAACCTCATTCGTGGTAGTTGCCATATAGTGAAAACATTTACCTACATGCATATGTTTTTCCAGTTCAAGAATAGTTTCAGCTATTATATCATTAATTATTTTGCATGTTCCATTCATTCAGTTTTCCATTTGGGAAAGAGTGTTATTTGTATCGTGAGCTGCTGTTCTCTATTCTTCATAGCTTTCATCTTCTGTCTGATCCTTTTAACCAAATTTTCCAATTCCTCAAACTGGCATATACTGTGCATATTTGCCTGATCGCTTTATGGTAGCAACTGTATTTTTCATTTCTTGTTATCTTTCATTCTCTAGTTACGTTATTCATTGACTCAGGTTCTTTATATTTCCCATCCAAATTTACTTTTACATTTTTTTGCTATGAATACATTTATTATTATTGCTATTACCATTATCCAAAGTGAAGGTTAAGATTATAAATGAAATGTTCTGAGGATAATTAATACATCTATGTTAACTAAATACATTAATTAAAGTTAATATGATTGTATTTCAAGCCAAGCTATTTAAAATGGTCTTTGTGATGTCAAGTGCTCTGCTAAGGACAGGAAGCAGAAGGAGAAATAAGACCTTGCTCTATCTTTGAGAACGTATAATATTTTTACATTTATTTCCCAGTCAATCATGCTTTTTATTCAAGTCATGCCTTAATTTATTGCACATAATTTCTTCACATATATAGAATTATCACAAAATAAGGTTAAACTTGTTAAAACCTCAATTTGTTTTTGTTTTCTATTATAAATATATATTTTTTATTTTTATTGGTGTGAATGCATATGTGGATCCCTATAATAGTTATACATATTTATAGGGTACACGTGATATTTTGTTACACGTATACAACGTGTAATGGTCAGATAGGGATAATTGGGATATTCATCACCTCAAACATTTGTCATTTGTGTTAAGAAAACTGCAATTCTACTCTTCTAGTTATTTTGAAATATACAATGAATTATTGTTAACTATAGTTGCCTTATTGTGCTAGATTTTATTCCTTCTATCTAACTGTACTTTTTATACCCATTAACCAGCCCTCTTCACTACCCCCTCCCCTCTACCCCTCCCAGCCTCTGGTGACTATCATTCTAATCTCTGTCTCCCTGAGATCAATGGTTTTAGTTCCCACATATGAGTGAGAATATGTAACATTTGTTTTTCTATGTCTGGCTTATTTCACTTAATATAATGTCCTCTAGTCCCATCCATATCATTGCAAGTAACAGAAATAACTATTTTATAATATATTCTCTTTTATAAATGTTTTGTTTTTATTCTTTTATATTGCAGAATCTTTTTAATGGTCTGATATTCTTCTATTCTCTGTTTTATGTTTTGTTCATCTCTGATTGAGGTTATAAATGTTCAAGCTTGGTATTTGCTCTTTAGATTTTCCTTGGATTCCATTAGTATCAGTTTAAATATTCTTAGAAATATTATCTTGGATATTGAACATGTCTGTCAATTGTTGTAAGTTCACTTTACTAGTCCAGTGATTTAGTATCTTGAAAGATGTGGAAGAGATCTGAGTCTGAGAGGATCAGAGATTATTTTGAGTCTCTGTTTTCTTCCTTAGGCTTGGTAAAATTTTGATCCTGAGGCCCATATTTCAGATTCGCTTCTCCCTTTGCCTGTCTCCACCCTGATGTGTGATGGGGCCTTCTCAGTGGGGTTTTGGTAGAGCTCTGCAACACCAGGGAGAATCAACTCTCTTCTCTCCAGTCAACTTTTGCATTTGGAGTACTCATAATTTTTTTTTAATCTCAATACAGTTTCTTTCAAATGCTATTGATTAACAGTGGCAAAAGCTGTTATGTGTGTTTCCTATATGATTTTTTCAAGTGTGTCTCTCCAATAAACCCTGAGTCCCTAGAGAACATGGATCACATCCCTTTAGATTCCTTGAATACTTACCATCTAGCATACAGCCTGAAATGGAGTGAAAAACTTGGTGTCTAACAGATACATTTTTATTATAGAATTCAGAATATTTTTAGTAGAAAGTTTCTTAAAAGTGTTAAGACCAAGACCAAATAATACAAGCAAGCCAGTTCAACCAGTTGAACTTTTTTATTTCTTGCTTTCATTTTGTTCTTTCCTTTGATGTTTTTCCTGTTTGTTTTGTTTCTGTTTAGTTTGTTTTTACTTTTGTTTGTCCTAGGTGATCTAGTCTACTGCACTTGTTAATGAAGTTATCAGAACTGAAACTAATTGAATACATTACATTGTACTAAGTGAGTTCTGTGAAGGTAGCTCATAGTTTTTTAAACTTTAATACTCATAAATACACAGTTTTCTGTAAATTCTTTTATTGATCCTTTAACATTCATTGTTTCTTGAGTTCAGCAAAGATGAATCACTGAATATGTAGATGTTTACACTCAATAAAAATATTACACTGCTTTTAAAATATTATTGAATGACATACAACTGAGAGCCAAAATTAGAACAAACCATTTCAGTTAATTCCACATCAGTTCCCCCTAAAATATACTAGTGATTTGATATATCTGACATGCTGAAGAGAATGAATAGAAAATATTCATGATGTAGCTGCAGAAAGAGGAGCGGTTATAAAGAAACTGATTGACTAATGACTGCCTATAGTTCTCTCAAAACAACTTAGATAAAATTATACATTCCTATCGTTCCTGACTTTATATGCTAAATAGCAAACATTTTGAGAATACAGATATTTTCCATTTAAATAATGATGAATGCAGAAAGTTCTGAATTGTACTTTTATTATTACAAAATATAAAACTATTTTAATGCCAGATAAGAAAGAATATAAACTCCTATATAAGTTAGATCAAACTGACTATAAAAAAATGTTATTTTTGTAAATTAAAAAGTCAATTATTCGTAATTTCATACAGTTAAAACTGAATATATATTTGTACTCTAAAAGTTTATAACCCCCCAAATGTAACTACTTCATCTATTTTTACATATTATTAACCTTAAACTGCAAAATACACATTAGAGGTTACTTTTATTTTCCCCAGAAATGTAAGATTCGATCCAACGAAGGTGTATAGTTATGATATAGAAACTATTAATTGCCCTGAGAATAGTCAATATTCCCTTCTATGTACATGTATTGAAGTTTAAGAAAAAATAGTTATTATTTTTCTCTATGCTCCAAGCTATGAACCAATTGAGAGGTAGAGAACCAATTGAAAGGTAGATAAAAAAGTCATAATAATCAAAATATCAGATTTATTCATACCAAAGGTGAATTGGAAACCACTTCCTAAAATTGTCAAAATGTCCTTCCTACTCCCCTTCCTTTGCCTTCGCAACTGAAATTACCCACAGAGTGGCAGATAAAGCAGCTAAAAACCCAATGCCTTCCCCATATGGATAGGATCTGTGTGGATGGGGAAGAGACAAGGAGAAGGAGATGTGAACCTGTGAAGCAGCAGTTTGATTACCCAGAAGGGAAAACACAAACATGCCTTAGATGTTGGTGCTTTGCTACCCTTTCCCTCACATAAACAATCAGAAAAAGATTCTCTCTTCTGTGGAGAGAAAAAATGAAATTTGGAGAGAAGTACTAGAAGTTTACCATGAAAACCATTTCCTTCAGGGGAAGAGTAGATGATACCCTTCCACACTGAAACTGTTAAGAGTCAGTAAAAAAAAAAAAAAAAAAAATCCTCCCAAATTGTATGAAAAATAATTCCTATTTGTGAAAAATAGTGGACTCTATGCATTAATTAAAGAGAGTATGGCAAATGATGACTGGATAACCTTCAATAATTTAGATAGATAAATAGAAATGTAGGGATATATAAATGTTTACTGAAGAGAAATTTTGATAAAATAAATCTTTAAATTAAAAGTGTATTTTCCCTATATTCTACATAAATTGATTTTAAATTAAAATATATATATTCCAATTATATACACATACTTATATAACATATTAATATATACATATACTATATACATATATACACATACATGTACAATTGAAAAACAATCTTTGTGTCATCATATCCCAAAACAACCAAATACCATGGGCATGTGATTTGGAATTAGATGAGTACCATGTACATGAAGAGCATAACTACTTAATTCATTCATTTATAAATTCTTTTATTTGCTCAACTGATATTTAGAGAGCACCTATTATGTGTGACAAACAGTAATGCATAATGTGCCTAGTTTTGTAGAAGTCATAAAAATGAATAAGACATAACCCATACTCTCAAAATTCTTACAGTTAAGTAGAGGAAACATGACACATGAATAAGTGATTCTCAAAAAATTCTCATTCTGGAGAGCTCTATGAGAGAAACACAGAGTACCACAGTATTTCTGATAGGGATAGACTGCTATAAATTAATCAGAAAGAGCTGCATGAAGGACAAAGTACCCAGAAAGGTCTATAAAATTACAGCATACCCAAAGGTAAAAGCTGGTCATTAGAAGAGAAGTTAAAAGTATGAATACAATTACAGAGGCTACTTGCAGAGTGGCCTATTTTAGATAAAGTGTTTAGTTACGTTTTTTTTTTTTTCCCCCAGAGTAGGTGAACATGTTTTTCAGGGACTAACTTCAACAATGCTCAAGGGAGATTAACCAGACAATGTTGTGGCACTTGAACCTTACAGTGAGACCTAGAGATATGAAGTTTGGTAGGTAGTTCTTGCAATTTTTTAGATGTTACAGAAACCACAGGTTATGCATAACATTTATTTTTATTTCCCCCTTAATGCGAGGAAATATTATCTGGACCTAAGGTTATGTTCAGATAATATCTTCTTCTAAAAAGGAGACTATATTTTCCATCTGGCTTTGCTGATGGACGAGACCATGTGAGTCATCAGTCATCAGGACGAAAGCAGAGATAATTGTGTCTAACTAATAAGAAGTTAAGACTCTACATGGTCTTAAAGAGAGGGCTGCACCCTTCTGCATCTCTGTAATTTTGTGGTTTGGGATATAAGCCTTAAAACTAGCACTTGCAAAGCTGTTTTGGACCATGAAGAGACAAATATGTGTAGAGCAAGGCAGGAAAAGTAAGAGAAATGCTCATGCATCTCTGACACCATATGGCATCTTACCAGTCCTAGACTGCCTAACTTGCTTAAACTATAGCCACTGAGGGTTTTCTGTCAAAGAAGACAAACACAATATTAACTGGTATATCAGTTATATCAGATACATTAACCAGAGTTCTTAATTCCAAACAAGAAAATGTGTGGACAGATCTTTATACATTGGCTCTTCTTTTTGCAGGCCTACTACCACTTTCAGTTATAGCACAGCAATTACACAAAAAACATTACAAGAAATTGAAGACATTGAAACTATCTTAGTTATACCTTGTTCATGTCTTTTTGAAGTACTACTTGGTCAACTTGGTTAGTACTAATATTAGAAGGATAAGAGACACCCTAATCTTAATTTAGAGACTTAGGGAATACTCTTCAAATTATGTTTAAAGTAAGTGACTGATGCTTCAGCAATTATTCTTATATTTATCATCAATTTTCATTACCTTCTCAATAAAATGGTAACATTTGGGATTTTTTTAAATCTAGTATTTGGAAGTGCATCTAATTTGGATATTTTTCTACATATTTCAAGAAACCATTGTGCATTATAAATAAATAATGCTCTGGAATGATGGCACAGCTGTAATATCATGCCATTTTTTTGGAAGCCCATGACTATTAATACCACACATGCACAAATTTATCTTCTTCACTGAATTGGGAGGTGTCTGTTCCACTGGAATGTGTTTTGGGCAAATGATACCTGGTGGAAGATAGATCTCAGTTAAAACTAAGCAGTACGAATGGTCACAGAAAATGTTAGGAACCTAAAAAATAAGTCATCAAACTGGAGTCTACACATGACGTTAGATCACTTGAGTAGTCTATGAAGGTGTAGGGATGCAGGGCATTTAATGGAAAGAATGAGAAGAATGGGGGTAGGGTGAGTAGCAGAAAAGAGAGGCTTTCCTCCAGCTTAGTAAGTATCTGTAACAAAGCTAAGTGAGACTTCAGGTAAAGAACACACATTTTCTGCAGAGACTGAGAGGAGTAGAGAGTATCTTTTTAACAGTAGGAGATCATATATAACATACAATTGACAAACGCTAAATTTCCAATTGTCATCCTCAATACAGATGATGATATTGGGAGAAATACTTCTCCACTTTTAGGTAAAGAACTTGCACAGATCCCGGGATGATTACTCAATTATTACACAATTAAATGAAAACTGTTAGGTGGAAATATATTCTTGGAATATTCCAGTCTGAAACTCTTTCTTAAAAAAAAAATGAAAATCACTTTTCCCCTGGAGTGTTTCAGCAGAAGTTCAGACTTTGATAGAGCTTAAGACTACATAAATGACCTTGTAACACCAGATTGCTGACCTCCAGGGAAGAAGTTTTTGATTTTGATCAAAGGCTCCAGGAAGCTGTATTTTGTGACCTATTTGTAACACTCCTGGACATACTTAGGACTAACTAGAGTTCACTGTACCAGTAGTTTTGAGACCCCATCTATTGTTACCACAACTTCTTTTCAAGTCTACTGTCCTCTGATCTTGGCTGTGTATAGTAAGATCTTGAATTGCAGTCAGTCTGATCAAAGCAGTATTTGAAGACCAGGGTAGGTGGTGCTTGACTTGAGTAACAAGGACAGTCAATTGTGACCATCTCAGATATGCTTTTCGGATTTACTAATCCTAGATGATGTAGGTTCATATAATTTTATCACAACTGTGGGGACCATAATTATGTTCTAAAGAACTGCAATCTAAAAAACATTTGGACACAAACAATTGAATTGATACACAGTTTTTAATTTCAAATGATGTTTAATGCCTCCAAATGGAATCTCTATATTTCTCTTAACTCTATATTTCTCTCTTCTCCCCTGAATAAAATTAGGATGGTACAGAGATAGGACTTCAGTGTATGTCTCATTCATGATATATGAAGATGAAAACACTTGGACAGTGAATGAGGAATCCCATGTTCTGACTCAGTTTGGCAGGCAGAATTCTACAACAATCTCCAAGGTTTTCACACTCTGGTATGCACACCTTGTATAACGCCCTCCCCTTTAGAGTGAGTGGGCCTGACATAAGATCTTTAAAGAGAGGAACTAGAGGTCAGTGATGGCAGAAATCAACAAACTGTCATGTTGTGGAGAGGGTCTTGTGGTTGGGAATGGTAGGCAATCTCGAAGAGATGATAACAGTCTCCAGTTGACAGTCATTTAGAAAGTACTGACCACAGTTCTATAGATATAAGGGATTCAATTCTGCCAGAAATTGGTGAGCTTGGAAGAGGCCCTGAGCCAGCCCAGTCTAATACCTTCATTTCAGCTTTAGGAGAACTTAAGAAGAGAACCCAATCATGTTGTGATCCACAGAAACTCTAAAATAATAAATGTGTATTGTTTGAAGCCACTAAATGTTTGGTAATTTGTTACAAAGCTGTAGAAAACTAATAATAGTAATATAGCTACTAAATAATTGAGCAACCTTGAGCAAGGTCAATACAACTTTTACCCTCTCTTTATCTCACTTTTCTCATCTACATATTAAGATAATGTTTAAGACTCCTATCTGCTCTTGATTTTAAAAATTCTATCAGATGGAACTACTCATTCATTATAAAATTGCAGCCATGGAAGAGAATAAAAAATTCTGCAGTCTACCAGTAGTAAACTCACAACCTTTCTCTTATTGACATCTCATGATATCCAAATGAGCTAACCATGGTGGGATAAATGCTGGATCTAATCTCTCATCTGAGTAATTGTCCTACAAGAGGCTGATAACAGGCCATGAATGAACACATACCTCAATATATTCAACTACTCTGAACAGTCTATTCATTCAAATAGTTATCAAGGGAATTTTGCATTGAAATCCCAGGAGACCTTTCTGTCAAACAGAAATGAGGAAAGTGGTTATATTTTCATCCATTAAATTTTATTTTACAACTGATGTGCTCTGGAATAGATTTTCTTTATAGGACACAGATTCTGTTTTTGTTTTTCACTTTGGTCATTGAGTTGATTAAAAAAATAGTAGCCATGTTTATGCACACCCAGTGTATTTTCACTATAAAATGTAATGGATGTTATAAATAAATTAAGATTTATTGTCAACTTTTTGATGTATAAATCCCACTAAATATGCAAATTGCGTTATTATTTTATATACTATAATATATTGACCATAACAGGAAAAAGGTTCATCTCAGAATAAATTCAAATTTATTCGTATGACATCAGGGAACTGAATTGGGTCACTGAATAAGAACAGTTGAATTGATGGCATAAGGCTTTCTGAGATGAAAAAAATATTAGCAATAGAGAAACTACGAAGTTTGTAACTGCTAGTCTGTCTTAAAAAATGTTATTACTCTGACCTGATTGAGACACATCAAATAGAAATGTTTTTCACTCTTGCAGCATGGAATTAATTACATGTTAGTCATAAGAACACATTACTGGGCCCACTACAGTTACTTAATAACTAAATAAAGTTTTCTTTAAAAATGATGACACACAAACTTTAATAATGGAAATAGCTTGAAGCAGAAATGAGAGATTCATTACCCAGTCCACCATGTATAGCTATTTGATTTGGATAAAGCAAAACTTATTTTGCCTTCATTCCTTAGAGCATGGTCTGACTCCTAGTAACATTAAAAATTCTCTTATAAATGAGCAAATATGATTTGATTGATACACATAGAGCATAATAAACATTAAGTGGCTTAATTTACTCATTCATTTATGTATTCAATTAAAATCCACTTGATGATGGCATTTTTTATGTAGCTTACTGTGATACATTCTCAGAGGGTACTCAATTAACATAAGATACATTTCTTCCTATGTACAATGTATAGTATAGTCCAGGACAGGGTAGTTGGCGTAAGATATGGAAAAAGTCTTAATGTATCATCTTTATACATTAAGTGAATTTATTACAATAGAAAACAACAGAAACCCCCTCTGCTAGCTTTTATTCGTGATGGCTAATTCCAAGTTAAATTCACTTGCAGGAAGTGGGAGTTGTGAGACTCAAATTGAGATGAACAGCTGGTACTCAAAATAACATAAATCATCAAGAGACATAAGAGATCTCACTATGAGAGGGTCTGGTAATTAAGAGAAATTGTTAGTTAAGAGTTTGAAACACAAGAGTAGAAAAAAATGAATATTATTAATATAAACAAGACTATTATCAGAGGCAGGCAGAAGAAAAGAAAGCCATACATAAAATAGCAAGGACTAGAAGGAAGGCAGAGATTCCAGAATAATTGGGAATTCAAGGAGACTGTATTAAGGAAAATGTAGTCAACAGTAAAAAAATCCTGCAAAAAAATTCAGCAGAAAGAAGATTGGGAGAGAACAATAATTTGGGAAAAAAACAGCCCCCCAAACAAAGAAATAATGTTGTCCTCTCCAGATCAGTTTTAGAAGACCGATTGCTGATAAGATTCTAGAGGAGAGGTTAAAGTGGAAAATGAATGATTGAAAAAATGGAGTGCAAAATTATGGACAACAGTTTATTTTTCTTCATCCTCCTGCCAGACATGGAAACTGTGAATGAGTTTGAAGTCAGAGAGACCAGAAAGTGAGAGATTACGTATAATAGAGAAAAGGAAGAATAAAGGCCATGGTACATTTTTTACAAGTGGTATAAAAACAGGATGGTTGAATATAGTAAGTTGGCTATTGGTTGAATTAAGGGAAATAACACAACAAAAATGTAGCACAGTGCTCAATACAGAAAAGCCATTCAATAAAATATAACTAAGGTTATCACTCTTAGTTTGTTCTCTTATTCTGATTCTTTAATTCTTAAACCCTCTTGTCTCACATCATTTGTTGCCATGTTGTAATCTTTAACCATTGTCCATTCTCTAAGTGGTGGCCAGGGATAACCAAAAAACCTTACATACCCACACAAACACAGAGCAATCATCCATCACATCCATCACTAAGATAAATTGAGTCATAGGCCTTCATTGAAATATCCTTAAAACTGAAAAATTCAAAATTGTCACCTCCTGCAGGATAAGAAAAGACTCAACAAGTGAGAAAACATCACTAAGAATCCATCTATGATGAATCTATAAGAATTTTGATTGTATCCAAACAACTCATCTTATCAAAAAAAAAAAACCCTCTCGATTTTTTAATATTTTCTAGAATTTCCAGGAATCCTGGCAATAGATGAAATGTTAATAATCTGGGTTACTGAAGCCTAAAATGTGGTGAGCAAAACAAAACAATACAACAAAAATCTCAGTTGATGGGGGTTGAGGGTGGGAGAAATGGGGAGATGTTGGCCAAAGGGTACATTTAGTTATAAGATGAAAAGTTCTGGGGATATAATGCACATCTGCAGCCCTCAACCCCAAGTCCACCAGTTGGCAGCCTGTTAGAGACTGGGCTGCAGAGCTCCGCTACCCCTGCCCCTGTCCCTTGGAAAAATTGTCTTCCATGAAACTTAGGAACCAGGGGGCCTCACAGCAGGAGGTGGGGGAGAAAAGGCTTCATCTGTATTTACAGCCACTCCCCACTGCTATCCTCACCGCCTGAGCTCTGCCTCCCCTGACCCTCACCCCCACCCCCATGCATGGAAAAATTGTCTTCCATGAAACCAGTCCATGGTGCCAAAAAGATGGGGAACTGCTGACAGGGACTATAGTTAATAATATTGTATTGTATACGTAAATTTACTAAGAGAGTAGATCTTAAGTGATTTCACCACACACAAAAATGGTAAACTTCACAAAATATATCAAATCATCACATTGTATGCCTTAAACACATACAATTTTTATTTGTCAATTATACCTCAATAAAGCTATAAAAAATTAAAAATTAAAAAAAGAATGTGTTGAATTAACAGACCTTCAATTTACTTTGTTCAGTCTCCTGAAACATGACTCCAATCAACTGTAAGGATTTTTTTTTCTGCAAGATTGTAAAGAATTTTAAAACTTACACTTTTCTGTTTATCATCTCCAAGTCACAAAAAATCTGCAATTAAGATGATAGACACAATTATCCTATAATCAAAATCTAGAACTGGTAATCATTCAACACTAATGTATACCCAGCTGAATATTTTGACATGGATTTCCTAACAGATGTCTAAAACTGCAGTTATCTTCCCTTTTAAAACACAAGATTTTATTATTTATTTATGATTCTTCTAGTCAGCCAGTTCTAAATTGAGATCATTTTAATTATTTCTTTTTTGCTCCTTGCATTCAACTAGTTGCCAAACCTAATTTTTCCACATTTGCACTATCTCTCTGTTCACTCTACATTTTTTCATTTCCACTAGCATGGTCCTAGTTTGACTCTCCAATGTCTTTTCCTGATATTGTTCAATGAAATTCTATATATCATTGGAATCCCAACTGTAAGAGAGAGTAAATTCTTCCTGAATGTAAAGTTTTGCAACATTAGTATTTTACTTCCTCTGTTCTCATTTCATAATCTCAGAAGTTCCAATTGACAATTAATGACACCAAAATTTTACAGGCACAGAACTTAACATTTTCCAAATCACCTACTCAGCTCTTTCAAATTGCCCATTAAATTTGCTTTCCTGCTGAAATATCATATTGTTAAAATATAGCCAAAAGGAATTATTTATGAAACTATAATAAGTGGGATTTAATGGAGATGATTTTATTGCAATCATTTAACATAAATATTTTTGCACCATTTTTGAACTGACCTATTCATCATAAAGAATGAACAACTCATGAAAAGTTTGTATAAAGCTGTTATGTTCCATGTGAGTTATAACAAGACAATATACTCTCATTGTCATATGAAATATTTTCATCACTCTGAGATCCCTAAGTTTGTCTATATCTATAAATGAGTATTTTCTTTCTCAAAGAAAAAAATCAAAATAAAAGTAGTTATTAATTGGGTTTTTAATTTTTCATTTAAGATTCAAATATTATGATTCAAATATTATGCAAAAATTGATAAATGCTTCTAAAACCAGAAGTATTTCAAAGTGGTAAAAGCCCAGTTTATCAAGAACATATCACAGTCTTAAATATATCAAGATATATCACAGTCTTTCTGATATACATCAAAGAAAAACTATTGAAAAAAATAAAAAGAAGTTTTTAAAATCTACAATTATTGCTAGTGATCATAACCTTCTTTCTCAGTAACTGATAGAACAAGAAGACAAAAATATCAATAAGAATTTTGATCATTTGAACAAAATTATCTACCTGTTTGACTTGTTTGATCTTTATCAAATAATTCATTCAAAATGCAAAATATATACTATTTTTAAGGGCATGTGAAATGTTGACCAAGATAAACTATACGTTGTATCACAAAGTAAGTTGTCACTAATTTTCAGATATCACCATAATAATGAATAGATTCTTTGATTAAAACATAATTAAATTAAAAAATTATAGCAGTGAGATATGTAAGTAAGGCCAAATATTCAGAAATTAAGCAATTCACTTTTAAATATCCTTTAGGTCAAATAAGATACCACAGAATAAATTCAAAATTATTTCAAATCAAATGACAATAAAAACACAATATAGCAAAGGAGATTTAATGCAGCTAAAGCAATATTTAATGAAAAATTTAAACCTTTAAATGGACAAAATTAGAAAAGAAGAACCTGTCTCAACAACATGAGCTATGAACAATCTATGTTTAAAAAGTATAAATGCAGAAAACAGGAAATAAAAACAACTAAAAGTGTAAAACATGAAATAGAATATTGGTAAGCCATAAAAAAGTTCAAGAAATTCAAAAGGTGAGAAAAACATTAAACTAATGCATAAATACAAGCAAGACTAATTTTAAAAAGAGAAAAACTTCAAACCACTAATACAAAATGAAATATTAGTCAAATCTTACAAATATTACAAAGATAATAAGACAATATTATAAGCCACTTTATGCAAATAAATTTGTTAATGGATGAAATGGATAATTCCTTGAGAGTTTTTTAAAACAACTTTTTATTAAATGGTATTAGGAGGAGAAGAATATGGCATTATGCTTATTTTAAAAACTAAAAGTCAAAAAATATTTCTCCTCATATCTCTAGGCCCAGATGACTTTAAACTTGAATCCTGTCAAACATATAAGGAAGATATATAATAATGCCACATTATCCAACCTCTTTCAATAAAGAGAACATAAGGGATTATTTCTCAAGGTATTTTTATGAGAACAGCATAATACTGATAATACTTTATTTCATCCTTAAAGTTTTTAAAAAACCCTCTGTATTCTAATATTCTGCATAAGCATAAACACAAAAATGCCTTAACATGATATTATCAAATTTATTTCTGTACTGTACTGTAAAGTGTATTTAGCATTCAAAAGCAAAATAATATAATTTGTCACATTAAGAGAATAAAGGACTAAAATCATATGATAATCAAAGTAGATAAAAACCAATAGTGGAAGGACATTATACAAAATCATTGATAAAATCTAATTCCGCTTCATAATTGAAATAAAGTTCTCAGCATGCTAAAAATGGAAGTTTTTTTTTAATATGATAAAGAACATTTGTGGAAAACCTGAATCTGAAACCACACTTAATAGAGAAACATTGAATTCCCTTTCATATGATAGAGGCAATGCATGCATATCTACTCTCACAATTTATTGCCCATATTTTACCTGAAATTCCACCCAGTGTAATAAGGCAACTAAAAGAAATAAAAAACATAAATATTGGAGAAATAAAACTGCTTTTATTCTCAAATGACATGCTAGTGTACATTAAAAGCTACAAAAATTCCTGAAATGCATATGCGTGTTTAGCAATATTATAGGCTACAATATTACACTGATATCATATGGAAATACATATGGTAGCACCAGGCAATTATAAATTATTAATAAGCTACTATGCTCGAAAGCATCAAAAACATTAAATACCTAGTAATGTATCTATTTAAAGATGTATAAAATATTAATGAGATGTAAATGCAGAAATATGCCAAGTTTGTGGGTTGGAAAACTGAATACTGTCAAGGGATCAATGTTTTCTATAATGTATGGGCTCGCTGCAAATCCAACTAAAATTTCAGAAAGTTTTTTTGGGCCAAATTGACAAAGTTATACTAAAATTTATATGAAAATGCCAAAAGCCCATAATAGTCAAGACATTTTTTAAAAAAATAATGACAATGTTGAATGACTTCCACTATTTGCTCTCAAGGCTCACCGTAAATCTGTCGTCATCAATCCAGTGTAATACTAGCATAGTGTTAAACAATTAGATCAATCAAACAGGATCAAGAGTCCAGATAGCACCACCTACATAAATTTAATTGATTTTAAGAAAAGTTTTCATGTGAAAAGTATGATATTTTAAATAAAAATGGAATAACTGAATATACAGATTAATAGTAATGAATCTACTCGTCAAATAAGTTATTTTAAGATTAATCATAAACCTATATATCAAAGTAAGAACTATAGTTTTTAGAAGAAACATAAAAGATTATCATTGTGACCATTGAGGAAGCCAAGTTTTCTTACAGAATATATCAAAACAGTTGCTGTAAAAGAAAAGCAATGAATAATAAAATAGACTAGAATAAATTGGACCCCAAATTGAAATTTATTCTGTTAAAATTACACTTATGGAAATGCATAAATAACCCACAAACTGGAAAATATATGCAGGTAGATAGATAGATTTAAGTACATGATTCAAGAATATATATAAAATATTTTCCAGCTCAATAATGAGATCCAATAATGAAAAACAGCACAATGTGGAGCTAAGTGCAGCCATCTGACCAAGTTCTGGCCAATAGATATTAGCAGAGCAATTCTGTGGCAGTTCTGGGCATCTTCTTGAAATGATAGCTAGGACAAATGCCCTTCTTCATCATTCCACCATCCCCTTGTCTAGGATGCACTGTCAGAAATGCCTCCCTGGATTCTGAGGAGGACAGCTATTTCCTAGGAATGGAATCACTGTGAGCTGGAAGTAGCCAGAACCCAGGTACCCTCAGTGAGTAGATATCTCACCAGTCTTGGACTGCATACTTCTCTGGTCTTTACGGACAACGGAAAAAAAAAAAAAAAGTTTCAATTTTGTTTGTCTCTATTGATTCTGTGTTTTTCTGTTATCAAACCAAATTTTAAGAAATTTCCTGGTTTTATAACATTTTGCAAATATGAGTGGTAACAATAGAATCTTGTTACTTTGTATTTACTGACAATTGATGACATTAAAAACATTTCTGTGTGTTTTAGTCCATTTGTATCACTAATGTCAACGCTATGTTCCTATATTTTGCTCATTTTTTGTCACTTGTCTTCTCATTTATTTTTAGGAGTTTGTTATATTTCAAAATATTAACACTGTGGTTCTCTATTTTGAGTATTTTTGCCCATTTTACATTTGTCTTCTTTCTTACATGTTTATTTTTCGTAGTTTAAATTTTTTTTCATTTTAATCAAACCAATACTGTTTTACTTTTCCCTTTTAAGGTTTCAAGCTTTGGTGTTTAGATAGTCTCTGGATGAAGAGTTATGGCTGAGTAGAAAGTGGTAAGAATGGAAAGTCTGATGGTAGCTCCCATGTTTTCTTTTATTTGTGTCTTTTCTAATCAAGCTTCTGATTTGGATCTCTTTATGTAATATATGATGTTGAGATATTTTAGCTTTTCTGGCAAGGCTGAGGACTCCAAGCACCATAAAAATCTCTCTTTCACATAAATAATTCTGTAATCAATATTATATTATGCTTCATTTACTACAATATGTCATGCAGAGATTGCTACAAGTGTGCAGAACTTACTGGCCATATCCTCAAAGTTCTCCCAAGTTTGGTCTAGCAGTACATATTAAGTGATGAAAAAACAGGTGCTCAAGAGAAATGAGTAACATTTTTACAACCTTCCTAAAGTTCCTTCTATTTTAAAAATAAAAACAAGATCTGTGAGTTCTGAAAATATTGATATTTTATAAAAAACCTGAAGCAGCAATTGGGGATTAATGTATGACTTCAATGTAGATTCAGAAGGCCCCAGGAAGTGCTCATAAGATTTCACGTAAGTATTTAAGAGTCTACCTTAAAATTTTAATCCTCATTAAAAGTCAAACTCCCTGTTTTTTTCCTATGTTACTGGAATCCATTAGTGATGTTTAATGTTAACTTCTTCCTTCTAAGTTTATATCCTATTTTTTTCCCTTCTCATCTGTATCTTCATTCTCTCCACTGCTGATCCCATCTAGTCACTCTGATATGATGATGATATACATTTTTATTTTGCCGTGCTTGGATTCTCCCTTGACCTCCAGACTCACATGCCCAATTGCCTCAATTCCATTTCCTCTTAACTTTTTAGTATTTCAAACAGCCTGACCCAAATGATAGTGATCTGCTTGCCCGAAGCCTCCTCATTATGTGTCATCCTATTATCATAAGGACAGTTTTACTATCTATCTAATTATTCAGGACAAATCCTAGGAGTTATTTTTGTCCTCTTTCTGATACAGCCATATAAAATGCACCAATAAGTCTTGTCTATTCTAACTCCAAAACAAATTTCAAATTTTATCTCTTCTCACATCTCCACTGCTAAAACCATAGTTCAGCCACCATCATGTCTTGTCTAGATTAATATGATAGCCTCCAAACTCAATTCTCTGTTTCCATACTTATATTTCATAATTTAATCACTACCTAAGAGAGTAATAGTTAAAATGTATTAATCAGCATACTCATCCTCTGTTTACAATGCTGGAAGTACTTATGATAGATTGCTCCTGTAATTCTAGGACCACCAAGAAACCAATTATTTGTTATTCCTGTATGTGCATTTAGGTGTTGATCAATTAAAACCAATTTGATGGTGAGTACATGTGGTGCTTATTTTTCCATTCTTGAGATACTTCACGTAGTAGAATGGGCTCCAACTCTTTCCAGGAAAATACAAGAGGTGCTAACTTTTTAAAGACAATGAAACTGAGGGTCAGTGAGATGAAATGATTTACTTAAATAGACCCTCTTAAAATTTTGGCTAAGAATGACAAAACAAATATGCTAATTCATAGAAAACATTTCTAACTAACTATAGATTAACTTTGTATGTCACTTTCTAATTTTGAGGATTAAGTAGACATATATTTGGAGGTAGAGCCAGGGAATTGGGGCTGAAGTATCGCAGGGACAAGTTGGTTTATAAAATGATGGTTCAGTACTTGGTGTTATTTAGAGTGGCTCGAATTTAAGGATGTATTATATATTTTAAAATAGCTAGAAGATTTTGAATGTTCTCACCACAAAAAAATAATAAATATTCGAGGTGATGGATATGCTAATTACCCTGATTACATAATATATAATATATACATGTATTGAAATATCACATTGTACCCCACAAATATGCAAGATTATTTTATGTCAGTTAAACCAAAATAAAATGTAAAATAGTTGATGTATCAGGAAAATAAACATAATTAAATTCAGTTTCTTCTTTATGTTGTTTGATGATAAAGATAATTTGCTCAGACATCTCCCTTTAACAATCTGTCTCCCTGTTACCTCATTCTCAAATTGATATCTAAGCATCTTTCCTTTCTTCCTCATGTCCCTCCCCTCATTTAAACATATAAGTCATTGAACATTTAAAACATTTATGAAAGAAGAAATAAAGGGAAAGATATAGAAGAGCATAAAAATAACTATTAAAAACAATTGTTACAAGTGGTTAGGATATAATGGAAAATTTTGCATTTCTTGAGATTAAGAAAACAAAAATATTACTGAAAGGATAATCTTCATTAAGTTTCATTTAAAAATTAAGTAATACATAGGCCCAGCAATCAAGGCATTGATTATCTATCAGGAAAAATGGTCCTACTAAAATGCAGAGTGCACTAAGTACCAGAATCACAGTGGTAGTGGATGGCAATGGTAATTTGAAGTGGGTCTAGGAGGATAGGTAGTAATGTTGGTGACATTAAACTTCAGCCATCTACCTCTCTTTTTCCCCCAAAGAGGTAAATAGAAAAATGCAAGATAAAAATAACATGATGATGGAATCAAATGTCTCATTTACAGAAATGATGAAAGGGAACATTTGAAATATGACTGAGTGACACTGTGTAAACTACTCAGAAGGATCACAGTGGCATTTGTTATCTTGTTGAGGAATTGAGATTTAGGTTGGGAATAAAAAGTAAATAAAAGGGTGGGATAAATTACAGATATGATGAACAAACACCAAGTGGAGGGAAGCAATGGATTATCTGCAGGCCACAGTGGAAATCTCTAAAGTCAAGTAAGATCAGATTGAATAGAACATCACAAGAGTTACTGTAAAAATAAATTAAACTGTAAAAAACAATAAAATGATTTTTCTTTTCTAAATTATTCCTACATGCTTTTCGTGTGTCTTTTTTCCAAAAGACTAATTAAGCTGGAATGGGGAAAGACTACAAAAATGGAGAATAGTGGTTGATGGGTTACAATAATATGACAAATTGTGAACATGAAAAATCAAGGTTAAGAGTTTTAAATAACTGATAACATAGTATGTAAGAGCGAGACTTGCTTCAGAGGGGAAAAAAAATCCAACCACTAGTGATACAGATGAGAACATTTAGCTCCACAGAAGTTGAGTGACTTGCCCAAAGTCACAAGTAAAAATAGTCCATCTTAAATTTCTCTTTTCAGCACAAAATCCCTGATGTGTTATATTTAGGCCTTCATATCCAGCTACCCTGGTGGATATCTCTAAATGGAAGGTAAATGGTCTTCTCAAACGTAACATGCTAAAGCCTAACTCATTATGTTACCAACCTCAACCTACTCCTTCTGTGGTTTTTAATCTTAATGAAGAACCCTATTCTGCAGAATCCTATAAGAGAAAAACACTGGCCAGTTAAGCTAGGTCCTGTCTTCTCATATCTATTGTTAAATAAGCTAGGCTGCAACTTAGAAACCAGAAAAATGACAGAATTTAAGGTTCCTTGTTCCACAAGGGGAAGCATTTGGGCACACATTTCTATTTCACATGATACCTTAGAGTGGGATACCACATTAAAGGTTTAGCCACAAATTATATTTTATGGATGTTACATTTATTTTTCACTTATATTGTTTGATATTATGTATTAGAGAAAGAACTTTTTGTAGAAAATGAAGTAAAATTTGTTGAAAAATTATATTAATCATAATACACTGGGATCCAACTGGTAGTATTTGTCTAGAAAATACCAAAAACACATCATAAATTCAATTTTTAAAAGTATATAGAAACCACAATAAGATTTTTCTTAACTAATCTTAAAGAGCAGCCAATTTAGCCTGGGTGTGTTGGCTCATGCCTGTAATCCCAACACTGGGAGGGTGAGACAAGGGGTCACTTGAGGCCAGGAGCTCAAGACAAGCCTGGGGACATAGTGAGACCCCATCTCTACAAAACATAAAAAATAATTAGCCAGGAACAATGGTGCACGTCTGTACTCCCAGGTACTTGGGAGGCTGAGGCGGGAGGATCACCTGAGCCCAGGTGTTTGAGGTTGCAGTGAGCTATAATTGGGCCACTACACTCCAGCCTGGGCAACAGAACATGAGACCCTGGTCTCTAAAAATAAATAAATTAATAAAGAGTCAATTCAATAGTTTTATAAAGTCATACCAAAACATTAAAAGCTTTCCTTTCTTGAACACAAATATACTAAGGACTGAAAACTTCTGTTTTTATTAGTTTGGAGGGTAGAACTTACATTACTGAATACTAATATGAGACAAATAAGTAACCAGAACAAAATGTGGTAGATATTCACATGTGACAGATGAAGAAAATGAATTATAATGCTTGTAAATAAATTAAACTTTGTATATCACCAAATTTCAGGCTCTTTCTGGTGCACTTAATAATTAACCAATAAGAAGCTATTAATAGGGCATCATTATTCTAGTATATTTATAGACCATGTGGACCCTTGAATCACTCAATTTTGTAAACATTTGTTGAGTCCCTTCAATGGGCCAGGTGATGCTTCAGATAAAATTATAATTAATTCAGTTTCTGCCCTCTACGTGCTCACACTCTAGCAGGAGAAATGGACTCATGACCGGGATCTATTATAAAAGTGAACAGACAAAATATAACATGTACTCCATGAATATGTACAATTAGTATGTATCAATAAAAAATTAAAAAAAAATAAAAGTGAACATAGAGTACGAGTGTAATGTTTGTTAGAAGAAGAGATTATCAAAATTTATTGAATATTGATTAATTAATCAATTAGTTGACTAGAAAATGTAACAGCCCAAATATCTGTAAATCATTAAACAGGACTAGTCAATCCAAACAAATCCTGACATAGGAAGGACAGCGTCAAGATATCCCTTAGCGTATATTTCCAAGACCAGAGACATGGAGAGCAGAAAGCAGATTATGTTAAGTCATGTTGGTAGCTGAGATCCTGAACAGCTTCTGTCCCAGAAGAACAGCCAAGCACACAGGATTTCCCTAATTTGGATGGCCATTTGGTAAGGTCAACAGTATGTAATATTTCCTCCAGTCAATATTGCACAAAATTATGGACAATTGCAGGAAAAAATGCAAAAATTCAGACATTTAAAAAGTGATGTTTTAGCATTAAAGAAAGTGCTGAAATAGATGCAGGTTAAATAGAGAAATCTTTCAACTGTGAAATTGCCATCTTTTATCCAAAATAAAGTTGCCTTTAGAACTGTAAATTGTCACCCAGTACTGAATGAAAAAGATGAATGATCTCAACAAAAACCAGTTATTCTGTTCTTGGCTAATTTTGGTTTTACCCGAATAATGCCTGAACAGCTGAGGGGCAAGAAGAAATTTAACTAGTGCAAATAAAGCATGCCATCAATATAAGTTATGTCTGAAGATAGGGAGTTAAACAGTGATTATGCAACAAAAACGGATCAGTGAAGTTGCTTTAAAAGTATAATATGTAATGTTTCATAGTACCTTTACAGTTTGTGGATACATTTTTTTTTTCATAAAAAAGACACATCCATGTAATTTTCTCCTCTCTGTTAAAGAGCATGTCCAGCTATTTTCAGACCTCAATTAATGTGGGAAGAAAAGGCTCCTTCTCTTTCATTTGACAGTATGTTTCCTTCCTGGCAATAATGAAACAAACATAGCTGACATATACAGAATCCTTGTTCATAATACTCACTTGAAAGGGCTCTAGAGGTTCAGAAGAGTTGTACTAATTTGTACACCTTCAGTCCCCTAAATAGCAACAGCCTTCATGTCCGAAGATGGGAGTCTGGTGGCATTTGGATGGGGACTTCTCAACAAAGATGTCTTCTACATAGTGTGAGGGACATGAAACTCTTGAAATCTGTTGCTCAACCATAGCTTCTTCCAAAAGTGTATCAAATTATCCTCTTCTTTTCTTCTTTTCCAAGTCATGGATGCAAGGCACCAATTTCTGGTACCATATGGTAACAGAGCCATGCTGTTTATATGAAAGGGAGGTTAGAGGAGCAGGGAGAGAATAGGACTGGAGATGTGGAAAACTAAACTCTAGTCCACCTGCACAGAGCCTTAGAGCAAAGAACAACCCATCATCATGATAACAGTATTATGCTGCTAGATATAAAGCTTAAGGAACTAAGTGAAATAGAAATGGCATAAATTTTAAGTCATGAATAAGGATTGGGAATCATGGGACTGGAAAAAGGTGCCATCACAAAGGAATCTGTGCAAATTCCTTTGCCTCTGTAAAATTCATTCTTCTTACTGTAATGAAAATAAAAAGATTTCCAAGGTACTGTCCATTGTTAAAAGGAGAGTTATCTATTGTTGATGATATCTAAGGATCGGAGAGTCATGGATGTAAATCATATATATTTTGTTATGAAAAACTCTAAATTGTATACATGTGTTCTAACAAGGAAAAAAACATGATTAATTGGGATATGTTGATATTTTACTATTATACTTATTATAAAGTATTTTTAAAAATTTGTCATGATGGCAATCTATGATTTTAACAAATTCTAAAAATACACAAGTATTTTTCCTAGATATGACTCCAATAAGAAAATTTTTCTAACCATTAAATTCTTTACAGTTAGAGACAATTGAGATAGGCCAGGGCTCTTAGAGACATAAGGTAAGTGGCTGGTGGTTGTGATGGTAGTAACACTGTAGAGACCACAATAAATCTCATTTCTGTGAATGTGATCCATATTTGAATATTCTGTTTCATTCTTGTTAATGTGATGCTAACAAATCTATATCTGAACTCTTTGCAGACTATGACATTTTGTGTACCTTCAGAATGGCTTTGTATGTTCTTAACTGAAACCTGGATATAGTACCAAATTAGATTTTTTTTTCAGTCTTGCAAAGTTTCTTTCTCTGAATAGTCACTCTCGCTGTGTTAACTGATCACTAACAATTACAGAATTTTCTAGAAGTTTCAGCAGCCAGGAATATTTTTTCCTTTTAATTTTGGTTGTTAGAGTCTTTCTTCCATGGATTCCTGCACAGTCTCAGTTTTCTGTCTTTTCTCCTTGATGAACATGTCATCAAAGGGCACATATTTTTAATATATTTCAGTTGAAAAATTATGACATTCTTTTCCTTGGTGCCTTGTATTATTTAAATAAGTAATTTGGTAGTAATATCATAAAATCATAGAATACTAAGATTGTAAGTATCTTAAAGATCAAATACCCTACTGAAAACTTAAACTTTTCCTGCAAAGTCCTTTTAATTAGTCATTTAATTTATATTTGGAACATTTTGCAAAGAAATCTCTAAGGGTCAATGATGAAACACATTAAATAATGTTTCATTTTGTATCTGTAAAAAGTCTGGTTTCACAACTTGAAACATTTGTCTTTTTGTTATTCTAAAAAATAAGTATTAAATGGTGTAAGGGTTATTAAATGGTGTATTTGTGTAAGGTGGGCACCACTATGTTTTTAAACTTTGTATAGTTTGGACTAAGATAGGTGCTTGGAATGATTCATTTTGTATAAAGAAAGCAAATATCATATAACATAATTGAACTATCCAAGAATGCATTACACATTTGATCTCTCTGACATAATGAAACTGATGACAACCTAACATTTCCCCACTACAGGTAGATTTGACAGGACAAATGATAAACATTATCTATATGATGAGATTTCCTGTATTTGGGTAAACAATTTATCCAATCTCCAATTTACGTTTATGAGTTTTTGGAATAGCTGAAACTCTAGCATTCCCCAAAGCTCTATTAAATATTTACTAAGTAAATAATGGTATTTGTTCATGGGGTTTGGGAACTTGCTACCTATTAAATATATTAGTATCATGGTTGTAAATTATGAACACAAACTTGAGCTAATATAAGTTAAAAAGTGGAAATATTATAATAAAGATATAAGTAATATCTCAGAGACTGAGGACAAAAACACAGCAAGATAGTTGGAATGTTTGAGACTCAGAAATTTTAAAAAGTTATCAGTATGCATGGTAGGAAAATGGCCACTATACAGGTGCAACTCTACATGACAGAGGTACAGGCAACAACAGTGTGTGACTGGACACTCTTGGAGCCAACTCAGTTCCTGAGAGTGAAGTGTGAGTGTTCAAGCTTGTGTCAGGTGTGCATATCTATCTAATCAGCTGTGTTTATTTCTACAAGAAAGTCCATTAAGATTTCAATGAAAATTGCATTGAATATTTAAATCAACAATTTTCAAATTTTTGCTCTCAAGACTCCTCTATACTTTTGAAAATAAAAATCAAAACCACAATGAGATATCACCTAAATCTAGGGAGAATGGTTCTTATCAAAAAGTCCTAAAACAACGGATACTGGCATGGATGCAAAGAAAAAGGAACACCTATGCTCTGTTGGTGGGACTGCAAACTAGTTCAACCTCTATGGAAAGTAGCATGGAGATAACCTCAAAGAACTAAAAGTAGACCTACCATTTGATCCAGGAATCCCACTACTGAGTATTTGCCCAAAGGAAAAAAAGACATTTTATAAAAATGACACTTGCACTCGAAAGTTTATAGAAGCACAATTCACAATCGCAAAGATGTGGAAACAGCCCAAGTGCCCATCAATACATGAGTGGATTAATAAAATGTGGTATATGTGTACCATGGAGTATTACTCAGCTATAAAAAATTGGTGAACTAATACCATTTGTAACAACCTGGATGGAACTGGAGACCATCCTCCTAAGTGAAGTACTGCAAGAATGGAAAAACGAATATGACATACACTCACTATTAAATTGGAACTAAATTATCAACACTCATGTGTAAATATGGTAGTAAAATTCAATGGAAATCAAGCAGGTGAGAGGCGGGATGAGGGAATGGGTAAATACATACCTAACAGGTACAATGCACACTATCTGGGTGATGGACACACATAACTTTGACTCAAACTGTACAAGAGTAATTCATGTAACCAAAACGTTTGTACCCCCATAATATTCTAAAATAAAAAAAGAAAAAAAAGGTAAACTTATTAAAAATTAATTAATTAAAAATAAATATTGCTAAGACCCCAAGTTGCCTTTCATTATGTGAGTTATCTCTATCAACATTTGTAAAATTAAAAATTGAAACTGATAAATACTACATTATTATTTATTTTAAAGATTAATGATAACCCTAATAAATAAATACATAACAATTTTCTAAAGAATAGTCATAGTTTTGGAAAAATATATGGTAATTATAGTGTTATTATTTCACATTTCCACAAATCTGTTTATTTTCTGACTTAAAAGTGAGCTATATTCTCATATGTATTTTTGCATTAAATCTGTCATGATATCCCATATCAGGTGTCCCCCAAAATATGCTATGGTACACTCATGAAAAAATGAAAATGAAAAAAGAAAATTAACATCTTAATATTATTTGGGTAAACTTTTGACCTTGTGAAACACCTAAAAGGATCTCTGGGAACCACATTAATGAACATATTTCATTTTTAGAATGATTGCTACAGATTAATTTTTGGAGAACTGAAATTTTAACAATGTCACAAAAAACAATGGGTATCTAGCACCTCTTGTATTATCCTGGATAGAGCTGGAGACCATTCTACTAAGTGAAGTATCACAGGAATGGAAAAACAAGCACCACATATACTCACCATCAAATTGATATTAACTGACTTAACTAACCAAGACTTAAGTGTACATATAGTAGTAACATTCATCTGGTGTCAGGCAGGTGTGGGGGGATGGGTATATACACACCTAATGGGTGTGGTGTGCACCATCTGGGATGAACACGCTTGATGCTCTGACTCAGGTGGGGCAAAGGCAACATATATAATCTAAATATTTTTACTCCCGTAATATGCTGAAATTAAAAAAAATAAACAATACTGAGTCTTCCAATCCATGGGCATTTTATACCTTTCTATTTATTGGAGTTGTCTTTGATTTCTCTCAACAAAATTTTATAATTTCCAACCCAATGATTCTACACATTTTTGTTTAAATTTATTCCCAAGAATTTATGGGTACGTTTTACATTATTGTAAATGTATTTGCTTTTTCTATTATTTTTTTCCCAATTATCCCCTTCTAATATATAGAAATCCAATAGTTTTTTTTCATATTTTATCATATCCTTCAATTTTTCTAAATTTACATGTTAATTCTAAGAGATTTGGGGGAATATTCTTTGAGATTTTTCATGTGCCAGTCATGTTATCTGAAAATAAATGTAGTTTTATTTCTTCCTTTCCAGTCTTTATGCCTTTTATTTCTCTTGCTTTAAATCCACTAGCTAAAACCTTCTGTAAAAATTTGAATAGCAGTAATTGGAGTGGATATCTTTGTATAATTTCAGACTTACGGGAAAATACTTATTCTTTTAACATTAAATATGTTCTGGCTGTAGGTTTTTCATAGATGTCATTTACCTGAATGAGTAAATTGCCTACCACTGGGTTTTTTTTTTATCATGAATTGGTCTTAAATTTTGCCAAATGTTGTGCTATTTTTCACAGATTTAGAAAAATCATACGATTTTTCTCTTTTATTTTTTTCTTAAGATGCCAAATCACAAAAATGATGTTCAAATATTAAACCAAAATCAAACTTATAGTTCTAGGATAAATACCAACAGGTCATGTTACATTATAATTTAGATAGTGTTGTTTTGAATAACTTACTTTTGTTAATAACAATTTTTCTGTTCATGAGGGACATTGGTCTTAATTTTTGTCTTATAATGTCATATTTTAGCATCAGAATTACCCTGAACTCAAAAGATGAATCAATTAATATTCTCTCTTCTGCTACTGTCAAAAAGAATATATGGAAGTTTAGTGTTTTTTCATATTTAAATGTTGATATCTTTCTAATAAATGGATTCTATCATCAAAAATGCCTCTAATAATCTCTGAACTTTATTCTGTTGGTTATTAATGGAGCCATATCCATTTTTGATATTTTAAAGGTATATCTATATTTAATATTTCAAGGTATATCTATATTTAATATTTGCTATCTGTCTACTTTCAACTTACCTAAGCATTTAAAGTACTTTTTGGACTGAAATTTTATATTGTCTTATTAAATTAGTTTACTGGCTTTTTATCTCTACCTCTTTGTTATTTTTACATGATTTCAGTAGGGATTCCAATATGCATACTTAACTTATGATCTACTTAGAGACAATATCTTACTACTCCATTCAAAATAGAAGACATTTATAAAGGTTCAAACCCATTTGCCCGTTCATCCTTTGGACAGATATTTACATAGATTTACTTCTACACGAATTATAAACCCCACAATATAATGTCTTCTTTTTTGTTTACACAGTTATTTTATAAAGAAACAAATAAAAACATTTGTATGCTTATAAAATTTCTAGTATATCTGGTGACCTCCATTTCATTTTGCAGTTCCAAGTTTTCAGCTAATCATTTCTTTTAGCTTTAAGAGCTTTCTTTAACATTGTTTTAAGTTTAGATCCACTGGTAACAAAATTCCATTAGTTTTTATTTTTCTAAAAATCTTTATTTCATCCACTTTTTTGAAGGATAGTTTCACTGAATATATAATTATGGATTGATTTTCTTTTCATATCCTTAAATATTTTGTTCTATTATCTGCTGTCCCCTCTTTTTTTTTTTTCTGATGAGAAATCAACTACTATGCCAATCCTTTTTATCTTGTGTGTCTTCATTTTTCTCTTATTGCTTTCAACATTTTCTCTTTATGTTTGGTTTTCATTAGTTTTGCTATGACGTATGTAGGTGAGGTTTTCTATGCATTAATTGTTTGGGGGATTTGCTAAACTTCATGAATCTATATATTAATATTTTTACCAAGATTTATAAATTTTAAATTGTTATTGTTTTCAAAAAACTTATTCCCTATTTTCTCACCTGTCTTTCTGGGATTTCATTTAAACCATAAGTTATTGAGATATTTTATTTATTTATTCTTCCACCCTAATCTTCAGAAAATTTCTATTGATATCTCTTCAAGTATCCTAATTTTTTCCTCTCCAATTTCCAGTCTGTTGCTATGTCCATTCAAGGCATTTTTTATTTCTAATATTTTACGTTTTAGTTGTAGAAGTTCCATTCAGTGCTTTTTTACACTCCTAATTATCTGATGAGATTACTTCTATGGTTTATCTATGTCTGTCCTCTTAACAATCCTTAATATATTTATAATATGTTTTACAGTCACTGTTGCTAATTACAACACCTGGGTCATCTCATAATTAGTTTCAGTTAAGCAGATTTATACTTCATGAGTCATATCTTTCAAGGTTTTAATTTTTGCTTTTTTTATAAGTCTAGTGATTTTTTTATTGCATACTGGAAATTTTGGATATACATGGTAGGGAGTTTGAATAATGTTATCTTCCTTTTTGTGTGTTATTTTTTTTTTTCTGCATAGCCATAAAGTTGTTGGTGACGCTTTCAATCTTATTAAGCCCAATTTTAATTTTGTTAGGGTGCATCTATTTCAGTTTTGTTCCCAGGTTTTTGGCATATCTTACTCCAGGGTGTGGTCATAACTCTTAAGGTGTGAACTTCATGGGCTTTCAGATGATGGCAGATGTGTTCTGCACAGTGTCTCTACTGTAGCTTGGCTAACAATACAAAGTTTCTCAGAACTGCATGTCTTTGCATATCACAGGCATGTAGCAGATACCTTAGATACTGCTAAGGTTTTCAAAGTCTTGTCCTACATATCTAATACACTCAGGTCTTTCCCAAGCATGAATGTGAAATCTACATACAGGCTTCTAATTGCTCAGATAGCTCATTCCACTCCTTTACTTTGCCTTGAAAATTCTAGGCTTTCAGCATCCCTAAACTCTACTCTGTGCCTCCTCAGTTCAGTGAGTCCACCACATCTTTTCAAGATCTACCTAATTAAACTGCAATCTGGAACAGGCCTTCAGCAAAACCCAGTTCAAACATGAGACATATCTCATATGTTCCCTTACCTGAAGGATCTTGAACAGCCTATGGTGCAACAACTGAAAACTTTTCTTCACATATTTTTGTCCACTAATTCATTTTGTCTGGACTTTGGTGCTATAAATGCCACTCATGGTATGTCTTTCTGACATTTGACTTAAATCAATAGCAACACTGTGGTTACTTGCTGAGTTGATTTGTAAGGATAGTTATGATAAGTGCTCAAGAGTTTTAGAAATTTTTTTAAGAGTAAAGAAAAAATTAGAAATCAGATCTTTAAAAATGAAAAAAATTAAAGATGTTTATTAGACTCATATTTACTGATTATTAATTTGTGTATTTTATGTTTAATCTGTACTTGCTTTGGAAGAAAATAGCAAAATACTTAAAAATATAGTGATTTAGATGTTACTGAATAATACTGGGGCAGGATTGAGGCTGAACATGTATTGGGAAGACTAAATCACTGAACTGAATTTTTGTGGATGTTTCATTAAAATTTTAAATGGAGGAAAACTATGTTACATAATTTGTAGTAAATGTTAAAACAATAAGAAGAAAATAAATACTTTGCATAAGTGAAAAAAATAAAGAGAAGGTAATGCAAAAATTGTACAAAAAAGTCAACTGAGTAGATAACTAGTTGGAATAAACAGAGCAGTTTTTAAACTGAACTCATGCATAATTCTCCAAATGATAGCATATTTCCAAATTTGGATTCAGAGATCATTTAGAGTTATTCAAAATATTCAAGTATAATCAAAATGATAACTATCTTACTGTCTACATAATTTTAACAGCCTATCATTACTGTCCCAAATTTATCATAAAACAGCACCAATGATCTATAATCTGTTTAAAAACTTCTCCAGAATAAGGTAACATCTGGTAACTGAATCAAACCCAACAGTGAGCAGTAAGCAAAACTTGTTTCTATAAAATACAGATCTCTATTTCCTCAGAACTCTCTTTTTCTTTTACACTTAACTCATTTATTCAAAAAAGACATTGCCAACTAACTACAGGCAGTCTTCGCATGGTAGTACAATATTATAAAAATAACTGTGCATGCTGAAATTGAGCAAATTGAAACCATGCAAACAGATCTTAATAATCATGTTCTGTGACCTTTAAAATTGTCAAAACATTACAAGCTCTTACTGTCCATTATAAATGTATAGGACAATGGAAAAAAACATAGTAAAACCAATATGTATTTAATATACTGTAATTTAAATCCCTAGAAACATTGGAAATTATGAAGTTTTTAATTTGTTTTCAGAAACGGAGGAAAAGTGAACATCTTCTCTATGCCTTGGTGACTTGTCATTACTGTATTCCTTTCTAAATTGGATCAGTTTCCAATATTCTATCTTTTGCATTTCAGTGTTTGTGAAGTATCTCTGAGAGTTCCTTTAATTGTGGAGATTTTTGCCAGCATCACTTCCTCTCGGAAATCTCCAGCCCTTCGTGATGACCACTTTTGTCATTTGTATCAATAAGTTCACATTTATGGGGTCCCTCTGGATGTACACCTATATCTAGTGTCTATGGAAGGGAAACAGCATCAACATTCCCACAGTCAACAATTTCTTCCATAACTCCACTTACATTCCATTTGAGTTTTACTTCCAGAGTTACCACATTTTTCATTCTGGCTGCACTTTTCCTTTGTTGGCCAACTCTCTCTTTCCGTTATGTGTTTACGTAAACATATGTGGGTTTATCACTGAGAGACAAGGAAGCAAGGCAATTGCATGCTTTGCTGTTTGTGCATGAACTACAGACTGGCAGATGCACAGTGCCCAATCACCAACAGACTGGTTATTCACAGACCAGTTTGGAGACTAAAAGGCAATATGCATAACCTAAACATTTGTACTCCTGTAATATGCTGAAATTTAAAAAAATTTTAAAAAGGAGTTATCAAGGAAGTTTGTACTTTATGTAATTTGTTATAGTTAATATATAGTAGTAACTAAAATGTAAACCATATTTGGGGACTGCTTAGCTAACTAACACCAGTGATAACTAACATTTTTCCATATCAGAACTGTGCAAAGTGAGGACTGTCTATACTGTTATGAGTTTGCAAGATGGATATAGTCCCTGCCTTCAGAAAGAAAGAAGCAGATATCAAACAAACAAACAAACCAAAAAAAAAAATCTAATTATAAAGTGTAGCAAGTTCTTTGAAGGAAAAATTAAGGGAGATATGAGAACCTGTAACAATGTGAAATGATCTATTCAGAGGGGAGATCAGGAAAGAAGTTCTTGCCAAAGGGCCATTTGAATCTGAAATACGAATTTTAATTAACCTGTCAAAAAGGATGTGGGGAAAGCATTCCAGGCAGATGGAACACAAGATATACAAAAATGTTGTAAGGGAGCAACTCATTCCACTAAGCTTAGAGAAGCCCTTTTGACTGAGCAGTGTGTATATATGTGTGCATCTTTGTTGGGAATGGATAAAATACAGAGTTGAGGAAGCAGGCAGGGACAGACAATACTGGATATTTCTGGTATGCTATTAAGAAAAATGGAAGGCAACATAAAAATTTTGAACTGAGAAATGATAAATTTGCACTTAAAAGAAAAATTAACATTTCTATTCTTGCCTTGTCAAAGTAGCTTATTTTCAGACTAAAAGCAACATTTCTTTTTTTTTTTTTTTTTGCACTCATTGTATGGCAACCAACCCAAGATTGATTGCTATGATCCTGGATGAAAGGAAAGTTCAGGAAATGAACCCTGCATTGACTGGGCTTTCTTTCTGAGGGTGTTTTAAAGCCTCAATTCCATGAAATAAGACCCAAACAGTTTCACTCTTGCCGGGCAAAAATGTCAAGCATTAAGAATTTAGGCAGTCTCAGATTACTTTAGACAACTCTCAGATTTTTGTCAATAGGGAATGGGCAGTGGACTGAAGAGAGAGTTTTAATATAATTGACTAAATTCCAAGCTGTCCACGTGCAAAGAGGCACTCTGGAACCCTTAGAAGCAATTTCAGAAGCCACAAAGGACTAGAGAGATGTGGGAATTTAGGCAAAGCAAGAGTAGAGAAATATTCGTGAAAACCTTTGTTGTTCAGCAGAGACACCAAAGACCATGCCCCAGGAGTAAGAACTCATACTCTAAAAATAAAGGCAAGACTGAAATAGACTCCCTTTGATGATGCCAAGAAAGCAAGCTTTGACAAGATCAAACTAAATTACCAGGAATTTAACTATCTGTCAGAATAAAACTCAACATATTTTAGAAGAAAATGACATAATCCAGAGTCTCTAAAATCCAAAAAGTTCTGTAAAATATCAGGCAAACAGTAAAAGTAACCAATACTTGAGAAATTACAAACTATATATTAATGTATATGGCAACTTTTGCTTCTGTCCTAGATGGAGCAATAGGAACCAGACAGCTTCTTCAATCTGAACACTGAGGGATTAATTTGACAAACATATAGAATATCTTTACACTTAAAACTGCAAAACATTCCTCAAAGAAATTAAAGAAGACCTAAATAAACAGAGTATTATACCATGTTCATGAATCAGAATATGTAATATTGATAAAATGTTAATTCTCCTCAAATCAGTCTATTCAATAAAACCTCAATTAAAATCCCAGCATATCTACATTCATATAGATATGTAAGGAGTTTCAAATAGTCAAAAGAAATGTTCAAAAAGAAGAAAAAAGGAATAACCTACTCCACCTGAATTCAAGACATAAAGTTAATCACCGTAGTGTGATATTAGATAGATATATAAATCAAAGAATAGAATAAAGAGTCCAGAAATATTCATACTCATGATCAATGAATTTTTCACAAAGGTGCTGATGAAATTAAATAGAATAAATTATACTCTTTTTAGAAAATTATGCTGTTCCAAAATAAATGAACCTCAACCTTTACTAGACACCATATACAGTAATTAAATAAACATGGATCATAGAACTATTAGGTTGGTGCAAAAGTAGTTGTGGTTTTAGCATCACTGACATTTGCCATTTGATACTGGCATACATTCTTAAATAAATGTGGTTTTAATGTGCATTTCTTACTTTCTTTTCTTGCTAAAGACTTACTACTTGCTGTTTATTTTATGTTTATTTTAGACTATGGAAATGATGTCAGACAAAAAGCAAATTTGAGCTATTTTCTTATTCAAATTCAAAATGGGTCATAAAGCAGTGGAGACAACTCACAACATCAACAACACATTTGACCCAGGAACTGCTAACGAACGTACAGTGCAGTGGTGTTTCAAGAAGTTTTGCAAAGGAGATGAGAGCCTTGAGGATGAGGAGCGTAGTGGCTGGCCATAGGAAGTTGACAACAACAAATTGAGAGCCATCATTGAAGCTGATCCTCTTACAACTAATAGAAGTTGCCAAAGAATTCAATGTTGATCATTCTAAGGTTGTTGTGCATTTGAAGCAAATTGAAAAGGTGAAAAAGCTTGATAAAATGGTGCCTCATAAGCAGACCGAAAATCAAAAATATTGTCGTTTTGAAGTGTTATCTTCTCTTCTTCTACTCAACAACAACCAACCATTTCTCAGTCGGATTGTGACGTGTGACGGAAGTGGATTTTATATGACAACTGCTGAGGACCAGCTCAGTGGTTGGACCGAGAAGAAGCTCCAAAGCACTTCCCAAAGCCAAACTTGCACCACAAAAAAAGTCATGGTCACTGCTTGGTAGTATGCTGCTGGTCTGATCCACCACAGCTTTTTGAATCGTGGCCAAACCATTACATGTGAGAAGTATGCTCAGGAAATTGATGAGATGCATGGAAAACTGCAACGCCCAATGCCCGCAGCCTGCCTTGGTCAACAGAAAGGGCCCAATTCTTCTCCACGACAATGCTCAATCACACGTCGCACAACCAACACTTCAAAAGTTGAATGACTTGGGCTAAAAAGTTTTACTTCATCCGCCATATTCACCTGACCTCTCCCCAACCGACTTCTTCAAGCACCTCGACAACTTTTTGCAGGGAAAACGCTTCCACAACCAGCAGTATGCAGAAAATGCTTTCCAAGAATTTGTCAAATCCTGAAGCATGGATTTTTACGCTTCAGGAATAAACAAACTTTTCTTGTTGGCAAAAATGTGTTCATTATAATGTATCCTATTTTGAGTAATAAAGATGTGTTTAAGCCTAGTTATAATAATTTAAAATTCACAGTCTGAAACAGCAATTACTTTTGCACCAATCTTAATAAATGTAAAAACGTAAACTATACAATTTCTAGAAATTATAGGTGAAACTCTAAGTGACCACTGGAAAGATTCTTAAATACAAATTGCAAAAACATAAATCAATGAATTGACCTTTAAAGAATTTTACTCTTTAAAAGACACTTAATATAATTAAAAAGGCAAGCTTCAGACTAGTACAAAGTATTTGCAAACATATTAATATATATGACAAAGGAGATCTAATTAGAGTATATAAAGACCTCAAAGGAGGCAATGATACAATTTATCAAATAGCTATGAAATGTCTACCATAGAGTGTACTATACTGTATAACAAAGGACTTGGATGTATTAGTAAGTGCTATATACATTTTCTAAAATAAAAACATACAGTAAGTCCTCTCTTAACATTGTCAATAGGTTCTTGGAAACTGCAACTTTAAGTGAAATGGCATAAGACAAAACCAATTTTACCATAGGCTAATTGATATAAACAAGAGTTAAGTTCCCACGGCATATTTCTGGTCAAAAAACATCACCAAACTCCTAAGCAAAGACCCCAAACACTTCTAATATTAAACATTGAAATAACTGAGCTATATATACATTTAAAAAAATGCATGTATACATATCTTAATGTATGAACAAAGATTAATAAAAACAAGTAAGATAATTACCCAAGTTTTGGTGAATCAGTGCATGATAGTGATGGTAGTGGTGGTGGGTTAAATCAAGGAATAAATGTTTGCAAAGCAAAAATTGTAAGGAGCACATCCTACCACCGCACGGTTCAAAAATAATCACAAATATGGTGGGCTTGCTGAGCAATTTCATACTACATTGTTTATTGTTGTGCATTTGTATGATTATCATATATTTTACAAATTTTTATTTTACAGTAATTTATATTTATTCATTCATTTTCCAACCTGCTTATTCCAGTTCAGGGTGGCAGGTGGCTGGAGCCTATCCTGGCAGCTCAGGGTACAATTTGGGAACCAGCCCTGGACAGGACACCATTCCATGGAAGGGTGCGCTCACACACACACACACGTTCATGCAGACGGGGACCATTCGGACACGTCAGTTAACCTGACAGGCACAGCTGTTGGGTGTGGGAGGAAATGTATCCAGAGAAAACCCACGCAGATGTGAAGAGATCATGCAAACTACATAAAGACAGTGGCCTGAGCCAAGAATTGATTTTTTTTCCTCATCAACGTCATAATAACACTGAATGAAATGACAAGCAAGGACTTGCCATATATCTAAATGCACACATGTTCCTGTATTCTAAATGCTGACTGAAAGAAAAAATGCTCAGACACATTCATGTGTTCACACACACTCTCCCTGTCTCTCTTAACTTAGACTCCTGCCCTCACCACAACCCTTTCCAGATGGCTCACTCACTTCCAGGGCACTCTGGTCCTCCAAAGGTAGCGGCCCCCGTATAACTCCCCCCTTCCTTAGAAACTGTAAGCACCTACTCTTGGAAGAAATCACGCCCACCTTGGCACCATACGTCTGCAGTTTGCAGCTTCAGAAGAGTGGACTTCCCTGCTCCACTGGACCCTAGCAGAGCCACTTGTATGTTGAGGTCAATACCAAATTCTAGATTACTGCAGATGCAAGGCTGAGGTGGGGATGAGAGAGATACAGACACAAGACTAGAGCATGGATCTACTCTGACCTACAGACCAAACCTGCCAAGGAGTCCGCAGTCACCCATGGAAGAAAGGGGTTAGTGGGAGGGGGAAGCACTCTCGTAGCTGACCACACTCACTGTCTCCAACCTGCCAACCCAGCCTAACTGTTTTCTTTCCAAGTACATGAAGAAGGGCCAGCATGAGTCCTTGGATGTGGCACCCCAGCTGCCACGTCTAGAAATCCCCCACACCACATGGGTCAGCAGGTGCAGTCAGCACAGAACAGTCGACACGCACCCCATAAAACACACCCAGCCTCCCAACCCTACACGGGCACTCACATACATGCCCTGCCTTAACTTACCCCATCTTCTGTATACTTGAAGCTCACATTTTGCACCACAATGATGGGTGGAAGGATCTTACCACGTGGTGGGAGATAAAATGACAGTGTCTAGGAGAAGAAGGCATGTATCAAGTTGGTTCCTTTCTTATCCACTTCACCTTAGGCCACTTAACTCCTTCCACTCAGACCCCACCTTGTCACTCATGATCCTCTCTATCAGTCCTGATGCCATCATTTTCTGTGGCATGTTCTCTTACTCTGGGCCTGCTGTACCAGCGTGGCACTACCATGACCAAAGCTAGCAATGCAGTTCTAAAAGAGACCACAAATGGGGCTTGGAATACACACAGGTGCTAAACAAACTTACCTTCAATCTGGGATAAAAATTGATGACCGCAACTTCCTCTCGACCTCCTCTAGCACCCCAAACTCCAGCCTAATGCCCTTGTCCAATTCCCTGCTTGCTTCACACAGGAGAACATGAGCCAGCTTGCAGTCCCCTACCTGCATGTGTGCAATCTGATCTTGTTCCCAGTGAAACCTCTTCATCTGCTTCTCCTCTAGCTCCAGCCATGTCTTCACATACTGACCATAATTACTACCCCCCATGGAAATGTGCCAGGCAGGACAGGCAGCTTTAACCCAGATTTCAATCCTAGGTTCTCACTCAGAGTTTAGGGGGATGAGAGATGGCACGGACTTGACCCTGGTGCTAAAGCGATGCAGTAAGAAAAGAGCAAGTGCATAACAGAAGCACATCCTAACCTAGACCCCGAGGTCTTTTCAGTTCTGTGCCTCTCACTCAGCCCATACTGGGCCAGGCTCCTGATCAAATTCTTAGGTTAGCCAGAGAGACACCCACAGCATTGGGAATAGCCCTGAAAACCATACAGACATCACGAGGCTCAGAGCCTTCCAACACCACCTCCTACTACTCCCCAGCCCTAGAGGCTGAAGCTCCACAAATACTCTAAGAGCTGCCCCCAGGTGGGAAAACAAACCAGTCAAATTCAGAACCTGGCAATTGGACTGCCATAGTTTCTATCTTCAAAAAAAAAAAAAAAAAAAAAAAGAAAGAAAAAAAGAAATTAGACTCAAGCTAAATATCCATCAAAAAGGCTCTAATAAATAAGTTCCAGTCACTGAAAAGTATGCGGTTGATTCATATGCACTCATATGGAAATGAGCCTAAGATATATTACATTTAGGTACAATGAACACTAACTGGGTGATGGGCACCCTTATAACCATGACTCAAGCATTAATTATAAAAATGATTCATGTAACCCAAAATATTTGTATCCCTGTAATATTTTGAAATTTAAAAATAAATACATAAATAAATAAAAAGAAACCTACTGAATAGAATGATTATTAGTATTGCAACTGTGTGGGAATACGGAGCAAGGAGGGTCAGCAATGAAGTCCAGGCCATCTGGCCCACCCATTGCCATTCTCAGCTGCTTACACACTCCTTGACACTGTTCCCTCCATCCTAGAGCCCTAGGGTAGGAAACTCAACAGGTTATGGGGAAGACCCCTCCAAGGATCTTTCCTCTCTTCCTCTGCACTCCTTACCCCTGACAGGAATGGAATTCCAGAGGATATTGGTAGGTGGCAATGGTCCCAAATCTGGCTGTACATCAGAATCAACTGGGAAGTTCTTAAATGAAGATTCCTAGGTCCTCCTCAGATTACCAAATTACCATATCAGGATGGCAGGGGCTGGGGAATCTTTTTTTTTTTTTTACCCCAAGTCCACCCTTTAGCTGGTGGGGGAAACTTTGAGACTGCCTTGGCTATAGAGCAGTGACTGACTCCTAACCTTGGGGCAGGACTGGAGGCCCTGCAGAAGCTCTGTGCTCTAGCATATTATTATTATTATTTTAATAGAGGCAGGGTCTCTCTCTGTTGCCCAGGCTGGACTTAGAACAGCTTTGCAGAACTTGCCTGTGCACTTAGATCACCTGCGGATCCTGTTAAAACACAGACGCAGATTTAGTGGGTCTGTGATACAGCAGCAGTTGCTGCATTCCTGATGTTGGTGCTGCTGGTCCAGGGACCACACTTTGAGGAGCAAGCCCCTAGAGCAGCGCTCCCCAACCTTTTTGGCACCAGGGACTTTTATCACGAAAGGCAATTTTTCCATGGACTGGGGTTGGGGGACATGCTTTCAGGAAGATTCAAGAGCATTGCATTTATTGTGCACTTGATTTCTATTATTATTAAATTATAATATATAGTGAAATAATTATACAACTCACCACAGGTTTGGAACCACTGCTGGAGGATTCTCCTCGCCAATCTCCTACGGTGCGTGGGTCTTCCCAGCTGTTCAGGGACTCCTAGCCTGACTCCATCCCTCCCCCAACTGCCTCCAAGCACTGGGGTTCCTGAAGCCCTTCTCAGAAGGCCAAACTCCATCCTCTGATCTGCCCCTCCCACCTTCCCTTGCAGATGTGGAAATGCCAAGGATGTCCGCGGAGGGTCAAGGGTGACCCCAACCTCACCCTTCCCCAAGCTTGCTGAAGGGTGGCTCAGTATCTGCAGGTGGCCAAGGCCAGCCCCCACCCTGCCCTGCCCACTGGCCCGGCGAGTGGCTCCTGGCCACTGCACAAGGGGGTGAGCCTGAGATCCTGCAGCATGTGCTCCAGGCCATGGCCCTCGCACAGGTAGATGAGCACCAGTTCGTCCTTGAGCTCCAGCACGCGGCCCACCACACAGTCCAGCAGGCTGCGCAGCACCAGCCGCTTATGCGGCCCCACCATCTGGTCGTAGGTGGTGCAGATAGAGCGATGCAAGCCTATGCTGGAAGGACTGCTGCTCCCATTCAGGCATGGGTTCAAGCAGGGGCTGCTCTAGGTCCAGCAGCTCTTGCATGATCACGTGGGAGGACTCCGCAAGGTGCTGGTGAACTCTGGAGGGAAGGCAGCAAACCCACGCTCTGAACCGCTGAGCCCTTCCCAGAGTATGCACGCGGGGTTCCAGAGGTGCGACGTTACTCATGGCGCCAAAAGGGACTTCAGTGAAGTGAGGACCCCACAGGGGTTTAGAGAGGGTGTGAGATTGGGGTCCGCTGAGGGATTAGCAAAGAGATAGGAGAAGGGGCATGACCTTTAGGGATTGGGAGGGCAGCAGCCAGGGAGTGGAGCTGTTGTAAAGTAGGGGTCTTTTGGAGTCGGGGCAGTGGGTCCCTCCAAGCGAGGGTGCAAACCACGGATGCTGCCGTGGCCTGGAACGGTGGGTGGGGGTGAGGGATGAGTGTGGAGAAGGGCCCCTTCCCCAGAGCAGAGCCCTAGTTCTGGAACTATTACACAATTCAACATTAAGCATAGAAGCAATTTAAACCATAGGCAAAATTATTGAGTAGATACTTCACCAAAGAAAATGTATGTATAGAAAACAATCCCATGGTAAGAGTTCAACATCATTCATTATTAGAAAAATACAAATTAAAATGACAATGAGATACCAAAAAATCACCCACCAGAATGCTTAAGATTTGAAAAACTGAACATATCCAGGATTGGTGAGGTTGTGGAGCAAATGAAACTCTCATACTTTAGTGTTGTGGATGTAACATCCTAATGGTAATGGATAAACAATTAGTGCTACATCCATACAATGGGGTGCTGCTCATCAAGACAAAGGAACATTGTTACACGCAACAGCATAGATAAATCACAAAATAATTAGTCCAAGTAAGCAAAGTAAGACATAAAAAGTACACACTGCTCAGTTTCATTTAAATAAAATTCTAGGGTGTCCAAACAAATTCATGTGACAGGCAGCAGATCAGTGGTTTCCTGGAGCAGGGGGAGGGGATGGGGAGGAGAAGACAAAGAAACAGAAGTAAAATTTTGGGAGTTATATTTATGTCCATTATTATGATTGTTTCAATGGTTTAGGGAATTAGACATAGGTCAAAATCTATCAAATTTTGTCCTTTAAATATGTATGTCTGTTATATTTCAATTATGTTATATTAAAGCTCTCTGAAAATAAGAAAACATTTGCTGGTTGTACTCTCTGATGACAGTGTGGAGGATGGAGTAGATGGAGAAATAATAGAAGAAAAAAGAGGATTTATCATGCCTCCAAATTCTTCTAGGAAATATGGCAAGCAGAGATTTTATTGATTGTAGGGGTATATACAGAACTAAGAAATATTTAGTGATGAAGTATGTAGCCTTCAATGCTAGACTGGATGTGGGGGTGGTGAGGGTGGGGAAGAAGAAAAATTAAAGTACGACTCTTAAGTTTGTCTGTCTTGTTCAACTTGGAATTGAGGTTCTTTGTATGCTGTAGGAAAATTGAACCAGGACCAAGTTCGTAGGAGGAAACTGTTAAATTCAATTTTGGAAATTTAATTTTGAGACTTCCTTAAAGTTTCACAATTGGAGAAGTTGTGTGGGAGTATAGGCATGGGGGCATGGTTTGGAGATATAAATTTGGGAGTCATTAGCCATTTTATGAAAAAGGAGGCTTTAAAGATAATAAAGAAAGAGAGACAAATGAAGAAAGTTTTCATTAGAAAGAGGCCTAGGAAAGAGATTTGGCAACTCTTTTTCTCTAGAGATAAACCAACAAAAACACTAAAAAAGAGTCTCTAGAACTTATTGTGACCATTTTATCACATTTATGCTAAATGAATGACTGAATAAATACTTTTCCCAAATACCTTCCATTAAATTCTATCATGTTGGCATTTATTCAATATTTGAAATACTGTTTTATTTTTAATGTGTATTGGTTTTCCTTCCCAGTTTTATCAACTGTATGTTGGAATATTATTCTTTCTACATCTACATTCATGTAACTGACAATATTGTTAGGACATGTGAAGTCAAACAAATTGCAGTTTGGTAGACTTATAAGCAATAATCAATATTTTTTCTAATCTCTTCCTGATAGTGTACATTTAGATATGGGAAATCTATGTCACATCAATAAAAAACAATCTTTAATATAAAATTTTGTGGATTAAGGAGTCTTGTGGCTTCAGTTAATAAAGAAAGCAGAATTTCCTTAAAACAACTGAAATCTTATACTAGACATAAAGATATGCTATTAACAAAACACTATTGTGGACATTTTCTTTATGGATTTTTGAAATATATTAGTTCATGTTATTGCCTAACAACTCTGAATAAACATATATATTTTGGTTTTCCTCTATATGAAGTGAACCTGAAAATACTGCTGTAAACAAGCTACATGGTTTAAGATCATTTTCTTACGGTTGCATTAAAGCTTTTATTATAATATAAAGTTTACATCATTCAGCTTTGAATTAACAGAGTTCAGAAGACAAATACTTCTAGGCTTCTCTTAGGTTCTGCTTTCCATTACTAAATTTCATCTCTTTCCTCCTCTTTCCTCTTAAACCTCTATTTGTAAATAGACAACTGGTTATGTAATTGTTCCCTCTAGGACTTTTTTAACATTGTTCCAATGCTTTCTCTGGTTTGAATAAATATTTTTATGTGCTATACAGCCTTTCCTCATCATTATGCAACCTCACTAACCAACCATGACAGAGAAAAAAATAAAGACATCAAAGATAAAAAGAATTAAATGAGGAAGGTGGAATTTCTTGTGCTGGCAGGAGACAGATCTAGTGGCTGCCTAGGTCACTCGGTTTCTATTGTTATACTTTTCTTCCAGGAATTTCTCTAGCAGTTAAGACAAGCAACTGACTTTATCCAGAGACACATCTAAAAGACACACACACTGAGGTCAGCCGACTGTCCTTCACAGAGTCTGTATTGAATTTAACCTTAGTTTATGAAAAATTAAGTGGAATTTTGGGGAAAGGTAAGTGCTGTGAATAATACTTAACACAACACCTTTAATTTATGATCAACCATGAGGTTTGTGTATCAATGGAGAAATAAAAAGTTTCATTAAAATGGTAATGTAGGGCTATTGATTCACTTTGTCTTCTTCCTTTGCATTTGATTGGGTGTTTTATTTCCTAGTATGTAGATGAAGCTAATATGGACCTGTGACTTTTATTGTAAAGTACATTTCTTTTTTGTTTTTTTGTTTGAGGCTATTATTGATATAGCTAATAAATTTGATGGGAAGATAAAAATAGGTTTTCACAGGATTAGGCTAATAAAGAAAAAGAGAAAATACGACCAGTAATAAGTTTGTAAAACTTAGAAAAAGAGATTAGTTTTGATATGTTTGTATCAGATGTGCTCTGGTACTTCTCTTAAATAATACTCATATGTTTAGAACACAAGACTGGTGCACAACACAGAATTTTATAAGGTGTTTTCAACCCCATGTATTCCAATGGATAATTTACATTCTATTAATTTTCAAGCTAATAATTTACATTGTATCCTTTACTATCTTAAAATAAAATTTGTTGAAAATATAACCCAACTAAACACATATTATCTTCAAATTAATAAAGTCATATAAAAGAGAAATCAAAAGAAAATATCTTAAAATTATATGGTTTTCAGTATATGAATTTTTGGCCACAACTACACTAAAAAATATATTGAAGTGGTAAGATGAAATTACATAACACACAGAACCACCCTGGACATGGCATGTATAAATGTACACTGATTAAGGTTGTTGTGTTTAGGAGTCAAATGCCAAGCAACATTAATTTTCTGATGTTCTTTTCTGAAATAGTAAATAATTTGGGAAGAAACTCCAATCACACCAAAAAAAAAATCATTTTTTGGGCTTTCAAGGAAAATTCATAAATATTAAACCTGTGAAAAATAATTTGGTTTTTTAAGCAAAACAGCAGGATATTCAAATCATGCAGAATTGGGGCATTTATCAGTGGTATAGGATTGTCTTTCAGATGTCTATAATCCCTGGCCCTAATAGTTAAATGGCAGTAGCACTCATCTCTTATCTATGTGACAAGGAAAAATAGCACACAAAGTTAATAAAATGTGTTTAAATATGACAATCCTTTAAGAACCACTGGCTTAAAAGGTCACTGTGTGAGTTCCCACTTAGCATGTAAATAAGTTTTAATTTTGTTTATAAGAAAGGGAAAGATACTTCAAAGCAAATCTTAAGCAGTGATCCTACATGACAAAGAATTAAAAGAGTCCCTCTCTATTGGGAATAAAAGACCAGAGTCTATCTTCTTACTTTCTCTCTTTGTGCACTATTTTCCCTACCTTCTAAACCAGTGCTGCATAGCAATGATATGCCAACCGGTGAAAGTATGCAAAATGTTTATTACCAGAATGAGATGATGTACAGAATTTGAGAGTAATTATTTAGAAATTGTAAAGTAATTGAACAGAGTAATTTTATGTCTGCTGAATCTATTGATAAAGTGAGAACTGAATTTTGTGTCTCTTTATTACATTTTTTCTCCTAATTCATTTTTATTGTATTTTTAAAAAGTATTGATTCTATGTATTGAAACATCACACTGTACCCCATAAACATGTATAATTATTATGTATCAATTATAGACATTTTTTTTAAAAACTCACATTGTACCTCATACATATATACAATTATTGTTTGTTAGTTAAAAATAAAATAAAATAAAAAATTCTGGTCCATGGCAGATTGAGAAATATAAAATTTCCATCCTTCATCTCAACTAGCTGAAAAGCATTTCTTTGTACAGCATCTGTGGCCACACTTCAAAAAGACGACCTCTCCTAGATGGATATAAAATTGCTGTCTTAGTCATTTGTGCAATTTTAATTCTCTTTATAAGGATGGAACAAGGCTACAAAGGGATTAAATCTCTTTGAATGTAGACTCGTTCTGATTAAAAATAAATCTTAGAAAATAATGGAGGCAAATGATACCATCTTTTCTCTCCCTTCTTTTGCATTTCTCAAGTGCTGGCCATTCTCTCTGTTCCTATCACTTATCTAGAACTGTCTATCTCTTATTCCCACTCTATGTCTTACACAGATAAGTGTTCTCTACGAAGTCACCATACTCTTTGATTAGTCTTTAGTTTTCACATTTCATTGGCTGCCCAAGTACCTTCAGGGCTAACTGATATCCCCTTATAAATAATTAATCAGGTGAACACAATCAATGGCAGCAAAGTTATAAATGGTAATGTGTTTACATTTCTATGGGTAGCTTCCTTTTTAAAAATAGAAACTTCAGCATTCTCTAGTTCTGTTATCTTTATTAGGGCAACACTAGGGCCCTAGGCTATCAGGAGTACTATGTTGAGAAAGCACCCTTAAAATGCACCATCCTAAAATTCCCACTTAGGGCTTTGTCCTCTCTCTCTACATTTATTGTCTAAACCTGCTTCTCCTTTTGTTTCTGCAAAAAGCATAGCACTAGTTGTGTTAGCAGATGTACTGCAAAGCATGTTCTCCTTTGTAAGTGAGAGCATTAGGAAAGATGTACTATGGTACATCACAAAGGAAAATGCAGAGATGGTGGTGATTAATGGATTGCTATTTTTAGACTATGATACCTATTGCTACATTATATTAAGACTTTCTGGGTTAGCAAGTAACATTTTAGAATTTATGGACTGTCTGAAGAAGCCGGTGAAAGGAAAAAAGAAGGAAAATAAAGAAACAAAATGCCAACACCTAATATGTCACAGAATTTTAGAAGATTTTTTGGATCTTTGAGTCTCACAGACTACACTCATTAAACCAGGGAAGCCGGCTAAGAATGTCTTTGCTACACCAACAAGAAAGGGAGAAGTTGGCCTTAAGTAGAAAATGCAATGATAAAAAGAATTGTCATCCATTCAGCACCCTTTCAAAATCAAGACAAGGTACATTAAAATGTAGACACACTGTCATTAATAGCATCCACAGAAGACCTGCACTTTCTATAGAATTCTGTAGCTGCAGAAACTAAGCTAAGATAGAAACAATTTTACAAATTGGTACCATTTAGAAGTAGTGATGGTGAAATGGATATAGGTAAGTCCGCATTAAAAAAAAAAAAAAAGACATGCTTTAGAAACACAGATTTTATGCTTTGAAAGCACTTTGATTATTTTTCAGATAAAATACAGAAACATTTCTGCATTGGTTGGCATAACAATGAATCTGAATTTAGCATTCGACTTTAAAAAGCTTTATTGAGAGTGACACAAATAGAACTCAGGGGAAAATGACAAGATGCATCTTGAAAGCTAGAGATTGAAAAGGAAGAATAAAGCGTCGTATAATGAGAGAATCCTCACATCCTTACCTTACTGTTCTCTGTGTAAAAGATGCATTATGCTATCTATGGCTCCGTGAGTCCAGGAAGGCCACCGTTACCCATTTTCATTCCATAAAATGCCCTATCACATCTGTACCATCCAGTGGACGACTGCAGAATTAAAACACCTAAGATTACCTAGTACCCTGAGTCTTACATTGAGAAAGTTGCAAATATCTGCTGAATGATGAAGCCCCACCAAGAGTTACCTCTGTAACTGGTTACTTTGGAAATAGATTTAAGATCTCTATGATGCTGTTTATTAAGTGTGTGGGGTGTGTGTGTGTGTGTGTTTCGTATTGGATGTTGATATACTAAGCTCTAACAGGCTTAGCTGTTAGAAAGTGCCAAAGATGACCACTAAAGTGAACGGAATATATTGAAGTGGTGTCAAGATGGGCAAATAAAGTTGCATGCATTTCTTCTCGATACCCAACTTCCACAGGAAATTCTAATGTATTATTTCCTGGTATGCATTGTTTGATCTCCATTATTTCATCAATACAAGAACTAAATCATCTAAAATTGACACACATAATTTAAATTATAACTTAAATGACAATTATATAAAATTCCAAAGGCTTTCTTCATTGTTAAACCTAAAACCCATGGCAAAACCAAATAATATAAGGTACTCAGGAAAGTAACAAGTACTTCCTAAAGTGACTTAATGGCAATCAAATTGTAGATTCTTTCATGAAATGCCTAAATTCTTTAATTTAAATTGTTCCCTGTTAATCTTAAACTGTTAAGGATTCATATTTTTATATCAAATACATCATAGTCTAATCATTAAAAATAATGATCCCTGCCTTGGTTTGAATGTGTCCGCTTGAAAATTTAGGTGTTGAAACTTAACTGGTCAATGCAATGGTATTAACAAGTGGGTCCTTTAAGAGGTGATTAGGCCATGAGGACTTCCCCTTGTGAATGGAATTAAGGTCTTTAGAAAAGACGCTTCATGCAGTATTCAGCTCTCTTGCCCTTTTGCCTTAGGTTGGAACATGTGAGCACACAGCGCTCCTCCCCTTTGGAGGATGCAACAACGAGACACCATCTTGGAAGCAGCCCTGACCTGACAATCAAAAGTACTGCAACTTGACCTTGGAGTTCCCAGTCTTATCCAGAACTATGAGAAAATAAATTTCTCTTCTTTATAAATTTCCCATTCTCAGGTATTTTTGTTGTAGCATTATAATCAAATGAAGAAAATCCCTTCTTTTTAAAAAATTTCTAACTACTGGAGTTCTCTAGAGCTCAGTGTTTGCCCTACTCACCTTCTGTCTTATATTCACTCTTTCCCAATCTTGTGCAGTTGCATAACTTTAAATACCACCTCAATTTCAATAATTCTGACATGTATAGCTCCTGTCAAGATTGTTCAGTGGGGCTGGGGGCGGTGGCTCACGCCTGTGATCCTAGCACTCTGGGAGGCTGAGGCGGGTGGATCGCTCGAGGTCAGGAGTTCGAGACCAGCCTGAGCAAGAGCGAGACCCTGTCTCTACTAAAAAAAAAATAGAAATAAATTATCTGGCCAACTAAAAATATATATAGAAAAAATTAGCCGGGCATGGTGGCGCATGCCTGTAGTCCCAGCTACTGGGGAGGCTGAGGCAGTAGGATCGCTTAAGGAGTTTGAGGTTGCTGTGAGCTAGGCTGACACCACAGCACTCACTCTAGCCCGGCAACAGAGCGAGACTCTGTCTCACAAAAAAAAAAAAAAAAAAAGATTGTTCAGTGGACTCCAGATTTATATACGTAACCTACCAGACACTTTTATTTCACTAGAAGACATCTCATAATCAGTATGTTCAAAAGTTAGTTAAATTCTGATACCTTCCAAGCTTGCTCACTCTCAGCCTCCTCCATTTCAATTAATGTCACTCCTTCTTTCCAGCAGCTTGGGCCAGCCACTTAACTCTTATTCTCTCACAGCTTCATATAATTCAGCATAAAATATTGTTGAAATATCTTCAAAATATACCCAGAATCATTTCCCACTTTTTACCATTTTTCTGGTCATTTTCATAACCCCCTAGTCTATGCCACCGGTATCAATTACCTGGAAACCACAGTAGCTTCCTAAATAATCTCTGATTCTTCTCTTAACCTTCTTCCATCTATTTCCCATATGGGAGCCACTGTGTGGTTTATATTGTGAAGTATAATTTGTATCATCTTAAGCCTCTGCATAGTTCCCTGCAATGGCTCCCCATTGTCCTTCGTGTTCCAATGGCATAAAAGGCTTTCCATGGTCCACACTATCTTTATCTTCTATGGCCACACTTCCTACTACCACTGTCATGCAACTCATTCTACTAAGTCACACTGGCCTCTTGCCATGCCTTGAACTGACTAATCTAGCACATTCCCACACCAGACTCTTGTTTTAGCTATTGCACCTGTCTGGAAAACTCCTCCTCCCTTGGTATCCACATGGTAAACTTCTTCACCTATTTAATGTCCTGTTTTAATGTCACCTTCTTGCTGAGGCCTATCCTGACTGCCCTATTTAAAATTGTAGTTTGCACCTGGATACTCACCATGCATGTCAAATTACCTTTCCTTTGGTCTTTTGCATTATTCACTAATACTTACCTCTTCCAATTTACTATGTAATACACTCATTGTATTTACTGCTTATTGTCTCACTACACATACATACACAGACACACACAAACTTGTATGTAATCTCTATGAGGACAGGGAGCTTTTTCTGTTGTATATATCACAAGCATTTAAGACAGTTTCTGCATATAGGAGACACTAAATAAGTATTTTCTACTCATAATTTTCAAGTATACCTAATCAAAATTTTTCGGAAAAAAATTACTTTTTTTCCCCTAAATAGCTTAGGAAGAAAATAAGGTGTTGTCAGAAGGATAGCAGGAAGCAGTGTGTGGGACCTGAAGGGCAAAAAATGATGTCACAGACTTTTTAATAAGCCAGTAAAATGGTTCTGTTTTCCTTAGCCATTTTAGCTATATATCATGAAATATATAAGAACAAACATTTCAAGTCCATGCTTCTGGAATGGAGGTATTGGTAATATCAAGAACTGTGCCACAATTTGCAAGAAGTACTCAGCCCACAGAATGAACTTGGCTCATCTCCTCAACTAAGTTCTTGTGAAAACTTTGGAAAAAAGTACATTTTATTCCAAAGAAAACATAATCTTGTTGATTTCAGAATACAAAAAAAATTGACTTATTAGACAAAAATTGAAGAATTCAAAAAAAAATGATATTTACTCTTCAATATAAATAGACACTTTGGTCTAAACATCCAGTCCCTAGTGATACGTAGTTAATTTTTTTCTGCCATTAAAGGCATTAGAGATTGAGAGCACTTCTTTATGTAAGAAAATCCCTTGACTTTATTTTGGTATTTGAATTGTATCTTATTTTTTCTAAAGGATAATCATATATTTTATTATTTATTTTGCATCCAGGTTTCTAAGATACCCATTAGTGTTTGACAAACATATACAATGATAGAATGTTTGCTATTTGTTTGCTATTGTTAACATACTCTTTTTTTTGAGAGCATCAAACACTGTGAGCACTAAATATTAGAAAAAATAAATAGACCTTCATATTTTACACCTCACTGACCATAAAAAGTGGTTTATTATTAAAATGAAATGCCTCATATTTTCTTGAATTATGAAGTGTGAGCAAAAGAAAAATGATATTTATTATGATATGTATTATAATAATTGGTGCATCAGAATTAACATAAAATACAGGTCTTAAGAGCCATCATTGCTTACTAAATAAGCATCAATATTTAATCTTAGAAGAATGAAAAGAGCACCCTGTTTATGAGTAGACTTAATGGGGAAGTAATATTCAAATCATGAAATTACCAAAAACTAAGTGAAAACAAAGTAATGAGTTGCTGATATTGGTCTTCGAGTCATTTTACCTTTAACTCACTCCAGTCATGTAGCCTATATCTAGTCCACAAAACTGTCTCTTGCCTCTTAGAAACACATCCTGTTGAATGACTGCTAAGGATTAAGGGTTTGATTCTGTTGGTTTCACATGTGCCAAGCGAGTGTCACAATAATTTTGTACTTTATAGCTTGATGAGCCAAACTGTTCTGACAATCCTTTGCATCTTCAGTCACCAGGGGATCAGACATAGGCTGTTATCCAAATCTCATTTAGAAAATATGTATCTCTTCTAAAATAACTCATCCAAACTTGTTAAACAGCTTTCTGCATCCTGGTAAGTAAGACATGGAAGTGCACATGGTCTCTGTTCTCCAGGAACTTACCTTCCAAAATACAAAACACAGTTGAGGCTATAAAGCAGTGGCATTTTAGAGGACTAGAAAAATCACTTCATGTGGATTCCTTATGGCACTTTTGAACCAGCAAGAAAAATATTAAGCATATATCTCTTATGGGAAGAATATTGTTTTAAAAGAAGGTATATTCACTTTCTATTTCTGCTTAGTGAAAGAATATATCAGGGAGATAGCAGGTTCCCATTGATAATAGTTTCAAGTTTGTGAGATATGAATCCCTGAGAAATTGTTCACAAAATGTATTTGCAGACCATACACATTCTATAATACATAATACACCTCAAACATATGATTTTTTTGTCATTGTGTGTTTTCTAACCAGCAAGATGTAGAAATACATGTTGCTTGCTATGAACATTTTGAGGGTCTAAACTAGACCACAAACTGCAAACTTGTAGTATATTGCTAGGGGTGGAAGGAAAGACACTTTTGGCAGAATAGAGTGTTCATCAACTATCTCATCTGCTTTCCTACATTTCTCAATTCTCCACCCTATTCAGTGCGGCAACAGAACTAGTTCTCATAAGTTGTGGATGGAAGTATTGTGTGTCACTTCCAATTCAAAACGTAGATAAACTAGAATGCCACTCTTCACCTACTTATCCTCCCACTATAACAACCATACCATTGGCATTCCAAACGCTGGTGTCTTCATCAGACTGAGTCTCTTAAGTGACTATGTGACTGAAAAGTAGAACACACACACACAATTTACACATGTACACATCAACCTTTATCTGGCATATATTAATAGCAGAAAAGAACTTTTGTGTTAAGCCACTGAGATCTGAGGTTGTTTGCTACTAAAGTATAATCTTATTACTGCAGTAAAATATTCAAGGCCACATTAGTGTTAAACTAGAAAAGTACTATATACCAATTGTTGGTTCTACCCAACAACTCAGATGTTTTTCCACATACATTCCACAACTGAACATTAATGAAGTTAGAGCTAGCTCTTTGGGGATGATAATTGGTAATGTCAGTAAATCCTATGGAATTATTATTTTCCTTACTTTGCTATTAAATGGATTTTCTCAGAAGAAGGAAGGGTAGCAGGGAGGGAGGATGAAGTGAGGATGCAAATGGTGCAAAAATATAGTTATATAGAATGAACAAGATCTAATATTTGATCTCCAGCAGGGTGCCTACAGCCAACAAAAAGTTATTGTATATTTTAAAATAACTAAAAGAATAGAATTGCAGTGTTCTAACAAAAAAAATTTATAAGTGCTTGAAATAATGGATACCCCAGTTACCCTGATTTGATTATTACACGTTGTGTGCTTATATAAAACCATCACATGTATATATGCAAACCATCACATGTATATACACAACTATCATGTACACATAATAATTAAAAATGAAAATTTAAAAAACAGATAAAAAAGGCATAGAGTGATATAAGTTATTCAACACGTCTGTGGATGATAATGCTATAAAAAGCATCATGGGTAGAGAAAGCAATTTAAATCCATATCAAGAAAAATAAGCATTTACCATAATTATGCTTCCATATCATGTCTGAGGGTTCTATTAATTTGCTATTATTGGGCCTCAGAAAACAGTACCCCAAAATGAAGGCCTCAGAAGCAGTCTCAAAAGCAAAAGATTTTTTCTGACCTTCTCCTGCCCTCCTGTCTCTCAGTCCTGTTCTTGCCTCAGGCAGCCATAGAAACCAGAATCCTTCTTCCCCAAGGTGGGTCATAGAAACCGGAACCCCTTTTCCCCAAAGCCAGCCATCAAACCTAAAAATATTACTCTAACTTTCCCTCCATCTTTCTGTGTAAAAACTAGACATAAAAAAATGATCTGACCTACCTTGTTTGACTCTAGGTCATAAAACCCCTATTCCAGAGAGGGTCTTGCCTTTCACCCAGAAGGAAGGAATGCTTCTCAGAGATGCCAGGAAAAATCTAGACAGACAGGCCTTGTTGGGTTTCTCCACTCAGTCTGTTAGCACGAAATCATACCCTTTTTGTCTAATCATATTTCTATGTGGTTGTCCGTAATTCATTAAACCTAAGCATAAAAAATAGACAATTTCCCCTGTGTCTTTGTCTTCATTCTGAAGGCACCATGTATACACGTTAAATAAATTTGTGTGGCTTTTCTCCAATTAATCTGACTTCTGTGAGTTTGTTTTTCAGCAAACCTTCAGAATGCCAGCGAGAACCTTCCTCTCGGCCCCTATGCTCCAGTGTGGAAATCACATTTAGAACAGCAACTTCAGCTGGAGCACTGCCTAGTTTAATTGATGACAACTTACTGTCATGTGTAAGGCACTTATCATCTTTTACTGATGACTTTAACATTTCATTCACAGTTTCTTCTTATGACATGTACTGTCATCATCCTGAGTCATTTCTATAACCATCTATTCCTTCGACATGCTTATATCCTCAGCTTCACTGACCAACATATTCACCCTGTTTCAGCCACATGTAAATTAGCATCATCCAGAAATGTTAAATTTAAATATCTCCCATTGCTGACACAATATCTTGCTGTTCCTGTTATTGCCATAAACATATATTTTTAATTTTTAGTTTATTTTTAATTGACAAAAATTGTATATATTTATCATGTACAGCATGATGCTGTAAAGAACTTGTACATTCTGAAATATCTAAATCAAGCCAATTAACTTATGCATTACCTCACATATTTGGTATTTTTTTGCGGTGAGAAAACTTAAAATATATTCTCATAGAAATTTTCAAGAACTTGATACATTGTTAACTATAGTGACTATGTTGTACAATAGATGTCTTGAACTTATTTCTCCTATCCAACTGAAATTTTGTATCCTTTGAGCAACAAAGGAGAGATACATGTATACACACATTCTTTTATTTTAGTGACCCTCCAGTCCCTACACTCCCCAACCTACTTTCTCATTCCATATAAGTCCCACTTTAATCATCACTTTCTCTCTTGTCTTGTTAGAGCTTCAAAGAATATAATTTAACCAGTTTCGTTCCCTCATCCTCGTCTCCTTTGCTCCAGGAAACAAAACATAACAAACTCACCCATGAAATAATATAATCATCTGGTTTATCTCCTCCTACATCTGTACTATGAGGTATTACTAAAGAAGATAACAAAATACAAGTAGAGGTGTCTTTCCAAAATTCATGATCTGGAAATACGTCTGAGTTTTTAATACATTTATTAATAAAAATTCTTCAATGAATTCCAAGTAATTTCTTTCTCCAATTCTACTACTAATTATTTTAAACAGTCTAGGTTCTCCTCAAACTTTTAAAAATACAATCACCACTCATCTCAGCCATTGATTTTCAACTCTCCTTCACATATAAGCAATATGATTTAAACACCTTCACTTTTTCCCACCACAGAAGTTTTTAGCCACAACACCAAATTTTTTTTCCAAATGGCAAGGATATCTGACCTCTTGATGAGATGCACTAAGAAGAGTGAATTATAACTCTACTGCCTTGCTTGAACAGATCGATTAGCAATTTCCTCTTGGTATGTCACTAACAGAACAAAGTAAGTATAATTTTGATGCAGAGAGATTTTCTATAAAAATTCACATATTTATTGCAGTAAGTACAGTATTTGGGATGATTATGGTGGTGATCTATTATTTCTCATTGTGTCTCGATAAATAAGCCCACAATTTTTTCCTAAGAGAGAGGAACATGAAGTAACTGATGAGTATCAGTGTTCCCAACTATAAAAGACAATTTTACTGTTTCCCAGAACACTTGCTAAGTAGAGTGGTTGCCCTAGGGACATAATGTGGCTTTTACAAGCAGATAAATTTGAGCTGGATTCTTGCTTTTATGTAAATACCTTTGGACTAGTTTATTTCTGTGAACTTCAGTATAATCATCCTTTTAAAAGGAACTAATAATATCTTCCTCATTAGATAATTATATGGATTAAACAAATTTACATGTGCAAAGCTCCTTGCACACATTTTGTGCTCCTGAATGTTCATTTTGTTTAAGTGCAGGTAAAGGTTAGAGTTAAAAGTCAAAGATAAGTAATTAGGACATGTTATCTTGGGCCAAGATCTTAATTGCAGATCTGACAGCCTAAGAGGTATGCTTAGGCTCTCAAGAATATTAAGACAGGTACCACAAACTCTTTACTAAAAGTCCCATCTTTTATTAGGTGGCTGGTAACAAAATTTCCCCAGTTAAATGTCCAATCTTTAATCCTAAAACAGTATTTTACACTAGATAAAATCAGATGGGCAGCTGCAAAATCAGATGTTTAAACATGATAGCACTTATTTGGCGCATATTCAGATTGAAGAAATAATATAATGTTTATTATGGAAAATTTATAAATGGTGGCAAAACATAAAGATAGATATTTAAATTACACATGAGCTCTCCATCCAATAATAATCATGGCTAACATTTGCTTTACATTCCTTTTCAAAAGTGGAATTTTAAAAATGTATTTATTGAGTATTCTCCAAAAGACTAGTAACATCTGCATCATATTTCACCATTGAAATGTACCACAGTTTGCCCAAATGCCATGTGTTGTACAATTTCAGTGTTTTATCATTTGTGACACTAATAAATCATGTAACGAGGAACTGATTTTTGCTAATCTTTGACAATTTATCCTAGTTACAAACTTTTGGGGTCAAAAAGGTTAGATAATTTCAGGCTTGTGTTGTGCATTGCCAAATTGCAGCATCTTGACATATTAAAAAAAAAAAAAACTGGAGAGCAAAATTTTGTCAAGAAAATGAGGGAAAACAAGAGAACAGGGATCCTAAAGCTTTAAAGAGAAGGTTGGAATGCAGTGGGCCCTGGGAGAGACTGGTAGAACCCCCAAGGAAATACTCCTGTGTGCTTAGAGTCAGCCCGCTTGGTTCAAGAACTATGCCACCAACCAAGTCAGTGCAAAGAAGCTGTACTTAACAGCTTTTGTTGTTGTTCATTAGTTGTCTCCTGTTGAAAGTTTTTCCCTCTCTTTCTTCCCTATAGAAAACATACCTCCTTCTCCTAATGTTCTTTATTATGTGATGAAAATAAAATATGCTTAATTGCTGATACTAATGATCTCTCTGATAAAAGCCGTGAGTCATAGGGCATATGCAACATGAAACAAAGTTACCTGTGAACTGATTTTAATACTAAGGAGGATCCAATGCTTTGCTTTGTCTTTAATGATCGGGGAGTCTGTGGATCTTCAAATATCACTTCTCTGGGAAACTTTCTCTTATTTCTAGTAAATGATAGTCACTCCTTCCTCTGCATACTGAGAGCAAGGTTTTCATTCTACAATTGCTGCTTTTACCATATATTTTCCTGATTTGTTTCTACCTCAAATTTATTTTAATATATAGCGAACTATTCATAAGACCTTTGCACAGTTCAGATATGATGATTCTTCCATGCATAAACTTTTTGCTGTCATCTCAGCCAGGAGCCCATTGCTTGGTACATACATTTTGAAAAATGCTCAAAATTACTTGAATAAATAGATAAAAGGATAATGCAATGATACCTATGGTAAGATTTTCAAGTGCAGAGTGTTATTTAGGTAAAGGAATAGGCTAAGAAAAGTGGAGTTATTGCATCAATTGCTCTGAGTACAGCTACCCTTACCTTAGAGTATCTGTCATTCACAAGAGTGTCTGATTAGGAAGTGGAATCCTAGTGTGCTCTACAAATATAATCCTTTATTACACATGCTTTAATGTGAAAGGAATTGTGATGCATCACTAAATTTGAAAAATTTCAAGCATATGAGTAGGCCATTAAACTTAAAGAACTCAGTGTGTAAGTTTAACTAAAGATCTGAGTTTAAAGGGTTCTTATTAAATATTATTTACCAGAGTATTGAGAGTGTGTTTGGCTTTGTACCTGAACATTAAGTAGCAAGGTCTCTACACAGTCTGTCTGTTTTTAGAGGATTTCATCCTCTGACTTGATAGAAAGTTTCTATATCTGAAAATATCATGTTTAATAGAAATGTTAGCACAGCAGGTAAAATTGTGTTTGTGTTACTAGAGGTAAGTGCTGCTTTGGCTGTAAGCAAGTTAGCATTATTGATGATATTTAGCATAATTTGATGGCTTTTCCAACTGTTTAAACCTATGTAGTTAATTTGCATAGAACTGTTGTCTTGCAAAGTAGCAAAGTAGGGAATAATATAGCATATGTTTTCTATTTTGCATAAAACTGCAAGGCTGAAATAATATGGGCATAAAGTTAAAAAAATAAATATTCTAGTCATTTGTAAAAATTTCTTTTAGTTATCTAATCTAACTTAGACTCTTTATCCAGAAGATGAAGGTTGATCTGAATATTCCGTTCTCTTTCATTTCTAAAATGCTCTCTTTGTATATAGAAATAGCAGACTTTATCCAGCACTCTACTGAATATAAGCAGGATTTATATTATCTAAGAACTGGAACTTACCAGAACAGATGATGAAGGAAGTAATTCATATAAATTATAGATACTTTCTTTTGAAAACCAGATTTTAGTTTATTTTTAATTAACTTTGGAGGCACAACAAACTATTTTGATTAGGAAATCATCTCTATTAAAATGTGTCCCATTTGAACTATTATTTGCTATTTAATTTTATCTGGATCCTATCCATGTGGATTTTCTATAGATGATAATAAGTATATACTCACAGCTGATCATGGCTCTTTGTTCTTCTATCAACATTTTATGTTAAAAACAAACAAACAAACAAAACAGAGCCAGGCCAGAATCTAGATTCTTCTACTTGTTACATGAACTTCAAACCTACAATCAGCATTAGACTGCAGCCACATATATTTTGCTTAGTTAGCATATTGATTTAAATTTTTTGATAATAAATAATGTCAGGCACACAAGAAGTCTCCATTTCTCTATATTTTTACCATTTCTTTCACTACACTGATGTGTTTCACTCACCTTTATTATCTGTCTGATTTCTGACTTGATGATTGGATGTGTTTTTTTTATCTGTTTATTGTTTTAATTAGTTTTGCTCTATGCAGTGCTTTGGTTTTAATTATCTTGGCAGCAACTTTCTGACACCTGATAAGTAATAAAATTCTGATATGAAACATAAGCAACTGAACTTAGGGAACCCCACCACTACCTGCTCATAGCGTTGTATGACAAAGTCGGGGGTGGGGGGTGGCGTGCAACAAAACACACAGAGAGTTCTATATTTTTTAAAAATAACCTACCAGCCCAGAGAAAATGTGAAACCATTCTGGCTTCCAGATATAAACATTTTTAAATTTAAAACCTAAAATCACTTAATCTCAACATAACCTGGTTGGTATTTCCAGCTATGAATAGCAAATATCACACTAAGTGTTGGTCTCAAAAAAAAAAATATCCACTTGATTTGTTAAAACTTCAAATATTAACAGTGTGATTTGTAGTTCATTTACTTCTGCCTCTCTTATTACAGTTTATAATACAAAGACATTTCAATGAATTGCTTAATCCTTTCTATTAGTAGCTTTTTATCCTCAAGAGAATTCTAAATTCCCTGTGTAACACATAGATTTTGGATTAGGGAAATGGGAGGACAAACATATACAAATTGTTTTCCTTGATAGAATAGAGAATCTATATATTTTCCTGTTTCCAGCATACACTAAAAGACATGGCATTAACATTCAGAGAACTTTGAAAGCAATATGATAATCTGGATTTTCTTGACTTAGCCGGCCTTTCCTCCCGTGGTATTTACAGGGGGTTGCCATGGACCAGGGGTGGCTGAATTCCACATAGTCAGACTTGTGAGCCATAGAAAAAAATAGCTCAAGAGAGCCACCTACTGCTTATAGGGATAGCCAAGGCAGAGAAAAACGTTTGTGGTATAAAATTAGCATCAACTTCATATTTTTGTCAAGTCAAAGCAAAAATATTGGTGAGCCTGTGTTAAGAAAAAATAGTCAATGAAAGATGAACAATAAGTGAGGTTTTAAACTCTTTGGTTTATCCTTGCCTCTTAGCATTTTTTGAGGGATTTACCAAAAGCACAGATTACTAAGAAAGGTGTGAAATGGTCCCAAGTTCCAGATGTAGGTTCTAAGCTTTTTGTCTCCTCTTCATACTATTGTAGAGCATTTCTTGTTGCTACCATTCTCAGAATAAAATATAACAACAGAAGAGTGGAAGAGTGTACCCCAAAACAAAGAGCTTAAAAGGTTGGCCAGCATAATGGCAGGGATAGGCTAAACTTGGAGGAAGAACCAGTCCCGGGATTATCGATTTTATCCGTGCTGCCAACGGCTCCTATTTATACAGTGCTCTAGATTTCAAAATCCTGACCTCGTGTAATTTTTCAAATTACTTCTGTCCTTATCTTTGAAGTATCTGAGACATTCAGAGGTGAACTAACTTATTTAAGGTCATACTGTTACCTGGGGCCAGAACATGACTGGACATTTATCTTGTTTGTTAGCATGTCATCACTATGCCTCCCGTATTCTTCTCCATTAAATAGCCATTAACCACCTTTGACCTGTAGGATTATGGGTGAAGTAAGGTTGAGAAATTAATTCAAATGAGTAATGTGCAGCCCTGCAAAGAAGGAACCCTAAGCATTATGGGGTGGAAAGGACCTTGATGTGAATTGCACAAAGCTGAGTTCAAATCCCAGATTTCCTTAGTTACTTTTATCATAAGACTTTTAATTAAGACACTGAAATTTTGTGAACATGGATTTCCTAAAATGTAAAATAAAGAAATGATATCCATCCTATAGGATTATTTTAAAGATAATATGAATGCAGGTTAAATGCTTTGTGGTTGGTTCATATACATGCTGGCTCGTGGTATTGGTAAATAAATTACTATAGCGTCAGGCAAGAAGAAATGAGAAGCATCAAAAAGTGTACTCAATGCTATGGACATTGGATAGACAAATATTAATATTATGGAAATATTTATACTATGTCTGTCCTGCTCAGAAATTCTGACTCTCAAGATCGGAAAACACATTAAAATTTAATCCACATACCCTTTGCTGTCATTTCACCATTACCACTCTTAGGATTTCTTCCTTGTGAGTTAATATTTTCTCTTATAGCCTTCATATTACTTTTCAATAAGTTTTCATTCTTTTATCCCACAGATGAAGCCATGAACAAATCATAAAATAAATCCCATTTACCTTCAGAGAGCGTGACTATAAGCGACTACGTAACTATCACACTATCAGTAACTATACATCAGCTCCATTTCGTTGAACACATTGAAAAATAACTTACCACTAATGCAAGGATTTATTATGTGTGTACTGGGAGTGCTAATAAATCTATGAAAGATTTAACACATTATGTAGTGATATCCTTTATCTCTTGATTGATTTCTCTTGCTTTTCTATGTTTCTAACAGTATTTACATAACTATAGAGTCAATTTTGTTAGTTTTATTTTGTTGTTAAAAGTTATTCCCTGTCATCAATTTTACATTGGAGGTATCACCATTAGGTAGTATAAAAACTATCATGAAATTAGGAACTTATTATTAGGAAATTATAATTATAATTAGGAAACAATAACTATAAGGTTTGTAAAGAATCCTAGGGAGCAAATGTGCTTAAAGTAAAAGACTTTTGTGTTAAAAAATTAATTTGCAATTAAAAGGAAATTGGATGAGGAAGAGCATTTACAAACCATAATTTACATTAACATTCTGGACTACATTTCTATTATTCCCAAAACTCATTCTTTGAATGTATTAAAGAACATTATATCCAATATTATGAATAGTGTTTGGGAGAAAAAGCACTGGGAGAGAAGACTGCTAACCTTTCTAATTATTTATTATTTGTTTGCAATTAGTCACTATTTTTTAACTATGATATATATCTTATTTCAATTTGGAAGTGTTGGTGTTGATAAGGGTAGTAGTGGATGTGGTGTCAGCTCAATTCTGCTTGCTCAAATCAGTTGAAAAAAACTTGAAAGGGGTTACAAAATAATTTTGTAAGAGTATAATTCCACTTTAAGAGGAAAGTGTGGAGTTGAAGTAACCTGAATGTCAATGATAAGCGTCTTTCTGGTGCAGATAGAATTACTTGGAACCATATGGTCAGTCCTCAGGCCCTTCTTTTAAGTGACTGACATAAAATTGACCACACAGTGGTTATGATATGTGACTATCAACTTAGCATTTTCAGCCTTCCAATCATAGCAAGCACATTTTGCCTGGACTGGAGAGCTCTTCCTGCTAAGATAATAAAACCATCCCTCATTATTAATCACCTTTTAAACTCTGGGAAAATTTAGAATTAAAAATAGACCTAAGGTGTCAATCAAAATCATTGGATTAATACTTTTTTGAAAAGTCTAGCAAAGTGCTAGTTCATTTTGGGCTTTCTACCTTATGCAAAGTAAAATGTGTTTACTTACAAAGTGAAGAACATGGTTGAACTAGTGTAGGTCAAGTGTCTATTTCTGTAGCCTGAATGTTATGTCTCTGATACAATATTGGGAATGAGGAGTCATGTAGCAAAGATAATAGCTGCTGTCTTTCTAACCTGATGGATTTGTGAATATGTACCAAAATCATAAATGAGAAAATGTTTTAAATATTACTTTTATAAAAAGGTCACTATGATTTCATAAGTGTGATTAAATACTTCCTCAAGGTTATTTCTATAGCACGGATACAGGAGCATAGAAAAGAAAAATAAGATAAAAATCTAGTTTCACATGTACATTTTTATGGTATTATTTTCCTTAAAATAGTCAAGAAATTTATATATTTATCCCTTTCTAAAAATCTTACAGTAAGAAGACATTATCAGCTTAAACACTCAAGACACTGTTGTGGCAGGCAAAGATTTTTTGTGTGGTATCATTTTTTTCTTTCTTTGTTCCCATAAACCTCATTAAACACAGACACATATACATGTACACACTCTTGCTATTTCAAGTACCCAGTATTATCTTGTTTTTCCCCCATTTTCCTTGGTCATAGTAAACCAAGAATAGAATTAGCAGTATATACACATTCTTAAAATTTCAGTTTGTACCACAGAACAAGGTAATTTTAGGCCTTTTTCATCTTTCTAACTTGATTATAAAAGTGAAACTTTTTAAATTGAAGACCAAATATACTCTGAATTATATTTGAATTGCTTTAACAGTTTTTTTTAAGTCAAACTGTTCTTTTCCAACTGAAATATTCTAACTGAAAAACTGGAGACCTTAAATATGGTAGCATGCATGCTTAGTCCTTTCCTTTTGATTACTGAATTATATTGAATTATATACATAGATCACATCCTGTCTCTGCATTGACCAATTGATGGACATTTAGATCATTTCTAATTTTGGGTCCTTTTGAAAACAGGCTGCTATGAATATCCATGTACAAGTTTTTATGCAGATATATGTTTTTATTTCTCTTGAGTAGATACTAAAGAGTGGAGTGCTATGTTTTATGGTAAATTTATGTTTCACATTTTGAGGAACTGCCAAAATGTTTTATAAAGTGACTGCACCATTTACATTCCCACCAGGAAGGTGTGAGGATCCCCATTTCCTATAAAAGATTTTATTGTTTATATTTGTAATTATTATTATACTTATTCTAGTGGATGTGAAATGATATCTTACTGTAGTTTTAATTTGCATTTCCCTAATGATTAAGATGCTAAATAACTTTTTATGTGATTAATATTTATTTAGATATCTTCTTTGGTGAAAGGTTTATTTGAGTCTTTTGCCTATTTGTTAGTTGGGTTGTTTCTTTTTTTATTTAGGTATAAGAGTTCTTTGTATTAGGTCATTAAATATGAAATGTCCGATTTCCTTAAGCATTAAGTCTGACAACTGATATCTCTGACATTTCATTTTGACACTCCTTGGTTTTTTTTTTTTTTTTTTCTTTTTTTCTTTTTATTGTGAAGGTACATCCTCATTCTTTCAAATGCATGGTTTGGCTTTCGATTACCTTTCAAATTTTTTTTAGAGCAATTTTTGTGAAACCATGGATAAGTGAAAAATTCATGTTATTTTTGAATGTGAGTTCCATCATGGAAACAATTCAGTGCAGACAGCTAGAAATTATCAATGAAGTATTTAGGAAGGATGTGGCTGATGAACACCCAGTACATTCATGGTTTGAGAAATTTTGTTCTGGCAATTTTAATCTTGAAAACGAGCCACGTGCGTGACCTGAGACCAAGGTGATGAGCTGAAAGCTGTAATGGAAGCAAATCCATCTCAACCTATGCGTGAATTAGCAGCAAGGTTTGACATTACTATTCCAACAATATTGGACCATTTGAAACAAATGGGAAAGGTAAAGAAGCTGGTTAGGCGTGTACCGCATGAATTAAACGAGCATCAGAAGAGAAATCATCTCGAAGTTTGCGTTTCTTTACTGTCATGACATAGAGCCATTTCTACGCTGTATGGTTATGTGTGATAAAAAATGGATTCTTTATGACAATCACAAGCATTTGGCACAATAGTTGGATAACTATGAAGTGCCAAAACACAGTCCAAAATTGAGTATTCATCAAAAAAAGCTAATGGTGTCTGTTTGGTGGTCCAGTGCTGGTATTATCCACTACAGCTTCATGAAACCTGGTCAATTCATTCCAGTGTATGTCTACTGCAACCAGTTGGACAAAATGATGAGGAGGCTTGTGATTAAGTAGCCAAGATTGGTCAATAGATACAGGCCAATCCTCTCACAAGACCACGTGTTGCAAAAAACAACGCTGCTCAAACTATAAAAGCTGGACTTGGAAACTCTCTGTCATCCACCATATTCACCAGATCTTTTACCAACTAACTACCACTTCTTCCAGGCTTTGGACCACTTCATGCAAGGAAAAATATTCAATTCTCAACAAGTTGTGGAAAACGCCTTTCGTGATTTCATCGCCACTTGCTCTCCGCTTCTCTACTGCTGGCATAAACCAGCTACCATTAAGATGGCAAAACTGTGTCAATAGTTTAGGCACATACGTTGATTAATTGTGCTGCTTTTTGTTTGAGTTATAATAAACTAAACTTTTGATTTAAAATTGGACGTTTCATATTTAATGACCTAATATATTCTGAATATAAGTCCTTCATTATGAGATAGGTAAATGGCAGGCCCTGCTCAATAAAAGTCATAAGACCCTAACCAAGGTCTCTCATAAAATAAGAGGTGGTGGAAAAGCTGGCCAGAACCAGCTAGACCGCACATGGCCATGAAAAACCACCTCAGGTTACCCTCACTGTTTACTACGCCCTGTTTATAATGCATCAGCATACTAAAAGAAACCCCCACCAGTGCCATGACAGATGCAGTGCCAAGGCTGCTATCTCTGATCCCATTCACTGCCAAACTCCTTCCTTTCTGTCTCTCTGTAACCAGTGCTTTTTTCTACCAGATACTAGACTTCTGGAGGTAATTTTATTTGTGTCATGCCATTCCTAGATTCCCATCCCTCTCTGTACTTTTAAGTGTTGTGAATGTCTGCTGATTCTCTGTGGTGGTTTGAACTTTGCTAGATTTCTGTAATTTGACATTTGTTATATTTCTCCTCTCCTAGCGAATTTGCATGCATAGACTATGGGTTACGTTATTGGCTCTCATCATTGATCTGGATAGACTCTTCCTTTCCTCCTTCTCTTTGTTTCTTTCTTTTCTTTCAGTTTTGGAAGGTATTTGAAGATATTTGCACTTAGATGGCTGCCATCATATTTGGGACACATAATATTAAACTTAAGAATATTATTCTTAATTATATGCCTATCCCTGAATACAGCACTTGATACATAGGAGTTACTTAATAAATGTTGAACTGACAAATTCATCTAAAAAATTTTGTAATTTTCATCCTCCCTCCTAAAAGCAAAATAAATAAATAAATAAAATTTCAATATCTCTTCTTACTTAAAAAAATGAAGCTCAGTTTTTGCTGATATTTTAGGCCCCTTAGAATATTGCTCAAATGTTCTATACAATCTTACATTCAAGTCCTCCTCTTCACAAATCTTCCACTGCACTTAAAATGGTCCAATTTATTTCTTCTGAAAATGATATATTTATTGCTAATTCAATTTCTTCTCAAAACTCTTTCTTCCATAAAAGTCTTTCTTCACAATTGTTTTTTCATAAGTTTTACCATTTTGCTATGTTTCATGTTAGGTTTCAATTCTTCTTGAAATCTTCTCTAACTTTCACATCTTTTGATATTTTTTCTTTTCATAATTTGAGCAGAACATAATGCTTATATCTCCCATATGAAACTAAGTTTATACTCATAGTATTTTCTGATTCCCATAGGTCCTACCCTGCCAAACCAAACCATCAGTGAACACATTGTGACAGCTCTCAACAAACTAAAAAATACCTAGGATCTTAAATAACATCCTTTATAAGGCATCTCATTTTGCATCATTTTCAAGCAGTATAGCCCAAAAGATATTTAGTGACAAACTGAGTCACTCTTTCTTCCAATTTTTAACAGATATAATTTAATATAAAAATGATAATCTTCTCAAGATGGAATTGGATTTAAAATATGGATTTAGCCATGTTAATACCTTTGTTAGAAGATTCTTAAGAGGGAAGATTATCCAATGTCAACATTCTGTTTATCTGTAGCCAAGAAAATTCATTTCCAACATATTCATAATGATAGATATTATCCAGTATTTTGACATTCACTCTTTCAAGATTCCTTAGAGAACAAACACTAATATCACTTCAGACAAATGTCATGAAATACCATTCATCTAAAGAAATATATGTAAATAAGAACGCTCAAATTATGTGTTTTTGGAATAAATGTTAAAAAGATATTAAGATAACTTTATTTTTGTCACAGCAGCTTTTAGCTCATTAAGATCTTTGAACTGAATCAGAATTGTGAAGCCATAGAGTCAAAACAGTTAGAAATAGAATAAGCATTCTATATAATTCTCTATTTACACTTTTATGAAAACAAATACTATAACAGATAATACCTTAACTTGTGGTTCATGTCCCAACAGAAAATGGTGACTAAAATTTGCATTGTATTGAACTTTCCCCCACCCCTAAATTTTAGAAAAACATATTCTACATTCTGATTGTGATCAAGGCAAAATCTCATTGGAGATTAAAAAAGTACTTTTCACTCCTGTTTTGTCATTAGCAATGTTTCAGGGGTAATGGATTTAGTTCAAATCAAGGAATGAATGGCTTCTTGCTAATATGGACCTCTCCTTTAGGTAAGAAATGAAATTCTTAGCCACTTTGATAATTTCATGAAGCCAACATTTGACATGCATCTTATGCCTGAAAGCTAAAATTGCTGACCTATGACTAGCATCCCCCTGGATCCCATGGCACTTATACATCCTCTATGTCACCAAGGGGAGAAATTCCATGGCTCCTTATCTGAAATATGATGTCTTATATAGTACTTACCCCTATGTATTTAATTTAATCTGATCTTGCCCTCAAACAAAATTTTCTTATCTTTTTTACTGACCCGAGTGTTGCTAACTTGTTTTCTATGATGTACCCTTACATACGATATGGTGAATACTGTTTTATACCTCCCAGAAGCACTTAATTTTTCTCTGATACTCATAATACTTAATAATACAGTGCCAGTTTCTGTTACAGGTTAGTATTTAATGGCACTTCACTTTTGAATATTGGGCATGGCTCTAAATTTTGGATATCCTACTTAACTATTGTGTGCCATTCAGCAATTTGTTGAGTTAATTTGAACTTGAGTTTTTATAAAAAACAAATGTAGATAATAATAAGTATATTAGAGGATTTTTCAAATGGTTATATTAAATAATATGCATAAAATGCATAGCACCATGCATGGTACATAAAAGTGCTAGATGAAATCATCCATTCATTTATTTATTTAGTCATCATATTCTAGCACTTTAGCAGACAGTGGAGACATAGTCATCAGAAATGATTATACGATAAAAACCGACAATCTCAAAATACAAATGGACTACAAAAAATGATTTATTTTTGCTCATGTTACATGTCTTCCAATGTATAATAGAGTTGGCTGGGGTCTCTGATCCACATTGTGATCACTCTAGAAACCAGACAGTCACTAATTCATATATTGCTATTAATTGTAACAGGGGACAAGAGAATCAATAGTATTACATTCGGACCCGTAACATTTCTATCTGGACGTCCACTATATCATCCACGTTATTGGGCAAAGCAAGTGATAAGAGGACAATTGCCTTTAATGTGGGTGGGGAAGATCATCTTACATCATGCCCAGTAGGAAGAAAAAAAGAATATTTGAAAAGTGGCCTAACCACTACCCACAAGCAACAGACAAAATAGGCCAACATTCCTGACTTTATTAAATTTATATTCTTCTGAAGAGGAAAGATGATAAATAAGACAGATATATAAAATATAAGTTATATTAAATAATAGTAATATGTTCTAAGGGAAAAATGCATTATTCTCACTAACTGTATAAAAAGTTTTGAACCATCCCTCACAGTGAGCATAAGTGGAAAATATAGACAAAATATGTATATCCACCAATTGTGACCATGGAAATTGAGAAGCTAAGAAACTGAATAAAGATTTTGATTGATTCATGAGTTTGAGGATACAATTAGAGCTTAGGCTACTCCAAGTAAGAAGAGCTCTGGTAAATATCCATTGGAACATCAAAATGCTACTATCTTACAGAAATTATACCAGCCACCACAGTGAGTATTATCCAACTCTGAGTCATCAAAATCTCATTTAACTTGTTAAGGTGTTGATAGATACATAACTGCTTTTCAGAAGCAAAAATAAATACCCTCTGCAAGAAGATACATCTTCTAGAGTTTCCAATTCTCTCTCTCCAATTTTTTGTATATAATCAGACAAAATAACCAGGTGTATGAAAGATGAGTCATATAAGAACCAAAAACTTTTAAAAGGCAGCATAAATAGCCAACAGGTGTTACAAAGAGTTTATCAAATATTGACTTTAAAATTTTGGATTAATTCATTCAAAGAATCAAATACAGGTTGACAATTTTACAAAAACTTGGGAACTAAAAAGTATTCAAAATGGAAATTATAGATAAAAATAAAATAACTGAAGTTAATAACTCAATGGATAGGTTTGATAGCAGATTCAGCATGTGTGAGAAGACAATTACAAAACTGGAAATCAGGCTAGAAGAAAAAAAAAAATCCAGGCTAAAGCAGAGAGAAAAAGAGATGGAAAACACACACAACAAAGAACATAAGAGATATACGTGATGTAGTGATAGGATCTGATATAAATTCAATTGAAACTCAGATGGAGAGGAGAGATGAAATAACTGAAACCGTATTTGAAAAGACAATAGCTGAGAATTTGTCAAAGATGATTAAAGATAATGGGCCAAAGATTCAGAGGCTCTATGAACACAAAGCAGGATAAATAAAAAAAATAAATAACACTTACACACTAGGTACATCACATTAGAAGCGCTTAATATTAAAACAAAAATAGTGGACCAGATTTTCTTAATGCAGCACAAAGCAACACATGTCTCTGGTTGAGTTAGAAAACCTTCCTATATTTCTTATTGTGTTTTGCTGGTGATTTATTTTCTTTAACTTCGTATGCATTTACTTATTCATTTAATGTTCTGGGCTCTAAATGAGAGTCTCTGTTCCAAATTTCTGTCTCATATGGGCAGACCAATGCCTTCCTTAATGTCACCATGTCAAAGATATGTTTAAAAAGGGTATTTTTACATTTTGTCTACTATGTCTAGGTGTTTTATGAGGAAAGATTTTCCAATTATTTATACTGATACAGTGCCAGAAACAAGAAGGTTTGTGTTTTTTTTAACTTAAATTTTTTTTTGAAGATAGGTACACTGTGTATAAAACATTAAATTCTACTTTTAGAACTTTAAAGTCATAATTTGATTATTTACCGTTTTCCATTTTTTCTCCAGTGAAGTCATCTGAATCTGGTAACCTTTCCTTGATCCAGCTATCTTTTATTTTATTTACTATTTTTATGTAATTTCTCATTCTTTGCTTCTCTAGGATGAATAATCTCCCTTAGTTTTACCTTTTTCAATAGTTTTCAACTATTATACCATCTGTATAATTTTCTTTACATAGTGTTCAAAATATTTAAGTTCTTTTCATTGCTCGTAGGAAATCAAGAATGCAGTATGCTGCTTAGTAGGGTTTATATGGTTAAACTAAGTATGAAGGGAGAAGCACTTGATGCTTTGCTTTCCCACTGACTGTGCCTAGTGTCAAAAATAAAATCAGATCAAGTCAGGGAAAATGTAAAAGTTTATTGCCACACAAAAAGTACAGATTGCCATCTGAGAGACTTCAAACCAAGTGGTAAGTAGCTTACCTTACAGGAGTTACAGCACAGCTTATAAAGCATAAAGGAGGAAGTATTTTGACCTTTATGGTGATTGGCTGTTACACATCAACCTTTTTTGAAAGGTAAGCAAAGCTGTTTAAGCTGATTTATCTATAACTGATTGGCTCAATTTCACTGAATCATGCTGACAAGAAAGTAAAAGTTATGTTTTGTGTTTATGATTGAACATAGCATTTCAGGACAATCAGTAAGTTTTGATTGTGTATATGGTTACAGGCAGGTTTGTGCTGGGGTATATCTAAGCCGTGGCCTCCATTTTTATCTTTAACACTAGTTTTAAGGCAGGTGGAAGAAAACTTTACCTAAGAGGTATGTATTAATACGAATGCCCTCTACCTTTAATGTCAGGATGAATGAATGATATTGTATATGCTCACGTAATTAGAGTAAATAAATAAAATATGAGGAGGATGAGGAAGGCAAACTGCTCACACACTCACTTGCTAAAAATGCTAATACAAATAGAATCTCCAGGGGAAGATGAGCAAAGATGGTGTTGATATGTAGTAATAGCAGGATAGAAGTTTCATGTGTGTGTTGGGGCTTGATTGTGAAATATAAAATTCTGGGCCAATTCAATGATTAAGAATACAAATTTGGATCAGAATTCTTTATTGCCATTTTATAACTGTGAAATCATGGACAAGTTATTTGTTCTCTCTAAATTTCAGTATATCAACTGTAAAATAGGGATATTAATAGTACTTAGCTCATAGGGCTGCTTGAGAATTAAATAAGATAATATATATAAGTGGTTAGCACAGTGCCTAACACATGGTAGGTACTGTAATACTGGTTAACTGTTATTATTATTCAGAGCAATATGTTATATGATGATTTTCAAACTTCTCTTTAGATTACGAAAAGCAAATTTTGTACACTATACTGATGATGCATAAAACAATGGGATGGGAGTCGTGGCTCATGCCTGTAATCCTAGCACTTTGAAAAGCCGAGGTGGGAGGATTGCTTGAGGTCAGGGGTTTGAGACCAGCCTGAGCAAGAGCGAGAGCCCGTTTCAACAAAAAATAGAAAAATTAGCTGGGTGTGGTGGCACATGCCTGTAGTCCCAGTTACTTGGGAGCCTAAGGCAGGAGGATCATTTGAGCCAAGGAATTTGAGGTTGCTGCAAGCTATGGTAATCCTACCACACTCTAGCCGGGGTGACAGAGGGAAACCTTGTCTTAAAAAAAAAAAGGCAATAATGCAATAATTATTGTGTAGTGAATACAACCAATTTTATAAGTCTATTATCTCACTTCTTTTACTGAGACAATAAAAAGATGAAGACTTTTACCATTATTCCTTTTATGATTTCCTTTTCCAGCTCCTATGCATAAACCTAATTAAACTAGTTTAAACAAACAAAAAAGAAAAAGTCATTTGCATTTTATTTCCAACAACAATCTTACCAATAATGTTTATTATTTAAACTATTGCTCTGATAAGCAAGTATGTGAAACATTGAAATATATTTCTGTTTGTCTGTCTTTGTGGTTTTAAAAAGGTATTTTATGAATCTCTTCAGCCATTTGTTCAGAATGAGATGACCAGTGGTTAGGGAAAATCATGAATATTTAGGGAATACTGCAGTGAGTTGGTATGCATTCATTTCCTTTCATTTCTTTTTATTGCTAGGTGCTAAAAACTTCTAACATTCTTACTATGTCAACTTAGAGCAATTGGCATGATTATTGCTCAGACACAGATTAAGGAAATAAAAACATTCTGGGACTACTCTAATAGCATTATATTAATTATTATTCCCTTCAAGTTATTAGAATGTTCACTAAAATATAATTCATGTTATTGTTGGTGCTGTAGACCTTTTTCTCAATGCACAAAAGCAAGAATTCTTACTATCAAGAACACGTACCATTCAAATAATTGCTTAAAGCATTTGCAAAGCAAGTATCAGTTTATCTTAGTCTGTGCTAAAGAGTGGAATGGCAAGTAGAAATGATAATGACACTTTCCCTGATCAACTTAGAATCTGACCGGAGAAATAACATTTGCCCTGGGTAAAATGAAATAAAAATTAGGCAAACAAAGGAATAAATAATATCTCCCATAATCTGTACATCACAAGTGAATGGTATTTCAGCATAGCTGCACTAAAGAATTAGGGAATGTAATTTACATGGTAAAAGTGGTTCCAGGAAAATTCATGAAAGTTAAATCATGAACAGGGAAACATTAAATAAAGGAAACATCATATAATAATAAAATATAAATAAAAAATAAAATAAAATATGTATTGTATTTTATTGTATACCTATTAGAACATCGAAAATTAGAAAAAGACTAATCATATCAATTGTTGCTGAGGCTATGGAGGAAGTGGAATCTCATATACTGGTTTGGGGACTATACAGTGTCACAACAAATCTTGAAATAGTTTAGCCATTTCTTACAGAGTTACACAGACTACTGGTTACAGCTACAACATCTAAAAGGTTTGTAAGTTGTCAACCTCCTGCTTGCAATAAGAAAAATGCTGAAGAAACTGAAAATCAGCAACACTGTTTTGGAACCACCAGAGAACTGAACTCTCACAGGGCGAACTGTCACCCTCAAACCTGGAGAGACAGGTAAATATGGAGAATCACAGTTGAGATCAGCCTGTGGAACAAAAGCCACTGGAGTCATAAACTGGAAGGAACACTTAACGTGATAATTTCGAAGAATTGCTGGAGGCTGAGTGTGGACTAACTAGCATGAGGGTGAGAACCTCCTTGGCCACAGTCTTAAGGGAGACAAACGTTCATGGGTTTTGTCTGTGGGAAGCGCAGAGGTTCTCAACGTGGAGAACCAAGAAAAACACGTTTGGTTTTTTGTTTGTTTGTTTGTTTGTTTTTGTGGAAGCTGGGGAGGAGGGAAATACAACCCGTTTTCTCCATAAGAAAGACATATTTGTCAGAGGAAAAGGCTTTGCCGGCCTTTTCTGTGGGAAAGGCAATTGTCCAGCTCCAATGTCCTCTAGCCTTCCTGTCTGACCTAAAGAAACCAGAAAATATTTATAAAGGTCCCAGTCTAGGGAACAGGTCAATTAAAAGATTGAGATTGTAATAATAAGATTATATAAAGGTTGCCCTCCCTCCACACCTTACCACTACATCAGTAGAACTCTAGGATAAAAACACTAGCACATAGCAGAATAGAATACAGAGCCACATACGATGGAATCTATTTTAGAAGGAGTTCTTTAGGGAAAAGTAAAAACAGCAAGAGAGACAGAAATGACACTAGTGAAGTCTGAATCCTCTGGCAACTACACCTACAGCAAACATTAAACACAGGCAAACTCCCAGCCAGATTAACATAAAACCTCACATAGCTGATTTACCTCAGCTACTATTATCTAATACATTTTTTTGTTGAAAGCTGGAAACAATCCAAATATCCATCAGCAAGTGAACTGATTAAAAAAAATGTTGTCTTTGATTAAATTATTGGGCACCAGAGCCTCAGGACGTCGATATGTAAAACTAACCATCTAACTGGTCTTCTGGACTTTGGGCCACCCTGCCTTCTTACCCTTCCTCGACATCCCCACCAGATTTTTTCTCTGAAACACTGACCTGAGCCTTTACTTTTCAGCTCCACATACTCTCATCCAAGAATGATAAACATGACATCCAAACCCTTTCTGGTTATGGCTCCAGGTGCTGACTTGCCAGGGATCTGTGGGACGTGGCGACTATCCCTGTCTCAGGGACAGTCATGCAAACTTCTTCATGGCTACTTACCTGCCTACTCACCGAATAGCCTGGAAAGCTCATGAGAGTGTGGACTCAGTTTGTTCCTCAGGGCATCACTGGGAGTCATCACAGAGCCTGGCACACAGGAGGTGCTCAGTAACTGTTTATGTGATTCCGTGAGAGTCTGGAAACCTCTTCTGTGAAAAATACATTGACGGATATGTTGAAGAAGAGACATAGGGATCATTCAATGTGATGACAACTTAGATTGTATAGGCTCCAGGTATGAAAACATTAGGAAAACTGTGTGTTCAATCAGCCACCAGGTGGTGTGCAGCGCTCCAGGCCGGGCTGCCCTGCGGGCTCTATCATGACTGTCACAGCCGGCCTGCAATGTACTCGTCAGCTGGCTAAATCACTTTGACCTTAACTGGGTTGGTTTTAGATCTTTTATTATATTTGCCAGATGTTACTTTCTGCCTTCATTTGTGTCTTTAGGAATCTAGGAAGCTTGACTTATTTTTTGAATTGAATGAGTGATTAATTAATGAATTGATGTATTCCGTCCTATCTCATTCACAAAGAATTTTTGGCACCTTATAGGAGATTTGTATATGTTAAATAATACATGACTAGGAGATTATAAATGGAAACAGGAGGTTGAAACTGGGGAAAAGGAGACCAAGTACCCTGACTTTGCAGACTATATGTACTACTACATTCCTGCACTTTATGTGACTTCGTCTTCAGGGACAGACTAAGAAAGGAATGATGGAAATTCTCACAAGTAAGAAGCTAAAATCTAGTACCTCAAGGCAAGAAGGACTCTTCCAAGCCCTTAGCTTCAAAAAACAATTTTGTCATCTGGGAAAGTTCTTTGATTTGGGGGTACTTTCTCCCATCTGTTGCCATATACCAAAAAAAATGCGTTCACTAGAAATAGGATGGCACTACATTTTAAAATACATGAGCTTACATTCATCTCAATTTTGGGGTTTAAATCAAGGGTTTTAGAAACAAAGTACTGAATTCAAATCTTAGCCCTCTTACTGTCTTGCTGTGTAACCTTGGGCAAGCTATTTAACTATTTTGTGCTTCAAATTTAGCATCTGTAAAATAGTAGCTGCATGGTACCTACTCACTGGATTATTGTCAGGGTTGGTGGTGATCATGTATGTAAAACTCTTGGCCTACAGCCTGGTGGAGCTCTGTGAGGTTGGCCTGTGGTATTGTTATTGATATTCACTTATGGTCTAAAACATTCTTCCACAGATTTTGTATGTGCATTAAATCATAGCCATAGCCCAGTGCCCTTAGGACATTTAAAAACTTACATTTCCATCATCACAATGATACATTATATGCACAAAATAACATATAATCTTTATCTGAGAAAAAAAAATCATGATCACCATTCAACAGAATATACTCTCAATAAAAAAGGAATGAACATCAATGATTCTAAAAAATAATAATATGCTGCTTGAAAGCAGCCAGTTAAAAAGGAATATGTATTTTATGATTTCATGTATATAAAATTCTAGAAAATACGAACCAATCAACAGTCACAGAAAGCACATCAATGCATGTCTGGAGAAAAAATGATAGTAGGGACAGGTAATAAAGAAAGATTATAAAAAGGTATGAGAAAACTTTTGAGGGTGGTGAACATGTTCCATCGTTTTCCTTATGATGATAATTTCATGGGTACACTTATGTCAAAATTCATTAAATTATACTTGTAAATTTTGGGCAGTTTATGTATGTCAATTATAGCACAATAAAGGTTAAAAATTCTTTGTAGGACAGGTGGTGGGTAATCCCTGTAAGATGAGTGGTATAAAATTATTTCCAGTACAATTTCAGGTTGATGGAGGCAAACATGTTTTAAATGTCTAAAGCTTGTCAATTTTCATCATGTACTATCTTCTCTGTATAGATTTTAGATTAGCAAATAAATCCTGGTGAAATAATTTTGTTCTACACAGCTCTCCACCATCAAAGGTAGTCAGATAAACTTCTAGTCTGTGGTTCCCAACCCCTGGGCTGCAGAGCAGTACAGATCCGTGGCCTGTTAGGAACAGGGCTGCGCAGCAAGAGGTGAGCAGTGGGCAAGCAGCAAAGCTTCATCCATATTTACAGCTGCTCCCCATTGCTCGCATCACCACCTAAGCTCTGCCTCCTGTGTAATCATCAGCAGCAGCATTAGATTCTCATAGGAGCGTGAACCCAACTGTGAACTGCACATGCATGCGAGGGGTATCTAGGTTGTGTGCTCCTTGTGAGAATCAAATGCCTGATGATCTGAGGTGGAACTGGGAGTGGCTGAAAATACAGACTATCATTAGCAGTGAGGTTTGACTGCACGGAGACCATAATAAATCCATTGCTTACAAACTCACATCAAAACCCTATCCGTGAGTGGCAAATGACAATGTAATAATGATACAAATAAAGTGCACAATAAATGTAATGCACTTGAATCATCCCCAAATCGTGCCCCACTGCCCCCTAGTCCATGGAAAAATTGTCTTCCATGAAAACAGTTCCTTGTGCCAAAAAGGTTGGGGACCACTGCTTCTGGTTTTATTCATTAATGTATTTCTTCAACAAATCTTTTTGAACTGGTCTATCAGTGAGGAAAGGTACACTCTACAAAAATAGAACATGCAACAAAGTCCAGGTAGTTCTCTTCTTTTATCATCCTCTCTTGCTTCTTCTGCCCTAATGCCAACAGATCTTCCCAGGACCATTTCACTTCATATGACTCAAGAAATTCATTCATGTTGGAAATCTTTTTCTACCCTGTCAAAGCTGACTAATCTCTACAGCTCCATTTTTTACTTGTGATAAACACATTTTTCCTATGTAGATACTGAGCATCTCTTCAGAAAAAGACTAATAATTTTCCACAGTTTATTGTCAAAACTACTTTATTATCCCAGATCCGTATAATGTGTGAATTACTGGGCAGATGTGATCAAGTCCTAGACCCACCTGGCATCTGCCTTCTTATCTTCTCACTGATATTTCTGGGCATCAATCCAACCTACACTGAGAGAGAAGCTTTTTAGCTGTTTCATGACACAAGATATTCTTGAGTAAGTGGAAGAATATAATTTGCCATGATGCAAAGGCAAACAGATAATGAGAACTTTTTTGTTTTGAATTCATGAATTATAAGTTTATAGTACCTGCAGAAATAAAGCAATAATAAAAATGGGCATACTTAGAGAAAACTTACAAGCATCTAGAGTCGAATAAATACATATTTAGTTTACTAAACTCCGGTGGTAGGTGCTAAAGTGTTTGTGTTAAGGTGTTACTCAAATTACTACATTATTTATTTAAAAAGGAGAGCTTGTATGAATGTTTTAAATATGGTCTAAAAGCTGAGTAAATTAAGATGTATAAAGCAAGAGAAGCCAATATCAAATTGGAGTTTTGGAAAAGATCAATAACCAACAGAGACAAATGAAAAAGAAATACATCCTATATGAGGAGATATGGGATTGCCCTGTTGAATTTTATTAGTGACTTGCTCACAGGGATACTTTTAACAGCCACAAAGCTTCATTATATATAACCTACTTTTACAGACATCCTCCAATATGTCATATCTGTCATGGGACAATAAAGAAAAAAAAAACCCTAGCATTAGCTTAGCAATAAGCAATAAGAGTTGCAGTTTACTCATAGTAAATTCAGGAAACTAATTAGAATCATCTGTCAGTATCTGCAAGAATTGGTCCAGGACCCCCTCCCCACCAGATACCCAAATCTGCTCACAGTCAAGTCTCCCAGGAGGCTCTGTGGAAGCCATGGATATGAAACGTTGGTCCTCCCTATATGTGAGTTTTGTATCCTGTGAACACGGTATTTTCCATAGGGTTTGGTTGCAGATGTGATACCATGGATAGAAAGGGCCAAGAGTACTTACTGAAAAAAGTCTGGCCAGTTGCAAGGAGCTTATTCCTGTAATTCCAGCACTTTGGGAGACTGAGGCAGGAGGATGGCTTCACTCCAGGTGTTCCAGACCAGCTTGGGTAGCATAGCAGACCCCATATCTACAAAAAATAAGAAAGAAATTAGCCAGGCATGGTGGTGTGTGCCTGTAGTCCTAGCTTTTGGGAAGGTTGAGGCAGCAGGATCACTTGAGCCCAGTTCAAGGCTGCAGTGAGCTACGATCGTGCCACTGTGCTCTAGCCTGGGTATTCCTGTCCCCTCCTCACCACCCCCCCCAAAAAAGAGAACAAGAAACAATCTGCCTCTAGTGGATTGGACCCAGGCGGTTCAAACCAGTGTTGTTCAAAGGTCAAAATTAGGGTGTGATCATAAAGAAAGCATTTTACTTGGGCATCACTTGGGAGTTTCAATCAAACTATTAGATAAAAAGAACAGAGAAACTACTATTTATTACATTTTGAAAGTTGAAAAGTTTAGAAATGTTCAATGTAATCATAAAGGAAATGCTAGAAAGTTTTGAGGACATGAAAATTTAAAACTTCTGACTTCACACATTTACTAGGAATGTTCTTATGTTTAGTTGTTACTCAAGGGAATGAAAAATGTTTAAAGCCACACTTGTCTCTTGGGAATACCATCTGTAAAAAGGTGATTATGATGATGATAAAGTAGGTTAATTTTTATTGAGTGTTACTGTGTGTTAAACAGGTTTCTACATAGTTCACCTCCTTAATTCTCACACACAACAATAAATATTATGAGTAAAATTCAATGAATTTCTGTATTACATAGATAAGGAAATTAAAGATTCCAGAGTTAAGTAAGTTGTTGGTGGATATACTAATGGCATGAGCTGGAGCCAGTATTTGAAACTTGGCACTTCGATTTTATAGCCCACATTTTTAACCAACATGTTATGCTACCTAGATAATTTCAATATGACCGTCAAAAACTCAATTCACTATTATCTAAAAAAATCTAAGCAATAGTTAAGAATAAAAATTGATGTTCAGTACATCCATAGTTAATTATAAACAAATATCTGGTTATCAGTGCAAAAAATGTTTCATTACCACACCTGCTATAGAGATGGCATGACACTAGTTATTAATTCTCTTACTTCATTCTCCACCTATAATTTATTTCCTCAGTCAACCAGTTTAATGTTTTCAGTAAAATAAAAAGGTTGATTTCCAGGGATTGCATGTTAACAAAAATTAATATAATAAAACAGTGAACTTGAAGAAAATCAACACATCTATTATAAAAGTATTACATTTTTTGTTACTGTGATAAGTAAATCTTATTTTTTACCTTTATAAACAGCCAAAACAATAAATAAATAACTGGTTTTATGAAAAAAATCAAGTAAAGATAAAAAATTTCTTTCAAGTGAGTAATGCCATATGTGAACTTGTATTTCAGCACCACAGGACACGGTTTTAATTGCTTTCTTAATGTAGTTGGTTCAGCCTGTGTTTTGGAGGACATATGGTGCATTTTGCTGGGAATGAGAACTTTTCTAGGTTTTTACTATTTTTCAATGAAATTCAGAATTTTAAAGTAAGATTCTCTTAATTTAATCCATTGCACAATTGACATTCTATTCTATTGTGACTTTTTATACCAAAGGATCCTCATCTAAAATCTGGCACTCAGAGTAATCAGAGGTTAATGTCATTTTGCAAAGTCACTGAGCAACCATTTTGTAAATTGCCTCCTTCCAGAGATTTCTGACTAAATCTGAAGATGAAAATGCCTTTCTCAATGTAATCAACAGAGTAAATTGTCTTCCTGCCAATGTTTGTCATTTAAAATATTATTTCATCAACACTGAAGTCAATTTTCCTAAGGCCTTAGAGCAAGCAAAATTACCAAGTGCTTTCACTCTAATTCCATGAGGGGAGTGAAGTAAATTCCAGGCAGTCATTTTGAGTGCTTTAATTTCATGTTTTATTTTGAATTTATGGATCAGCCGGCAATCAATGCATAGGAAACAAAAATAGTTTTCTTTGAAAATGCAAATTTCTATACGCTGCAACATTGTGAGAGGTTAGTCCTATTTAAAATGCATGAAAAATTTCCAGCATGTCATTATTATATTTTGCAAGACCTTCATGGAATTTAATATAATTTTGCTAAAACTGTGCACAGAAAGGAATGGCTATGGATTTAGAGTCAGGAGACATGTGTTCGTATTACTGTTCACTAAAACCTAATTTCATTCTCTTCAGCAAGATAATTAATCCACCTGAGTATCAAATCTGTTATCATAAAATGAGGATACTAATATAATACCTACCCGACAGAATTGTGGTATAGATTAAATGGAATAAGGCATATGAACATGCTTTTTGAACATGAAATCAAATCTGTACAGATGTTAATCACAAATAAGCATTGCTTATCTTTGATAGCATTCAATATCCTGTGACTCATGTGTCTTGGGAAATCATCCCAAATAGTTCAATAATGGAGGCCAGGTTGTATTTGTGTTCTTTGTGGGATAAAATTTCAACGCTTTTCAAAGTTTGTATGATTTCTCCAGGTTTCAGGAAGAACTTTGCCTCTAAACTAAACTAAACTCAACTCCCCTGACAGAGAGAATGCCATTAAGTAAAATAAATGAATGATGAGAAAATTTAAATGAATATCTTAATTATGTATCTTGCCAATTATCTTTACATAATTCTTAGAAAGGTTATATCATAATTACATGTTAAAACAAATGTTTTGAACATATGTGCCTTTCTTTCATTCCACATCTATAACCTTCACAATCAGCTAGGCATTTTACCTTCTTTAATAAACATCTAAACTCCATTATTTCTGCAATTCCTGGGAGCCAGAAGTAACTTTCAATCTGTACTACAAATGTAGAGGCAGGGGATTTCAGCTAATAACAAGGATAAAGCACATGATTTTTTTTCTGCCAGAGTTTCCTCAAGGCCTTGATTTTTAAATAAATTGCAGTGCTTGTATCAATAGCTATCTCCTTGAATCACTATCTCTACAACCTTCCATCCATAATTGGCCCTACTTCCGGGGTTCTAAAAGGTGAATAAATCCTACTCTCACTAGTGATATTTTCAGGTATAATTCATTAACCACTCCTGTCCAATATTTTTTTAAAAAAAGAATCAGAGAGAACAATGCTAAATCCTTAGATCCTTGATAGTCAAATGCAAGCATTTACTTGCAATGCCTCACTAAATGACTGGAAATATTATTTTGGACCAATAATCCAAGGATGACAGCTGATGCCTGGTAGAAAAGACTAGCGAAGACATATATAAAGAAGTATGGGTCCTGGCCGGGCGCAGTGGCTCATGCCTGTAATCCTAGCACTCTGCGAGGCCGAGGCGGGTGGATCGTTTAAGCTCAGGAGTTCAAGACCAGCTTGAGCAAGAGTGAGACGCTGTCTCTACTAAAAAAATAGAAAAAAATTATATGGACAACTAAAAATATATATAGAAAAATTAGCCGGGCATGGTGGTGCATGACTGTAGTCCCAGCTACTCAGGAGGCTGAGGCAGGAGCATCGCTTGAGCCCAGGAGTTTGAGGTTGCTGTGAGCTAGGCTGACGCCACGACACTCTAGCCTGGGCAACAGAGTGAGACTCTGTCTCAAAAAAAAAAAAAAATTAAAAATAAAAAAAAACATGAACAAGTATGGATCCTTTAAAAAGCTACTCGCATGTGGCTCGTGAGTAGTCAAGAGCAACATACCAGGAAAGAGAGAAAAAAGAGGCACCAGTAGGGTATTTAAATGTATTCATCTCTGAGAAACAGTTGTTTCAGTGGAGAGAAAATGAGCTGTAACGTTGGAAGAGAAAGTCTTTATTTAGGCAACACTGACAGACATCTGGAGCAGTGTGGAGGATGTGGTGAGGGGACGAAGTATTATATGATGTTTTCTCGGCTGCTACTTTTTGTTTTCTAAGCATGATTTTGATCATTTCAGGGTAGTGATCTGTTCCTACTTTAGGTTTATCTCTCTTATCACTGAAATCTACCACACTAGTTGGTATTATGTACCTGGTTGTGACATATTCTTGTCTACTAGACACTTGCTTTATTTCTTGTTTCTCCTCCTTGCAGGGTGGCTTTGCCTGTGTTCAGAGCTTAGGGCTGGAATATATAACTACTCAACGGTGATATAGCTGCAATACTAACAAGTGTTCAGGCCCAATACCAGTTTGTTGCTTCACCCATTTGCCTGCTTTGAGATGGTTCCAGCATCCTAGACACATCAAGAATATTTAAGAAATAGAATCATGCTTCTGAAACACTTCACTACTAGAATACTATTTTGAAAAGAGAATTTCTACTAGGGAAGTCACAGAAGCTATGATTTTGTGAAACAGAATTTGATGCTGAGTAACATACACAACCACATTAGAAGGGGCTTCTTAGTGCCAATCAGCACCTAAGACACTTAGGAAAGATGCCAGAAGCTATAATGTTACCACCTTCTAAGTGCCTAAAATCTCTGTCACCAAATTTTTCACAAAATCAGGGATGTCACCCAATGGTAACCATTTCTCAACTTAATTCTATTTGAGAATTTCATATTTGAAAACTTAAGTCATATGCCTGCATCCTAGTTTCAAGAGAGTGTGAAGTTATGAATTTCTGGCTTCCTATTGGCTAAGAGATACTCATTGTGAAAAATCAACAAAATGTAAAAGGAATATCCACTATATCCTTTATCAACATACTTATCGCTTCTACTGATACAGCCCAGCCACCTTCACTGTAACACCACTCCTCTCGACTGGGAAGTGTGTTAGGACCCTCCTGGAAATCAGCAGAGTTGCCTATGTCAGTGCCTGCTCCAGAGCTGAGCTCAAGTATATTCTATCAGCCCCTTTCCCTCCACAGTGACCACTCGGATATGGGAAAATTAAATAAACTTCTTCTCATTAAAATTTTCAAAACTTTGTTCTATATACTTATAAAACATCATTACATTATTTACCAATTAGGTTTCTTTAGTTATTTCATATTATAAATTCCATTATATCAACTCAATTGTTGGCTTTCAAGACAACATCCCAATCCCAAACCTGAAGCTATCCTATTGCATCCCAAATTTGAATATAGTGTAAACCCTCCTGTAGTGCACATGCCTAATAATTGTCCAGGTTAAGCTTCATTTTTTTTTTTTGCCTTGATGAGAGATTATAATTATCTTCCTAACATGGATCAGAAACATATCTATACTTGCACCAATCCTAATTCTAGCCTCACACCCAACAAATAAATCTAACTGTTTTTGTATGTAATGACTCTTAAGTATCTAATAAAAAAAGTTTAATGTTTTTCTTTGCAGGTCAAACATTCTCTATTCTCTAAATAATTCTTCATTATTTATTACTTTCACTTCCATTTTAAATTTTTCTATACTCTTTTTAGAGCACAGCTCCCATAAGTAAATGTTATGGATTTTTTTCCTTTAAGGTATTTAGCATAGTACCGGATACTTTGTAAGTACTTTAAACATCGAGGTTCATTTTACTGAAAACTTGATTACTTTGATGTAGAAAGTCATTGCATTAAGACAAAATGACAGTGTAATGGTTCGTCTTATGTGTCAACTTGACTAGGCTAAGGGATGCCCAGATAGCTGGTAAAACATATTTCTGGGTGTGTCTGTGAGGGTGTTGTCTTAGTCTGCTTGTGCTGCTGCTATAACAGAATGCCATTGTCTGGGTAATTTGTGAAGAACAGAAATTTATTTCTCTCAGTACTAAAGGCTGGGAATTCTAAAATCGAGGCAACAGCAGGTTTGGTTGTCTGGTGAGGGCTACATCCCCGGAGCAGAGGAATGCTTTGTTCTCACATGGCAGAAAAGCTTAGTGGAAAGCTCTCCAAAAGCTGTGGGAAGCTTGTTTTGTAAGGGCCTAAATCAGTTCATGAGGGAGAAGCCCTCATGGCCTAATCATGTCTCAAAGGCCCCACTTCCTAACACCAACTTATTGGCCACAACCAAATTTTAGTAGGGACATATTCAAACCATAGCAGTGTTTCCAGAAAAGATAACTGTTTGACTCAGTAGATTAAGTAAAGAAGATCCTCCCTCACCAATGTAGGTGGGCATGATCCATTCTGTTGAGGATCCAAATAGAAGAAAAAGGAAAAAGAAGGGCTAATTCGTTCTCCCTCTCTCCCTCTCCCCCTCCTTCTCTTTCCTTTCTTGAACTAGCACATCTGCTCCTTCCCTCAGACATTGGAGCTCCTGGTACTTGGGCCTTTGGACTCTGGGACTTACTCTACCTCCCCTCTCCCTGTCACTTCTCAGGCCTTCAGGTTCAAACTAAATCACACCACCTGATTTCCTGGTTACAGATAGCATACTGTGGGACTTCCAGGCATCCACAATTGTTTGAGCCAATTCTCATAATAAATCTCCCCTCATATATCTGTATATTCCCTGTTGGTTCTGTTTCTCTGAAGAACTCTAGCACAGACAGGATGTCCCAATATTAATTGTTCTCTACTTTAAATTAGGTGCATATGTCCTGCACATCCAATTCCATTTCCTTTTTTAACCTTCCTCAATATTTTTATTTACTTCTTTGATATCTAGTTTAAACCACAAAACTTCTAGCAATTTTGGTCATGTGGTTTTACAGTGTTTAATGAGCTTTTAAGTCTGGTTTCGCTGTATGAAAAGGGAAACATAGAAGTAAGATTACATAAATACCCCTGCAAGGGGAGATTTCTTACATCCATAGCAATCTAGAACATTGTCCAGCCCATATATATGGGCAATATATAAAGTCTCACAAAATTTACTTGTGACATTATACAATATTTGTAGTCAAGAGAGTCCCCTCTTCCCAAACTCAAACATACTCTCTGGCTAGAATTTCAATATCTCATTTTCACACCATGTCTGTGTGCTGGAAAGGAATAACTCAGGTCTGGTAGAACGTTGGGAGAGGAAATTCTCAAGAAATTAAAATATGTACCAAGGAAATAACTCCGCAGCATGTGAAGACCAAAAGATAATGTGGAAATGCAGGAATTGTTGGGCAGGGTCCTGAGTGAGTTCAGTACATAAGAGAAGCTGAGTGAGCAACACTGAACAATATTTACTGCAATTATATGTTTAGAAAAAATATCAGCTGCTGTAACAGCCACACCACAATATCTGAACTATAAAACCGACTTTAAAAGTGTGGTGCCATATAAAGAAATACAGAATTTACTCTGTGATCTAACCTTGCATTGACGACCAGTGGCAAAAGAAAGCCTTTATCTTGTGCTTATAATTAATAATTTTTTTTAAAAAAAACCACCAGCATGACTTTGGGAAGGTAGCTTCACATGATAAAGCTGCATGTACTATAGTAACTTAAAATAAAATGGTATTAAATAAGATAATATATGTCAAGGATCTCCAATTGTAAAGTGCTTTAAAAATGTAATGTCTTAGAATTATGTAAGAAAGGAAGAGTGGTCTTGCATACACTCTTGTTTCTCTGGTCCACCAGTGGATGCTGTGTCATTCAGAAGACCATAATAACTTCTTCACAGCAGGAAGGACTTTTACCAAAAAAGTCCTATTTTATTGTATTCTCAAAAGCTTTTCTAGTTGCTTTCCTTTAGGCAATGCTTTATCTCAATATCTTAAGGTCAGGTTTCTTGGCTTGATATTTCAGAAGTCTGTTTTTCTTCCAGAGTGACTCACATTTCAAACAAAGAACATGGATTATTCGTTGGTAACAACATTCTTTTCTTTCTTTCTTTTTTTTTAATTTCAGAGTATTACTTCAAAGCAGGGTACAAATGCACTTTGGTTACGTAAATTGCCTTTGCACCACCCTAGTCAAAGCTATAAGCATGCCCATCCCCCAGACAGCCTGCACCGTCTCCGTTTGGTGTGACTTTACCTCCCCCTTCCACCTGCCCAACACCCGATGAATATTGCTTCCATATGTGCACACATGTTTAGATCGATTAGTACCAATTTAATGGTGAGTACATGTGGTGTTTGTTTTTCTATTCTTGTGATACTTGACTTAGTAGAAGGGACTCCAATTCCATCCACCATAATATAAGAGGTATCAGTTCACCACTTTTTGTGGCTGAGTAGTACTCCATGGCATACATATACCACATTTTATTAATCCACTCATACATAGATTGATGGGTACTTGGGTTGTTTCCACATCTTTGCAATTGTGAATTGTGCTCTATAAACATTTGAGTGCAGATGTCTTTTTTACAGAATATCTTTTTTCCCTTTGGGTAGATACCCAATAGTAGGATTGCTGGATCAAATGGTAGGTCTACCTTTAGTTCTTTGAAATATCTCCATACTACTTTCGACAGAGGTGGGAAATGCAAATGAAAACCACAATGAGATATCATTTAATTCCAGTGAGAATGGCTTGTATCAAAAATTCCCAAAACAACAAATGTTGGGGTGCATGTGGAGAGACAGGAACACTGATACATTGCTGATGGGACTGCAAACTAGTATAACATTCTTTTCTTATCCACCTCCTTCTTTATTTGTAGCTGCAGTATGCCATCATGGGGATGTACCACATTTATTCGACTATTTTTCTACAGTGGACTTTCTAGTGATTTCTGATATTTTGCAATTACTAACAATGCTGCAATGAATAAGATGTGCATATGAATTTATACCTATTGTTTTGCTAAATATTGCCAAATTCTCCTCCATAAATGTACTATTAATAATTTGCATTCTCCACCCAAAGCAATGAGTGAGAACTTCTGTTTCCCCACAGACTGTAAACAGATTGCTTAGTCAAGATTTTTTTTAACTTTTGCCAACCTGATAGCTGAAAATCAGTGAAAAATAAAGTTTTATATTGCATGTCTCTCATCATGAATGAAATTAAGTATGATTTAAATGTTTAAAAGTATTATTTTTTTTGGCAAATTGACTATTCATGTATTTTACCAATTTCCTCTACATTTTGAAGAGCTCTTTATAATTAAATGCATTAGTAATAAAATAATGAAAACTGTACTTATGATGTTTGTTTTTGCCATTCAAGTTTTTTTGTGGTTAAATTTATTAAACTTTTCTATTTTTTTCAGTACTTATATACTTACCAGTACTTATCAGTATACTTAGAAAATTTTTCTCCACACCCAGGTAATAAACTATCTATGATTTAAATACTTACATGTTTCATTTCTTACATTAGATCATTTACTCATTTGTAATTTGTTCTGAGATATACAGTAAGCAATGGATCAAATTTTATATTTTTCCAAAGAGATGTCCACTTGTGCTAGCACAATTTATTTAAAAGTTCATGTTTAAGGCCGGGCGTGGTGGCTCTCGCCTGTAATCCTAGCACTCTGGGAGGCCGAGACGGGTGGATCCCTTGAGGTCAGGAGTTCGAGACCAGCCTGAGCAAGAGTGAGACCCCGTCTCTACCAAAAATAGAAAGAAATGATTTGGACAGCTAAAAATCTATGTAGAAAAAATTAGCTGGGCATGGTGGTGCATGCCTGTAGTCCCAGCTACTCGGGAGGCTAAGGCAGTAGGATTGCTTAAGCCCAGGAGTTTGAGGTTGCTGTGAGCTAGGCTGATGCCATGGCACTCACTCTAGCCCGGGCAACAAAGCGAGACTCTGTCTAAAAAAAAATAAATAAATAAAAAAATAAAAGTTCATGTTTACACTAGTGATTTGAGATATACCTTTATAATATACTAAATTTCCATTTATACTTGGGTCAATCACTTGGCTTTCTAATTCTATGCACTAGTTAGTCTTTCTATTAATAGTTATGCATTCCAAAACACACTAATTTAAATATAGAGGTTTTATGGTGTGTTTTAATATCTGATAAACTCATGATACTTGGATGTTTTTCCATATGAATTTCAGATTATAAATGTCTAGCTCCAAAAAAACCTTTGGAAATTTTTTAATTGCATTAAACATAAAATTAACTTATGAAAAACTGATATATTTATGATGAATTTTTCTGTCCAAGAACTAGTGATGCTTTTCTATTTACTCAAGTTTCTTTTATGTCTTTCAGGAATGTTATAATTTTTTTCTCATATAGATTCTGCACAATTCTTGACACAATTCTTCCTAAGTATTTAATGTTTTGTTTTGTTTTTGTTATAGTGAATGATATTTTCTTTACCATTATATCTTGTAACTTGTAATTGTCAGTGTGCATCAAAGGGTACTGATTTCTTTTTTAATTTTATCACCATCTAATTTAATGAATTTTTTTATTATTATCATCATTTGAGTTAATTTCATGATTGATTCTCTAGGATTTTCTAGATAAATTATCATATCAAATGCAAATGCAAATAGAGATAGTTTCAATGATTTTTCTAGTTCATTCATATAGTCTAAATCAAATGGCTAATATTACACACTTTCGGTCATATAGAAAACAGTGGGCTTCTTTGCTTTGTTCTTAGCCTTAGTGAAAATTTCTTAATGTTTTCCCACTAAGTAAGATGATGGCTTGATGATTAATAAATTTGTGTGTTTATTAATATTAAGAAAATATACATAAATTGCTAATTTTTGTGTTTTAATCAGGGGTACAAGTTATCAAAGGAATTTGTTTTTATATCTGTCAAGATTATTACATGAGGTATGTTCTTGGGTCTCTGAATATAGAATCCTATAAAAGTAAATTTTTAATATTGTACACTTAAAATTACCAAGTACTGTGGGAAAAATAAAGAAGATTTAAATAAAGAGTGATGTAATCTTCATGAAAGAGAAGATCCAATGTTTTTGAGACATCATTTCTCCCAAATTTATCTACATATTCAAAGCAATCCCAATTAATATTCCAGCAGCCTATTTTTATAGAAATTGATAAGCTAATTCTATATTTTACATGAAAAATTAAGTGACGTAGAATATCCAAAACAATTTTGAAAACCAAGGACGTTTAGAAACTAACCTGATTTCAAGAGTTATAGTAATCATAACAGAGCAATACTGATGGAAGGATAAATTTCCAGGCCAGTTGAACAGAATATAGAATCCTTTAACAGAACCATACACATGGTCAATTGATTTTTGAAGAAGATGTTAAGGTAACTCAATAGAGAAAGAAAGTCATTTTTACAAATATTGCTGGATTAATCAGATACACATGTGGAACAAATGAATCCCAGTCCTTACATAACACTACCCACAAAAAAATGAGTTAATATGGACATAGCCCTAAACATAAAAGCTAAAACTGCAAAACTTCCAAAAGAATGCACAGGGGAAAGTAATGAGTAAGAGAATAGATGAACAAATTGATATATTCAGAAAATGTATTATTACTCAGTAATAAAAAAGTAACCATGTAGCATGGATGAATCGCAGAAACATTATGCTGAGAAAAAGAAGCCAGATACAAAAGACTACAAACTACATTTAGCCTGATTGTGTAAAAATTTAGAGGAGACAAAACAAAGTTATAGTGACACAAAGCAGAAGAGTTGCCTGGAGCCAGGAGTGGGGGTGATGGCCGATATCACGTGGCCTTAATGAAACTTTCTCCAGTGAAGAAAATGTTTTATCATTTAATTGTGGTGGCCAAAACTCTTGAAAATGTACATTTAAAATGGGTGTATTTATCATATGTAAATTATATCTCAATAATGTTCTAACAAAAAGCAAGAACTATATTAGGTAATATTTGAAGTGTTTTTTTCATAATTTGTCTTTAAGTTAAAAAAAGACCCCAAAGGCAATTACATCACGAACAGAAATAAATAAATGGGACTTGATTAAATTAAAAAGCTTCTGTGTAGCAAAGGTAATAACAGAGTAAACAGACAACCTACAGAAAGAAGAAAACATTTGTAATAAAGCGCTAATATCCAGAATCTACAAAGAACTCAAACCAGCAAGATAAAAAACAACCCTATGAAAAAGTGGGCAAAAGACATCAAAAGTTTTTCAAAAGAAGATAGAGAACTGGCCAACAAACATGAAAAAATGCTCAATATCACTAATCGTCAGGGTAATGCAAATTAAAATCACAATGAGGTATCACTTTACTTTTGTCAGAATGGCCATTATTAAAAAATCAAAAAACAATGATGCTGGTGTGGATGAAGAGAGAAAGGAATGCTTTTATGCTGTTTGTAGAATTGCAAATTAGTGCAACCTCTATGGAAAATAGTATGGAGATTTCTCAAAGAAATAAATGTAGACTTACCATTCTACCCAACAATCCCACTACTGGATATCTACCCAAAGGAAAAGAAGTCATTTTATCAAAAAGACACCTACACTTGAATGTTTATTGCAGCACAATTTACAATGGCAATGATGTGAAATCAACTTAAGTGCCCATCAATTGATAAATGGATTAACAAAATGTGGTACGTACACACACACACACACACACACACACACACACAAACATCATGGAGTACTACTCAGCCATAAAAAAGAAATGAATTAATGTATTTTGCAGCAATTTGGATGAAACTGGAGACCATAATCCTAAGTGAAGTATCTCAAGAATGGAAAAAAATAAAAATACCATATGTACTCTCTAATAACTTGAAACTAATTGACGGGCACATATGGGTACAGAGAGAAGTAAAAGTCTTTGGAAATGAAGAAGGGGAAAAGGGGAGAAGGGAAGGGGTAAAAACCTACCAAACAGGTACAGTGCACATTATTCTGGTGATGGGCATACTAATAGCCCTGACTTAAGCATTCTAAAATCTATCCATGTAACAAAAACATTTTTACCCCCTTAATATTTTGAAATAATAAATAGATAGATAAATAAAAATTAAAAAATTAAAGTGAAAAACAGTGAATTCATGCATGCAAAACTAAATAAATATCTAGAGCTAGTTTATTCCCTATCTTTGGAACTAAGACAGTTTTTATAACCTGCCTCAGTTGAAACATGTATTTTCTTTAGCTGCCTCTACTTTTTCATACAATTCTCATAGTTGGATCATAGAATTTTAGTAATTGTTTTTCTGAAATCCTTCTGAGTCAGATGGTACAGTTTTGGGTTTTGCTATGTCATCTTTTAGCTACCTAGTTTTAAGTTCATCTTGTATCTATTCATTCTTCAGTCCATCTATGTCAAATATATTTATATCAAATATGCTCGTTCTGTGCACCTCAAAATTCCATATGCCTTTATAGTTGTTAATAACAACTATCTTGAATATTAATATTATTTTTTAGCTTATAAAGGTGATTATTCCAAAATTATTCAATTTAAATGAATACATATTTTCTACTAATATAGAATTAAACCAATGTGGATACCTTATTTTAATGGGAGAAAATGCCTTTTATAAATTTAAAATTTCAAGGAAAACAATATTTCTGAACCTGATACTGTTTAGGGCTTGTAAATAATCAGATTCAAAATAATGTCTCTTTTTTTTTAAAAGATATAACAACTCTAAAATTTTATTCATCCAATAAGATGATCTCAAAATGTGTAAGTCTAAAATTGTTAATAAAAAGATAAATAAATATAAAAATCAAGACAACAGATTTAACATAATTCTTTCAGTAGTTGGTAGAAGTAGAAAAATTATTTCTAAGTATACACAAAATTTTAACAACACAAGTAATAGTACTAACCTAATAGATATGTACACTACTCAGCCATGAGGAAGGATGACTTAATGCCTTTTGCAAAAGTTTGGATAGAACTGGAGATGATTATCCGAAGTGAAGTATCTAAAGAATGGAAAAACAGGCCAGGCATGGTGGCTTACGCCTGTAATCCTAGCACTCTGAGAGGCCGAGGCGGGTGGATTGATCGAGGTCAGGAGTTCGAGACCAGCCTGAGCAAGAGCGAGAAAAGAAATTATCTGGCCAACTAAAATATATATATAGAAAAAATTAGCTGGGCATGGTGGCACATGCCTGTAGTCCCAGCTACTCGAGAGGCTGAGGCAGGAGGATCGCTTGAGTCCAGGAGTTTGAGGTTGCTGTGAGCTAGGCTGATGCCACGGCACTCTAGCCGGGGCAACAGAGTGAGACTCTGTCTCAAAAAAAAAAAAAAAAAAAGAATGGAAAAACAAACACCACATGTACTCACTCTTAAATTGGAACTAATTGGAGCACGCATGTGCATAGAGGGAAGTAAAACTCAGTGGAAATCAAGCAGGGGAGATGGAGGAGGAGAGGATGGGTGAAAACCTACCTAACGGGTACAATGAACTCTATCTGGGTGACAGGCTCACTTTTAACCCTGAGTCAAGCATCGCAAAAGTAGTATCTCTCTAAGTATGTGAGGATCAGAAATAATGTTTTCAGACAGTGCCAACCTCAAACTCTTTAATATTGATGAAATAGCAAATAAATGATGGTAAAAGCAAGTTATTTATTTATAATGTTTTGTTCTTAACCTTAGTGAACTGGGCATTTCTGAGTGCTGATTGGTCTCTTGCTTATCTCTGAACCCCTGCTGCTTTATACTGTGATGAACTATGTAAAGAAATGATGTGCAGTAATTGGTACTTGCATTCCTGGTGGAGAAAAATCCTGAGATTGACTTTTGATGGTTGCTTTTTAGAATTTATTACCTGCATGAAAACATAAAACTGGATCTTTGAAATCTGTGATAATATTCAACCAGTTTTTCTCCAAATAATGTGTGTGGCATTGTGAAAACAAAGTATTTTGATGTTTTAGTGTCATGTAAAACATTTTATCTTTAATAGAATATCAAGATGTATCTAGGTAGAATATAAATGGATTCTCTAGAAGAGTTTCACAGCCTCTGTGACTGAGATTAGAAGCATGAAATATTTATGATTCCTGAGTTTGCTTATAGAAGTGAGAATAACAACATTGATATAAAGTTGGAAGACAAAACCTCATAAACATATGAAGTAAACGGTACTTAATACTTCTCCAATATATTTAGTCATGAGTCATGACGGGACATTTGACAGATGAAAATATATCCTCAGAGGCTTTATAGAACTCCATCTAAGTTTCTAAAGCTTTCCATTTTGTTTACATTTTGTGTACCAATTTGGTGACATTGTTATCTTTTCAGAGGAAATATTAATGATGCATATATAACCTAGCTAAACAAGCTTTTGTGGTTATAGATGAGGAACTTTAAGAAGCTTACAGCCTCAAAACACTGGCAATGCAAAATTAAATGAGATTTTAATGACATAAAATTTATCAGGTAGCTGCAAACTCTGATTATTCCCTGGCAGTTCATTCTTTTACTCCAGAAATATTTTCTCAACTAGTATCTCTAAATGTATGTAAAACACTGTGTTAAATATGTGGGCAATTAAGCAACTAAGGAGAAACAACTCTTGTCTTGATGTAATTCAATGACATTTAACCAAAGGTTTCTGTAACAGGTTCAGTCTCTATATAAATTTTAAAACATGTCTCTTAGAGTCTTATGGTAGGGCAGAAGTACCTTACCAGCAAAGAAGAAGCTGAATGCGTGGAATCCTTCATATTTTTCTTTTTCTTTCCTGTCCTAATGCAGCCAAAAGCATTCTACTTTTCTCTTTTTATGTAGGATATCAAAAACAGCTTTTGCTTGATAAACCTTTTTAACTTCCAGTAAAAATATTGAGTATGCTTACCTAGGCATGATATCAATGGAGTCTTGATATAAATACTCAAAAAAAAAGGTTAGGCTTATTCATATTTCATGGATTTATTCATTGTTTTGACACATACTTGTTGAGCTTTTATAAATGTGAGCTGATATTTTGTATATTCAGTTAGACTGAAATCCCACCTAACCTCTTAATGTAAGGAAAGATGACATTGCTTCATCTATTCCCCAATCAACATTTTAGAGGTCCAATTTAAAATCTCTCTCCACACACTCTACAACTTTGACGTTTCTCTATTCTATTACAGTGTCTATGTTCCTTCCCATAATGTGAACAAAATAAAAGGAAACTCAAGGTTGCATTCTTCTGCATGGTCTTGCTCTGTTGTATTTCTCTGAACTGCATCTCCTAAGAAGGGGAGTCATCTATCTTCCTTCCTATAGGCACTTCACCACTGCAGGCCGTAAGACCAACATAGCCACCATTAGAAACATATGTTTTTAAATTTCTACCCTTTATAATTACAAAACTATATAATTCTTGATGCTAGTTTATTCTGATGGTATGACTCCATTTTAATAACACAAACTTTGACTCATTTCATCAGCTTAAATCCACACTATATTACTGTCCAGGTAAGTACCTTCCCACCTTGTTCCACTGCCCCCAAGTTTATGTACTTCCCAAGATCTCAGTCCTTCCAGCACTGAAGCTCTTTCTTGCACTACCAATTCTCCCTATCCAGGACTGCAATTACCTGGTTGAGAGGCTTTCTTAATGCTGAACGTGGTCTGCTCCTAAATTCCCATGTCTTATGCTACATGTTCACCTGTGACAAGGTACCTGCCGACATGGTCTCCGGATTTTCTGTGCCTCTTCTCTAATAAACCAAGAATATATTTTTAGAGAGAAATCCATTTTCCAAAGAAATCTATAGCAGAACCCAAAAATATTCAACAAATAGCAGAAAAGCTCCTCTGTCCACTTGGTTTTCCTTCTCTTCACCAGGACTCTTTGAAACATAGATAAAAGCCACTGGTTTTGTCTCGTATCCTCGTGTAATACACAAGTCCACTGAATCCTGGACACATTAGAGATAACCTTCGTAGGGTCATGTGGCTGATTTACTGCCAACCATTGGTCTCTTCAAGTGTCCCAAGGCTAAATACATCAGGACTATTCAGTTAAAAAAAATAGAATTATTGTTATTTTTAACGTATAGCTAACTGTATTAGTCTGTTTTTTATCCTTTATAAGCTATACTATGTGTGAATTAATCAGCTTTTAAAAAATATCTGCCTAATTTTGTAAGGCAAAGCCCCCAAATTTGTTTCTACCACTTTTGAATTAGCTCATTGTGGATATAGGTAGTCCTATTTTAGAGAATTTATGCTGTATGTAAAAGAATATGATTTGGGGAAAACATTTTAAAATATCACATCAAGATTTATAAAGATTTATAAAGAGATATGAAAAAGTTTTTCCACGATGAATGGAGGAAAACTTCTGAACTAAATAAGTTGAGTCAATTGAGGAAGGCTTGAAAAAGTTTTAGTAGTTGGAATAATATGCTGGTGTTTCACATTTGGTCTATTTTTCACTAGATTTTAGAGTTAAAGATTTTTTTTTTAATTCATGCTGTATTTACCGAGATTTTGGATCAAATGACATTTATGGTTTATGGTTAAACTAATCAAGCTGTCTATTTTGGCTATTTTTATATAAATAGATTTGAATTCCAACTCAATTAAACAGTGAGAAATTTTAATTTTAAATAATTTCTTATCAATCTCATGTAATTCTCTTTTAAATAAGGGCAATAAGCACCCTTAGCTTGCTAAAACAGGCAAATGTGGGGTATTGTAGTATTTTTTAGCCCCTTCTGCATAATGGGTGATTAATTAAGCTAGAATTCATTTTAGATCCTTATTACGGACAGTGGAGAAGACTTGTGTGAGTAATCACAAAGAGTAGGAGCGGACCGGACCACTTTCCACCTAGAGTTTCACAATTCCTATTTACCTGCTGACAACATGCAAATTTATAAGATGTGCTATTGCACGGCTGAAAACAAAGACAAAGGTATTCACGGATTTTGAAATAAGAAGATATGGATCATTTCTGTCGCGAAAACATGGAAAATATTTCTAGTCTGTTTTATATAGTAGGACATCGTTATAGTTTTGGTAAATTTTAACAAAGCTCAGCAATTAATTTAGGAATTGGGTTAATACATGTCAGCCTATGACAAGTATTAAAAATTGGCCCTCATAACATTTTGTCATCACAAAATTTCAGTTCTTCTAATAGCCATAGCTATGCATGATCCACTTTTAACACATGGCCAAAGTCAGAATCAATTTACTCAAATATGTTTTTCTAGAAAAATCTTACATCTCTGCGTGTACTTACTGAGAAAATATCTAAAGTGTAAGAAAGATATTATTATATATGTTTTAACTTTATTCTTTCCATCAGATCTTGCAGAGTTTTAGTCCATTGACTCAGAATTATCTTTAGAACACTTGTAAAATGAATCAAATATACATAGGACAACTCCTTTCCAAAGAACACCAATTACTGTCAGATCAAAGTAATAAAGTTGTTGACTCCTCACAAATTTAGATAATGTCTCTATTGATGGAAATTCTGCATATTCATCTAACTTCCCTAAATTGCTCTCTAATCTGTTCCATTTATATTCAATAATAAACCTAATAATAATAACAATAATAATGCCATAGTCATTTCTTTTATTTTCTTTGATACTGAGTCTTAAAGAATAAAGACGGCTATATCAGAAATGTGAATTGTTTGTGCCTTTCAGCTTTTTGATTTTATATCTGAATAGATATTCTACATATGAAATACGCTAACCAATAATTAGGAATTCAATGTCTTGATGGGTTTATATAATACTCATTTGTAACTCGTTTATTGTTTTTAGATAAATATAGAATCGACCATTTTTTCTTATAATTATTATATGGAAAAATCCCTATTCATTTTTCTCCTCTCTCCCTAATAGAGAAAAATATTTTTCTTTGAGAACCTTTTCTAAATATATTTTGTATTGTATTTATTTCTGACTAAAAATCACACTTGAGAACAAAGAAGGCACTTACTTGGCACACAGGAAAGATGAGGAACAATTCCAAACACCAGCGTCTTCTTGTCAATATCCTGTCAATACACTCTGTCTTGTACATTACCAAGTATTGTTATTCCTGTTTCTATCACAGGGTTTTCATGCATCTATGTTTCTAAGTATAATTCTTTCTCTCTATAACCACATGGTGACTCTCTCAATGCTTTAGTATATTCATGGGTAGTCCAGATTTTAGACAATTTGATGAATGTCATTTTATTCATAAAGGAATTGGAATATATTTTAGAACTAAGCATTAGTTTTAAAAAATATGTGAAGGAAAATAAAAACATAATAACTGTGCCTACAGCTTGCAGGGCAATGAACTATAACAGTAGATAAACAATTCAGTTGCTAGGAGGGTAGATGTGTACAGCTCAACTTCTTTTAAAGGACACCTAAAGAAAGTCTAGAAATCAACTAATGAATGATTTGGGGTAGTCTTTCATCTTCCCAGCTTAGGAGAAACACATTTTGTTTAGGTTATACTAAGAGAGCCTGCTTATCTGGCAGAGCTATGAACTGTACTAGTTCTTTCAAGTTCTCACTGAAGAGCATCTGAGGAATACCTTTATGCTCTGCACATTTTCATATCTAAAGTGAAACAAATTGTTTTACAGTTTACAAGATATTTCACTAGGCTGTCAAGTTTGAAATAGCTTGCTTTTGAATAAACCTGCTCTAAAATGGAAACTCCTGCAGCCCTGAGGGCTTCCAGATGATTTAATTTTAGAAATTTTAGAATTGAGTGAAGTTGAAATAAGATTAAAAAAAAAAAAAAAAAACCTTGTGGGTTTTCTCTGGATTTATCCCTAACTAGCTATGTGACTTAAGTTCAAATTCTCCCCTATGTCTGTACCTCATTTTCCTCATTTTGCTGAAAGTGATAGACTAGAGAGTTGTCTTAAAAAGCTGTGATCGATCACTCCATGGGTCTTTGTCGTGCAAGCTTGATGGACAAAAGACACTAAGCATACTATCAACAATGGAATACCCTAGTACTTTTCTCCGGAAACTGTAGCCATACAGCTTCCCTCAGAGATCATTAAGCCTTTAGTATTTTCAAATATTTCACCTAGCCTGCATTTGAAGTCTGCAATGTATGCTTTCCTTGCAAACCTCAGAATATTTCTAAGTATTTAATTTTGAATTTGAATATTTTAATTTGAAGATGTAGTTTTTGAAAATATCTCTTCCTTTCAAGATGCTGACACATTTACTTAAAAAAATAAAACAAGGAATAAGTAGCTGAAATTGCATCACCTACTACAAGAGGAGAAGGACATATGTACACACACACACAAACACACACACACACACACATGAGCCAATAGTCATTGTATACTTTATTGATAGGCCTTCTGCTGCACTTAGATTTGAATCTCAGATTTGCTTCTTGTTATTGACTTTAGGATATTATGGAAATGTTCTAAGCAGCGATTCAGCTCACTAAAAAGGTGGATATACAAGAACATACCTCATTTGGCTACTGAGAAGAAACATGAGAGAAGATATGCAAAGTGATTAGCAAAGCGCATGGCACATAGTAAATAGGCAAGGAATGTAAATTGTTATTATTATTGTTGTTGCTATTGTACCAACATGGAGAAAAGGCTGTTCATAAAGATGTTTTGGTAAAATGGTTAGGACCATGGACTCTGGGATTATATCTTTCCAGATTCAAATTCCAGTTATAATACTAAGTGGTTGTTACTTACTACTTAAACAAGTTATTTTAACTCTGTACATCAGCTACTTCATTGAAAAAAAAGGTGTAAGAACAGAATTTTTGTAAGTAGTTATGAGGATTGCTACATGTAAACAGTAAGTACACAGTAAATATTATTACTATTTTTTCCTTTTTTCCATTTTTAGGGAAAGTGCTACATTAGTTTGTAAAAATTATTTAGATAAGGATTAAGATTAAGCAGAACTTCTCCCTGTTCCCCCTAACAAAGCCTGGGTGTCATTGTTGCTGTGGCTTCAGAGAAAGGGGAAAGAAAAGCTGCAAAATAGAGGCAGAAGAACTTTGAGCCTCTGAAGTGGGGCAATCCAAGTGGAGAAAGTGAAGAGAATGCATGAGAATGAGGGAGCAAAAACATGAAGCTCAGAAGATCATTAAAGGGCTGGCTTTCCTGCAGTTTTTGTAAAACTCAGAATATTGAGCAGCCTCCTCTAAAATCAAGAAGTCCTTGGTGAGAGGGGATCCTTTTTACTAAACCGAAAAAGAACCAAGCAACAAAGTGTCAGTGAGCAGGTGAGTCAGTTTACCTGAAGGCAACTGCAGCTGCAGGAATTCTCTGCTAATAACTACAAACCAATGATATCATATAATTATTAATAATATTTGTTGTGTGCCTTCTATGTGCCAGATATTATATTATGGGAAAGGACCATTATAATGTCATGGAGAGTTCTCAGGAAAAATGCCCAATTGGGGCCGGGCACGGTGGCTCACGCCTGTAATCCTAGCACTTTGGGAGGCCAGGCGGGAGGACCGTTTGAGCTCAGGAGTTCGAGACCACCCTGAGCAAGAGAGAGACCCCATCTCTACTAACAAAATTAGAAAGAAATTAGCTGGACAGCTAAAAATATATAGAGAAAAAATTAGCCAGGCATGGTGGCCCATGCCTGTAGTCCCAGCTACTCGGGAGGCTGAGGCAGGAGGATCACTTGAGTCCAGGAGTTTGAGGTTGCTGTGAGCTAGGCTGATGCCACGGCACTCTAGCCCGGGCAACAGAGGTGAGACTCTGTCTCAGAAAAAAAAGAAAAAAAAAGTGCCAATTGGGATTCAAGTTTCTTCTGAAGCTAGCCTTTCAATGATTTTTCTTTTCAAAGGAGCAAGATTTTCTAAAATCATAAATATTATTCTTATTTTTGCTAGGCCAACAGCCACAGAACATGTCCTTGTCAGAATGCTACGGCATGGGAGAAAAAGATAGAGTAAATCTGATGCTTGGTTTGTATATTTATCCCGATTCCTACCATTTAGGTATGTCTATATGATTCCATAAACACAGAAAGGAAATACTTTCACATTTGTTTTCCAAAGAAGTAAAAAAATAAAAAGCAGTCTTTTTAATCCATAGCCATGATGTGGGATCTCATGGATAGAAGACCTGACTGGATTGCTGGAGGCCTGGGGAAGTAATCTAAAGAACGGAGTGTCCTTTCCCCTCCTTGGTAGGGAGGTCTTGTAAAGTTGACTGAGACTTCACTGCAATGGCGGGCTGGGCCCCACTTATTTGTCCATCTACTCCAAAGTCCCAAGGGGACGGTGCCAATTCTGGGCTGCAGGATCTTTTAGAGGTTTTACTACCAACATATTCAGAGAAAAAACTGAGGCACATATATTAATATAACCATTTTTGGACTTTCCCTTTAATATGGAATATAGAACAGATGAAACTTTCTGACAACTTTCTGTCGGATGATATACTAAACTTTTTCAATGCAATTAAGAAATCTACGGGAGGGGGCATTTTGTCTCTTGATAGTCTCTAAAGTATGTATTCAGAGAAACGGTCTTCAGCTTATTCCCAGTGTGGATTGGCAAAAAGAGATTCCAGAAAGAGGCAAGAATACAAAGAGTGTGGTCTATAGGAAGATTTGGGGACAAAATTTTATTATTTAAAGTGGAGGAAAAAAGCATTCCTAGCAATTGCAATGTGTAGAAAAGGCTGTTATAGTAAGTGTGAATATATATATTATAGTCTAAAGTGAGACTCATATGTAAAAAGGGACATTGACATATAGATACATAATTTATTTCCTAACACATTGGTTCTGTTATATTGGTGGGCTTATAAAATATTTACATTTAAAAATAATTTTAAGATTGAAATTCTTTCTTAAAAATTAAAACATATCCATGTGCATCAAAGCAAAAATAATTATTTACAGGTTTTTTTTTATTTCTTTTTTTAAGAGATGGGGTCTCACTCTGTCACCCATGCTGGAGTGCAGTGGCCCAATCATAGCTTATTGCAGCCTCGAACACCTGGGCTCCAGGAATCCTCCCACCTCAGCATCCCAAGTAGCTAGAACTACCATCCACACCCAGCTAATTGTTTTTTATTTTTTAGAGACAGTTTCCTATGTTCACCAAGCTGGTCTTGAACTCCAGGCCTCAAGTGATCCTTTCACCTCAGCCTCCTGAATAGCTAGCATTACAGGCATGAGCCATCGTGTGCTGTTATATTTATTATTTAAACTTTAAACAATAAGCAGAAAGGTTTTGCTTCAGAGTTATGTACATTAATCAGCTTTTGAACCATATCTATTTGTAATGCCCTTTCACTGGCATTTTTCTAACAAAGATAGTTTTTAAAAATGTTTTGAATTCATACAGTTTTTAAATATTAACTAAAATCATTCATTGAATTAATTTATTTATTTGTATTTCACAAATAAAAATGTATGCATTTATCATGTACAGCATGATGTTTTGAAACGTATAAATTTTGGGTTTTTTTCTTTTTTTTAACACAATATCAGATCGTTTGTTGTCATCAAACAGTATAAATTTTGGAAAGGCTAAGGCAAGCTAATTAACATACATATTACCTCACATACTTATGTTTTGTGGTAAGAACATTTAATATGTACTCCTAGTGATTTCCAAAAATACAATACAATATTTACTGTAGTCACCATGTGTATAATAGATCTCTTGAACTTATTAAATTATTTTCAAAATTTTCAATCTATGTTTTAAAAATTGAAAATTATTTAAACCTTTATTTAGTTCTCCACAAACCATAATATTTATTTTTATTTTTTCAGTATAGGTTATTTGCTTCATTTATTATAATTTTATTGATTTAATAACTAAATATTTGTGCATATCTTCAATTATTTCCTTAAGGCAAATTCCTAGTAGGGGAATTACTCTCATCATTATTATTATTGTTATTTATCTCAGAGTATTAGAAGGGTACAAATGCTTTGGTTAAATAAATTGCCTTTGTACAACCCTACAAGAGTGCCCATCCCCCAGACAGCACACACCACATCTGTTAGGTGTGGATTTACCCATCCCCTCCTTCCCCTCCCACCTGCCCCACATCCTGTGAATGTTACTTCCCATATGTGCACATTAGTGTTGATCAATTAGTACCAATTTAATGGTGAGTAAATGTGGTGTTTGTTTTTCCATTCTTGTGATATTTTACTTAGAAGTATGGGCTCCAGCTCCATCCAGGATAATATAATAGGTAGCTCATTTTTTATGGTGGAGTAGTACTCCATACATGTACCATATTTTATTAATCCACTCATGTATTGATGGGTACTTGAGTTGTTTCCACATCTTTGCAATTGTGAATTGTGCTGCTATAAACATTCGAATACAGATGTCATTTTTATAGAATATCTTTTTTTCCTTTGGGTAGATATACAGTAGTGGGATTACTGGATTAAATGGTAAGATCTACTTTTAGTTCTTTGAGCTATCTCCATACTACTTTCCATAGAGGTTGTACTGGTTTGCAGTCCCACCAGCAGTGTATGAGTGTTCCTGTCTCTCCCCATTCATGCCAACATTTGTTGTTTTGGGACTTTTTGATAAAAGCTGTTCTCACTGGAGTTAAGTGTTATCGCATTGTGGTTTTGATTTGCATTTCCTTGATGATTAGAGATGTTGAGCATTTTTCCATATGTTTGTTGGCCATTAGTCTATCTTCTTTTGATAGACTGTTCATCTTCTTTGCTCACTTTTTAATGCAGTTGTTTGATTTTTTCTTGCTGATTTTCCTGAGTTCTATATAGATTCTAGTTATATTTAGTTGAGAAAATACTTTATCTACAAGTATGGAGGTCCTTACTAGAAGATTATACTAAATGGAAGATATTCTAAATTCTATATTTTCTATATTGAAATGTGCAAATATTTTAGCCCAGATATTTTCATTGGTAATATTTTGGCATGTCTACGTGTGGTGTCTACTTGTGAAAATACTTTTATAACCAAAAACTTGTTAAATGAGTTGCTTCTATTGAAGTTTTTTGCAAAGTTTTGCTTTACAGAGATGCAGCAAAATTTATATAGGCCTTTTTATTTCATTCCATTGTAGTTGCCATTGTAAATTTATCTAAATAAAAATACCAATTCAATCAAAAGATTATTTTTAAACCCAAGATATTCACATGTATAATTAAGAAAATTCAATTCTAAATTTTGGTTTTATACACTGCTTGAGCTTTCATCATTTGTTATTTTTCCATTTCTTACTTTTTTTTTTTTTTTGAGACAGAGTCTTGCTCCTCTGTCACCTGACCTAGAGTGTGGTAGCATCAGCCTAGCTCATAGCAACCTTAAATTCCTGGGCTCAAGCAATCCTCCTGCCTCAGCTTCCCAAGCAGCTGAGACTGCAGGTACTCACCAACACACCTGGCTAATTTTTCTGTAGAGACAGGGTCTCACTCTTGCTCAGTCTGGTATCTAACTCCTGAGCTCAAGTGATCTAACTTCTGCCTTGGCCTCCCAGAGTGCTAGGATTATAGGCATGTGGCCACCACACCTGGCCTCTTACTTTCCTTTGAAGTAGGAATAAACTTCAAAATTTTCCTGTTCACAATTTTCGTTTTCCACAAATTACAGAAGTATTCTTTCTTTATTTATTTTTTTTTGAGACAGAGTCTCACTTTGTTGCCCAGGCTAGAGTGAGTGCCATGGCGACAGCCTAGCTCACAGCAACCTCAACCTCAAACTCCTGGGCTTAAGCGATCCTACTGCCTCAGCCTCCCGAGTAGCTGGGACTATAGGCATGCGCCACCATGCCCGGCTAATTTTTTTTTTATATATATATTTTTAGTTGTCCAGATAATTTTTATTTCTATTTTTAGTAGAGACGAGGTCTCGCTCAGGCTGGTCTCGAACTCCTGACCTTGAGAGATCCACCCGCCTTGGCCTCCCAGAGGGCTAGTATTACAGGCATGAGCCACTGCGCCCGGCAGAAGTATTCTTTAAAAAAATTTTTTCAAGTGAAGATTTTCAACACCTTTAAATTAGGTACACAATTACAATAATTTCAAAGCAAGTGCATAGTGCTCATGATGGTAATTATTCAAAGTTTTAAGCATTTCTAAAATCTGATTAATAGTGGACAGCAAAGAAAGTGTATACCCTTTTCCTAAATAGCAAAACATTTCAGTATCAGCTCCACCATAAAATTTTGTAATTTAATTACTTCGTATATATTTAAGTATTTGCTATCTACTCTGTCAAATTATGGCTTTTAGTTTCAATAGCACAGCTTGTTTGGAGGCATTATTTATTATGTGTGAACATGACCACTTCCAAGTACATTTTAGTCCCATCCTTTCTTAATTTAGTAAGAATATTATTTTTACCATGACTATGTCCTACTGAAATTTATATTGTTATGATGATCACTGCAAAAAAAAAAACAAGAAAACTTCAATGATAAGTTTTTAAACTTAATTTATGCTTAGTCACAATAACATAAGATCTCTCACCTTTAAATTATTTCGATCTCATGAATTGACTGAAAAATCTGAAGTCTTAGAATAACTGGTTAACTTAGCTTATTGGATTCTTTAACTCTACTAAATTCACCTTCTACTAACAGAATTAATACAGTATGAGTTATAACTTCATTTTATGTATTTGCAAAAAAAAATCTTAGGATAAAAAGTAAGTAATGTTAAATTAGAAAACAGTCATTTAATATAAATGAGAAGACATGCTTACAGAATGATGTGTAAGTCCACTTTTTAAAGTTTCATGAAGTAAATTGTCAGCTTGAAGAAGTCTTCTTAAATAACCACTAAGTTTTGAAGAGTATGGTGTTATGCAATCCTTTCTTCTCCTTCTTTTGCAGTCAGTGATAACACTGTGGCCTCATTGGTGGGTGGTAATTGTCAACATTCTGTGCAAGTTTCATATTCATTAATATTCTTTTTTCTTGTATATATGAAAGGTGTACAACATAATGTTTTGATACACATGATGAAATAACTACAGTAAAGCAAATTAATATACCCATCACCTCACAAAGTTAACCTTTTTTTCTTTTTTTTTTTTTTTTGGTAAGAGCACCTAAAATCTATCTTCTGAGTAAATTTTTGGTACAGAATACAGTATTATACAATATTAACTATAGTCCTGATGCCTGTACATTATATCTCTAGGCTTACTCATCCTATATAACTTCAACTCTGTACTCTTTGACCTATATCTCCACATTTCCCCCACTCTCCACTTCTGGTAATGACTGTTCTACTATCTATCTCCATGTATTCAGCATCTTTTAGATTCCACATATAAGTGACATCATGCAGTATTTTTCTTTCTGTGTCTGGTTTATTTCACTTAACATAATGTCCTCCAGGTTCATCCTTGTCCCAAATGGCATTGATCGCCTCCTTTTTTTGAGATTGTGTAATACTCCTTCATGTGTGTGTGTGTGTGTGTGTGTGTGTATACCCGTATATACCACAATTTCTTTATCCATTCATCTTACCACAGACACTTAGGTTATTTCCTTATTTTGGCTATTGTTGATAATGTTGCAATAAACATGGGAGCACAGATAACTGTACAAGGTGCTGATTTTATTTCCCTTGGGGATATAATCATGAAAAGGTCTGCTGGGTCATATGGTAGTTCTATTTTTAATTTTTTGAGGAGCCTCCATACTGTTTTTCATAATGGCTGTACCAATTTACCTTCCTACCAATAGCATACAAGTGTTTCCCTCTTTTATACTTCTTATCTCTTGTCTTTTTGAAAACAGCCATCATAACTGGTATATGGTAACATCTCATTGTGGCTTTGATTTGTATTTGTCTGATTATTTGTGATGGTGAGCACTTCTTCATATATCTTTTGGCCATTTGTATGTAGTCTTTGGAAAAATGTCTATTCAGATTCTTTCCCCAGTTTTAATCAAATTATTTAATTATTAATTAATAAATTAATTTTTTGCTCTTGAGTCGCATGAGTTTCTTATATATTTGGATATTAACTCCTTATCAAATATATGGTTTGTAAATACTTTTTTTCTAATCCACAGGTTGCTTTTTCATTTTGTTGATTGTTTCATTTGCTGTGAAGAAGGTTTTTAGTTTGACGTAGTCTTGCTTCTTTATTTTTGCTTTTTATTTGTTTATTTTTATAATATTCTTGTTTATTTTGTTTTTTATTTGTATATTTTTACAATATTCTTGATTAACAGAAACTCAGGATTACTTTTGCTAACATGAGGTTTCACAGTTTTTGGTTTGTTGATGCAAAATTGGTTTTAATAGAATAAAAAGCATTACCAAACCATAAAATGAAGGAATTATTTTGGTTTTACAGTTTTATAGCTCACAATAGGTTTCAGATCCCCAATAGTAAGACATTCAGACTATCCCATGTTCGGAGACAGGGATGCTCATCCTATTGCTTGCATTTATTTCCACACCTAACCTATTACTTCCCACCATTCTTGACTCCTCCAAAAGACTGACAGCCTGGCAACCAGACATCTTACAGACCGCCACCATGGGATGGCACAACTGCCTGTTACACCCAGTGGCCCCCCGGCACAGGCTAGAGTACTTCTCTAACCGCTAACCAAGATTGGAAGAAGTTGGTTATCCTACTCCAATCCCGTCCAAGCATACTTCATTTTATCTGCGTGTCCCCTGCATGCTGCCATTTAAAGTAAGACGCTCATTATGATCTGTCTAGAAAGGGTAAAAATAAAGACAAGTCAGCTCTTGTTATCTTTCAGATTTTGTCACATACTAAATATGAAAGTTTTTCATCGCATATTCTTCTCACACAGTACTAGAAAGGAAACTTGTACAAGTTAGCAGAGAAACTAGGAAGTTATACCAAGCTTTTCTGGATTTACTTTAATGCAACTATTACTATCAATAATAATACATTAAAATAGAAAATTCTGGGACAAATCCTAAAGTGGATGTGGCTCTGGGAAAACAGGCCAAACTCAGACGTGCCACACTGGCTATAGGACAACATGAGAGTGGACATTTTAACTTTAAAATGAAAGAAAATGTATAAATGCTATCTAGCAATTGTGGGTGCAGGTGAATGGAGGTATGTAAACAACCCAGTTGAAAAGAGTAATATTTGTTTCCGCAAACAAGACTATCAGTATTCTTCCTGAAAAGCCTTTAGTGAGAGACATCATTTCACCAGCAGCTCTGCAGTATCTCAGTTGTTATTCAAGCCCTATAAATTATCCACAAGTGAAGGAGGCAGAACTATTTGACCAATACATTTTTTGAGTTTGCATAAGTCTTCTCACAGATTCAGTCTCATACCTCAATAACTTTTATTTCTTCAGTCACAGAGCCTGGCCACACTCATTTTTTAAAGCAACACGAGAATCTATAATCATGTGCAGACATAGCTTTAGGCTCAAAGTCTTTATACGGAAATAAAGAATGAAGTTAATGAAATAGCATGAAGCAGAAACAAGTTATAGGATGAAATAAAGTCAGGACTGTGGACAGTTATAAAAATGTGAAGTGGCTAGAAGTCAGAATTTCTGAAAAGAGGCAGAGCAAAAGAGTCTGGGAAAAGAGCATCTGGCACAAGAAGGTAAATCACTATTCAGCATCACGCAATAAATGCAATCAAAAGAGAAATGCTATTTTTATTTGATTTGACAAGGATATTTGTGCGGTACTCCATGGGTGCAATGATGTGAGGAGAATGCAGAAGATTCGCTCAGCAGTAACAATTTCAGCTCTGCAGAGACAGATGTGCCCCCGCCTGTTTGTCACTGTGGCTTCCTTCAGCTATTTTAGAGAATGGTTTACGCTGGTCTGTGGAATGATCAGCCTGCAAAAGATAACCTATATTAAAGGGGGCTTTTCCCCCTGCTTTGACAGGGACAATGTATAAGTGTTGAATAGTATAAATGCGGTGTGTAGAGGTGCACCCAGATGCTATTATCTGGGGAGAGCATGATGGAGGGTTGGGGTTGGCAAGCCTGGGGGTGAAGCTTTCACATTCACTGGTGGGTTAGCAGGAAATAAAACACCCATGTTCACCTTCTCTACTTTGTCTCACAGTCTTGCTTTTCACACTGTGACCACTAATGTCTTCCAATCACAGTGCTAAAAACTATAATGTCAACATGTCATCTTTAAGGATGATGAAATGGCTGTGAATGGGAAGAAAGTTTTCAGAGAGAGCAATCGCTTCAGCTGCTCTCTGCCCACCTACACTGCTGGTTGTGCTCGGCACATTAAAAGAGAGACAGAGACAGAGATAAAGAGAGGAGTGATACTATGTCTACCATATCTGGCCTTATTATTTCTGAAGATGTAAATGGAAAATTATTCTCAAACTGATAAATGTCCTTCAGATATTTTGTGCCTGAAGGAGAAATATTTCTGGCTGCACTAATTTTGCAGATGAGCCTTCTGAGAATTTCATTAGTGTGATAAGCAAGAAGTCCAGATAGTAGATACTTAGATACATAGGAGATAGATTTAAAGGTAGATAGATAGATGACATATATGTGCATATGTAAGTGTAGGCATTTATATTTTTTGAGCATACCATGACTGCTCCAATGTGTGTTGTTGTGTACCACGTGGACAAATATCCTAGAAAAGGCTTAGACAAAACTATTCAGATTATCTCTATAGAGTGCAGAAAACTAAAAGTAGGCTGTTTTCCACATTCATTAAACCAGTTTGTTAAGGCCATTTCCTGGGGTTAGCTCTCCGTGGCTTGGAGCCTGCCTAAGAGCAGAGGTTGTTAAACAGTATTTCTCAGTGAACCGTTCTCCATCTGACTGTGCAAGTGAGAAAGAACCTAGAAGGCCTTCGCCATCATCCCCAAATGAAGTTGATTTTACTGCTAAATTATCTATTCAGGTCTGCCTATGCTCCCTCATGTTACCATTGGAAACTTAGAATACCTCTCACCTTAATGCAGGAGCAATTTAGTTCTCCATTCTCTGGTTCATGGCTGATTTTGTATGTTCAAAAATTCACTAAAAGCTTCTATTAAATAAAAAAACCTACCCACTCTAGTCTATATCCATTAGAAAATCAGAATAAACTTTCAGAAGTGTGTTTTTTTTTAAATCTATTTTACTGTCTCCTGTCTGTCAATATAAGGAAATAGAATCAAGATTTAATTTCCTCCCATTTTAAATTATGTCACCATGCCTTGTTAGATTTTGTTTAAATAGATGTTCTTTTCTATCCATTCTTGCAAAATCTCATACATATATTAGTATATGTGTGTTTCTTTTTTTCAAAGCAATCTTATTTCTCTTTGTCAGCATTATTTATGACTGCTCCAATTTTTAGAAGTGAGCTTTTTCTGTTTATATTTAAATGATGGATTTAAAAAATATTTAACAGGGAAATAATTTTAAGATTTCTAATTTATAATTTTTTATAGTTCTTTCATGTGATTTGGTAATTCTGTAAAAATGAAATGAGATGATTTGTATACAATAGGTGAAATTTTGTATGTACTGCACAAACCATTTGGACTAAAGTAAAGGGGTAGTGAGTTTAGTTTGGAAAGAAGTAAGAAAGAAAAAAAGAAAACAAAATAAACAAAATAAGAGAAGAAAAAAAATAAGGATGAGCAACTAGATAAATGACTAGTTGTTCTTTTAATTATTCAAGAAAGCCTTCCCAAGGAATAAGAGTTTGAAAGCTTATATGATTAATGAAAAAGAGAGATGAATACAGGAAGAAGGTCATTCCAATAGGAATTTTAGTCTGGGGGAAACCTCAGAGATGCCAGTAAGATGAGCAATTGAAAAGCAATAAAGCAGTATTGCTTTGGAAGAAAAAAGCACAACTTAGCTATAACAAGACATAATCTGTTGTGTTTTGGTGACAAGGTTTAAAGAAAAATATGAAATCTATTACCTCAAGGTTCTTATTTTATCAGATAAGTTGTAAAAAGAGGAAATATTAGTAAAAAATAAAGATTAAGGCACAAATATTAGTTACGTAAACCTTTTATGACTAACCTAATACATCATCAATCACTTCCTTATTTGTGGCTTCTCTACACATTTTTGTTCAGTTCTTATGAATTTGCAAGTGGATTTCCTAATTTATTTCTTAACAGGATCAAAAGTTCAAGAGTAGGAACTGTGTCTTCTTGAAGAGTGTTTAAAAAGTATCACATAAAAAGATGTGCAATTAATGAATTTGTATTGAAAATGACATTCAATAGAAATAGTTAACAAAACTGGAAAATAATTTTAAGGCTTAACTTCCATATTGAAAATTACATTTGAAAGATACAGCTCATCATATATGAATAGGGCTAGATAAAACATAAAGGCCACCGTAAAGGGGGACAACACAAAAAGAAACCAACTGGGTACAAAAGGACACAATTAATAGGAAAAAATTAAAACACCATACACATGAACACACACAAACACACACACAACACATATCCATTGTTTGTTACCTGGCTAAGAAGTGAAGAAAAAGAAGTAATTATACCAAATCTACTTATAATCTACACATTAGCCACACATTTCTAATGTGGAAAATCCTACACCTTGAGAGCCTTGGTTTCAGATGTCACCGGGTCTCTGTATATCTGTGACATAGTAAGACTGCATATCTGCATGGTTATCACTTCTTTTTGTTATACAAAGAGTTTCATCTCATCAGATTTGTCACAAAATTTCAGTTAGTTCTATCAAAAATTAATTAAAATTGATTAGGTTAAGGTTAGACTCCTTAATCAGAGGGAAAAAAATCTGATGTTGTTGTCATCTGAATATCCTATTTTAAAAATAGTCCTCAGTATTCAAGGGAATTATCAGTACTATAATATTAACTCAATCTATTAAAATGAGAACAAAAATTTTTGTCAGTATTAAAAAGCCTCACTTTCATGTCCTAAAGTCATCTTACAAATCTGGAAATTTATAATAGCTGACAATCAGCTACAAATCCTGTAAGAACTTAATCATTTATTAACTTACTAATGAATTTATTAATGAATATTAATAAATTTTCATGTCAAGGCAAGGTGTGATGTTTAAAAGGGCATAAACTATTTTTTAAGTATATCAAAAGACCAGGATGTAGAGAGATCAGTGTTTGGATACTAAATACCAGGAAATTTAGAGAAACTGTTAACATTCAACATGGGAGTCTTTTCTACAAGCAACAATAAATAAAAAGTTTATATGGAGCATATAAAAATTTATTGATCAAAGTGGTAGAACTGTAGAAAACCAATGCTTCATAGGTTAGAATTTTATGAGCAATAATAATATGAATGTTTGAGAAATTAAATAGAAATAATAACATACCTGTCAAAGAGGAAGAATTGCTAAAATAAAACATTATGTAATAAAACAAGAATGTGCTCAAAATAAAACACATTTAAAAAGGTAAGAGTATAGACAATAATGAAGAGGCATGCCAAGAACACTTATGTGCATAGTTGCCAATAAATACAAATGGCTTGAAGTGGGAAAAGTTTATTAAACAGTTTTTAATGAGAAAAAAGAGGAAACATCACCTATATAGTATTCTTGCGAGAAATATTTAATCTGCACCAAATCATGAGGAAAATATGGAAAATAAATTGAGAGACTTTCTGAAAACAAAACTTTTCTGAACTCTTCAATATTGTGATAAGATGTTATTAAAGACAAAATATGGTGGAAGCAATATTCTAGATTAAATTAAAGAGGCATAACAACTAAATTTTATATATAAAATATTATTGACTTATGAATAAAAGAAAAACAACAACTATCAAGAATATATTTGGGAAAATTATAAAAATTTAAATAAGGACTGAATATTAGATAATAATAATATAACAATAGTATATATCTTTTTCAATCACAAAGGGATAGGAAACAGATTTCTTGAGTGTGATAATTCTATTTAGCTTTTATAGGAGAATGTACTTGATGTTAGGAAATACATGCTGATATATTTTTTAACAGTAACATGTTATAATGACTGCCACTCACTTTCAAATAGCTCCACAAAAAAAAAAACTATCTAAATCTATGTATCCATTTATCTATCGACCTATCATTATTCATCTGTCTGTTAGTCATTTGTCATCTATCTATTTATCTATCATCTGTTTATATTAAGAAAGAAATAAAGCAAATGTGGCAAAATATTAATTGATGAACTAAGTAGCGAGCATATGGGTGTTTATTGAACTACTCTTTGGGATTTTCTATAGGTTTGAAAAGCAAAAATCTGGGGGGAAAACACCAATTAAAAACAAGCAACAGCAATAAAAAAGAATGATTAAGATCTCTTAAAATGAATTTTAAGAAGGCTTTAGTTTACTACTAGGAATCCAAAAATAAATGCAGTTCTTTAAAGAGTTAATATTCCCCTTCAATTTTCCACGTAGAGCTCCTGAAATTATAAAATCTTTATTTCTTCCTATTGATACAGTCATTGCTCTCAGAACAGCCAAAACAGTCAGCTTAATCGCTCAATTATGTATCCCTTTCAGACTCATGGAGCATGTAACACCTCCCCTTATTGAGCCATTTCTAATTTTAATACTCTTGAATATAGGGATTTGCAATGAGCTTACTAGCTGCTCATGGACTCATCGCAGAACTGTCCAGGGGCTGAAGTGAAACTGAGAGAGCTTATTAGGTTTTGACAATATTGATTGAAAAACAGAAGATAGGCATTTTTATACAGTGTTTTTCTCTTTGCTTGGCTGGAAATATGATTCTTTTAATTCATTACATAATTGACACCTAGTTTTTCTTTTCTTGTCTAGAGTGCTAATGAATGGGTAAAATATCTTTTGTGAATATTGAGGTTTATATATTAAAGAAAAGATGATAGAAATGAAGGTGAAGAAAACAAGAGAAATAGATTATGCAAGACAACAATTTAAGACAAGAGCAAAAGTATTCAATTTCCCTTAACCCCAAGTTGTAATTCTATCATTCAGATATTCTTTTAGATACCCTTAAGTCAGCTGGGCAGCCACCTGCTTCCACTTTTTATTAAAACACTCCTTCCAGGGGACATTTTAGTGGCAGAGCCTAGTCTCCTTAGAATAATTATAATGCTAATTAGTAAATTACCTTCTGTACACCATAAAAAGAATATTTTTTTTTCCTACTTTAATTAGCCTGGGATGTGCTCACATTTATGTCCATCAATACCACCTGTCTTTCCATCTTTGTTAAAAATTATGGTCCATATGATGAATGTATGAGGTGGTAGGCTATCTCTATTGTTTTGGTGATTTTTTAATATTTTCATAAAGAGCATCAAGCCCTCCAAGTCCATACATTTATCTTAAGGATATGGATATTCATGACAGATAGACCTCTTTGTGAATGGAAAACAGCCTCTTCTGAACTTCAAACACTACACTGCCCCAAAGGGACACCGGTTATTTGTGCAGTATAGTAATTTACAAACCACCCTCAAAATAATCTTTCAAATTCAGTTTTAAAGGAATTCTAAACACTAGAGGTAAGAGTGTTTGGTCACAGAGGAGTGATTCAAGTATAAGTAAGCCAGGTTGACTCGTTCAACTTAAACTTTAAGAGGACAAATCAGTTCTAAAATAGCAATATTATTCACAATAGCCTGAAACAGGAAACAACCCAAATGTTCATCAACTGATGAATGGATAAACAAAATGCAATATATCCATACAATGGAATATTATTCAGCAATAAAAGTAAATGAAATATTGATAATGCTACAACATGAATGAACCTTAAAAGCATTAATGCTAATTGAAAGAAGCCAGTCACAAAAGACCACAATTGCATGATTCAATTTCTATGAATTATTCACCATAGGCAAATCTATAGAGATAGAAAGTAGATTGGAGGGTGCCAAAGGCTGGTGGGAAATGGGGAGTGACTGATGATGATTTTAGAGTCTCCTTATGGGGTGATGGAGATCTTCGTTGTTGTGAAGGTTGCACAATTCTATAAATGTATTAAAAACCAGTGAACTGTACACTTAAAATGGGTGAATTGTATGATATGTGCATTATATTTTAAGAAACCTTTTGTTTTTTAAATAAAACAGACAACTTGGTTAAAAGCAACCGTGTGTCAAAACTTTGACCTGACACTGTATAAATTCAGAGAAAATAAAAGGCTAGGATGGATCTAAATATATATGAGTGCTGAGATAAATTATGACCATGTATAGCAAATGCTTGCTGTGGTGGATATGTAAAAATTCTCTGTTTGGATTTATATATGTAAACAGTGACCCAATACTTATTTATTCTCTTAAATAAAGCACACCGAGGAAAGGGCTGTGTAATACTTGGCAAACATCAGATTCCTGATTATAGTTAATCAGCTGTATGACAGTCTGTGGGAATTAAATGTTATAAAGCTGGAATATGTTAGCAGCAATCCCGTACAGGCCAGTCTTATGTTAAACACCTCATTTTCTCCCCTCTAAAAGTCATTTTTACTCTCAACCCAACTTATCGCTTGTGATATAAGATTTCTTTTCTTTTTTCTTTTTTTTTTTACTTTTATAATTATCTTTAAGGACTTTATGAGACTGCCAATTTTCTTCTAATTTTATAAGTCTCATAAAAAATAAATACCATTTATTCTGGTTTTTAATCTTAAGAATAACGTAACTCTGGCCTTTATTCTAAGATACTATTCATAAGCCTGGTGTTACAGGTTCTGATAACCCATGCTGTGCAGGGAACATTCAGATGAATTAAAAGTGAAGAAATAAGTATAAACAGGCCACTTAGTGTTCTTTTTTTCTTTTCTCTCTCTCTCATTAGCAGGCTTTCCCCCCAGGAATGGCTATTAAATTGTATATAAAAATTGTAAAATCGCCCTGTGACTCTCTGAGGAAGAGTCTTTGAAAGAGAGACACTAAGATTCATCCTTAAAATGATTCTAGACAATTCTATGGAATAGATATCTTCCAGTATAAACAAGTTTCCCATGTGAGGGACCCCCTGATCTCAGGTAAGACAATTAGCTATTAGGCTATTAGGCCAGGAAATAGAGGTATCCTGTGAAAGGCACGCTGTGAACACCCATGTTCAGCTCCTCTTAATTTCCCATTAGTGGAGGGAGGGTTGCTAACCACTGTGCCACTCTAACACTGGAACCCCAAATTAGCTAGGGGCTCTCAAAACACAGAGCTGTAAACAGTACAAGTACTCTCAGAAGTTATTCCTTAGACTTGTATCTCGTGATGTTCAGCAAGATATCTTTCGTTGAGGTTGTTTTCTAAAAATACGGCACCACTCAAATCAGAGGTAAGGTAACTTATTTTTATATACACACATTCCAAAACATTGGCTTTTGTTTTGATGCAAATTTGGCTTAATTTATTTTTGTTTAATATTTTTATGTAATTATTGTTGTTGTTGGTTTACTTCTGCATCTAAGACAACTGGAGAAATAACAATGATTTCTCTTTTTTCTGCAGAATATGTTGAATATTCATTTAAGAAGTAGACCCAACTTCTCCATGAAAATTGAAGTCAAATTGGATTTGGACGATGTTTTCAATTTTTGTATCACTGCTTCTCTCAAGAAAGGTCATGTGAGAACATTTATTTAATAAATACTTATTTACGACTCTTCTTCACTTAGACACTGTGCTTAGACCTAGATATACGATAATAGAATGACTGAGTTGCAGTCCACCAAGAGTATTTTTATTTCGCTAGCAGAAACAGAAAGACTGAATAAGACAGAAAACACACGTTATTATCTTGATGCCAAAGATGTTCAAACACTCTCAAACTGTGATGTGTTCTCTAACCAACTGCCTCTGGCAAAGAAAAGATGCAACTGACAACAAACCTTATTTTGGTTGGCATCTACTACCTGTAAGTTAAAGATTACTAGCTTGATCATTGTCAAATTAGTCCCTCAGAGGAAGACACTGCTTCTGAGTACTCTACCTAATAAGAAAGAAAGTAAACCAATATAACTCTAGTAGAACAATCTCCCTCCAGCTGGAAAAGTCTCTGATTAACAATTGACTAGTAATTGTTTTCCTTATTTGCAAATCAAAGGGTAAGAATAAGGGCAATATAGTGTGATGAATAGATAAAGCCAGTGACTAGTCTTAGTGTCAGAGGAAAGACCTACCTCTACCTGTTCAAAGGACTCAGAGCCTACTCTTATGTCACAAACGTTGCGAAGGCTTGGGAGTGGAGTAAGAAATAGCATGTGTGTTATGGAATGTAAAACAAATATATTTGTTTCCATCTGAATGAGGGTCTGAGCCCTTAATTTTACCTTAAAGAGCAACTTTTTGTTTTTACAAAGGCTTCTTGTTCATTCGCTAGAAGTTTTCTGTGGCCCTAATATGTGACAGATAATGAACCACATGCCAGCAATAGGGCTATTGTCTAAAAGACCATCAGGGTGTCTAAACAGTAGAAAGGGGAGCTTTATTGGTGATATATCAGTTTGCACACTGGGAAGAGAGAGTCTCCTGTATGGACTGAAGGTGCTTTCTCTTTGAAGAGGGAAGGGGCAGGTTGGGTTTTAGGTTTTGTAGAGTCTGTAATACTCAGTAAGTTCATACCTATGCAGCAAGTTTGGGGGAAAGCTGTGTAGATTTATTAGGGGAGCCAAGCACATGTGCAATAGATAAACACATATGTAACATACATCTCATGTTCACTGTGGGGTGGGGTTTTAGCCAATTGGAATTTGGCTCTTTACATAAAATGGTGAACTATTAATAGCTGGAACTGACTTAAGGTCTCCAGTTGCTTATCAGAAAAGAATGTTTGTAAAGTTGGTCCTCCGTCCAATCAGAGCTGTAGTGGTCTGGGTTGTAAATCAGAGTTAGGAGAGGTCTGATAATTTGCCTGATAGCACCTATTGTTAGAAATTTTAGCAAGAGTGTGGTTTTTCTTGTAGCCACAGTAATTTAGAAATTTGCCCTGCTGCTGGGCTCTGAACCCTGAGTTTGGAGGTAACTTTTGTTTCCTTAACCTTAGGGCCCATTTTAGTTGATAAAGGGAGATCTGTCCTGGTTCTGAGATCACAGGGCACAGCCCTTCCCCTCAAGGAATAATGGGAAGGGTACAGGGTCAGAGTGCAAGCCACTTGGGTGTCCTGTGATAGAGCTTAGGTCACTTTTCTCTAATTCTCAATGTATCATGTCCAATTTGTGGATAGAAAAATAATGGAATTCCAGCTCTGAGAATTGCTTTCTTAAAGCTACATGTATCACAGATTGTAAATGCATAATGCATCACAGAATTCATATGTACGCCTATGTATCAGGAATAGGATGTTTGGCACCTCACACACACTCTGCTTTATAAAGAAATAAACATTTTAAATATTATAATATTACTTTTAAAACATTAATTTAGTAAGACTAAATGATACACAGTGCTTATTTCATGTTGCTATGTGATCTATCTAAGACTGTAGGACAAAAGAAAATATGTGCCTGGGCTTTGGGAGAGAAATAAATCATGGTGAGCAATCACAAACCATCTCTTAGTTGTATAAACATGGAAAGATCATTTTAACTCTATCCCTAAAATAAGATTAATACTATTTTAGAGAAAAGAGTAGTAATATGGATTAAATAATATTATGGTGATAAATCCCCTGGTATAAATGTTTGGTAGTATAAAACTTTTTTTTTGTATGTATTAATTAGGTTGATGTTAAAACATGTAGAGACAGTAAAATAGCATCAACCATGGGGGTAAGTCCAGCTTGAAGTACTCACACATCTTATTTTGCAAAGTATTTTTGCCAAGCATTGTTTTTGTTCATTGTTTGGAATGAGCAAAAAGAATTAATACAAATATGAGCTAGCCTTGTCATCTTCCAAGAGAGAGTAAACTTAAATTTCTCTTAACCCAGGTCTGACAACTAGTGCGTTCTGGTACTTTCTCTTCTTGAAAGGTGGCATAAGATAGTATACTAGAGTATGCACATGAATATTTCTTACCTGTGTATACTGTGTATATACAAAAAGAATTTTTAAAAAAGACAACAATATAAGCATAACTAAGAAAAGTCTATAAATTATGGCTTGCCTACTCATTTATCATCCGTGAATGATTGGCTATAATGTTTGCCAGTCATATAATCTTTTGAGTTTAGATTCTGGTTGTCATTTAAACAACTGATGTCAAACATTATTCAATAATACAGGAGAAAGAAATTTGTACCCCCCCCAAAAAAGGCAAGGGATGTAATTCATCCAACCATAAGTGACTCGATGTATACTCCATAGTTAAGCCAATTAATATTGACCCAAATGCATTTAATCAGAGTTCAGCAATGCCAGCAATCCAATTAAGCTCAAGATTCTATAAAAGCTATATTTTATTAATCAAATGACATTTAAAGATGCTTTATTTTGTTCTTTATTTTCTTTTTGAGGCAGAACAGATTGCAAACTTGGAGGTTTTCCAGTAATTCAAAATATTCAATGTCAAATGAGCTGTTATCCATTAATTTAAAAAAAAGACTTAAAATGGAGCACAGTGTAACATTTTAGAACATGTCTTGAAATAACTAATACCACATATATTTTTTTCTAAAGAACCAATTAAAATTAGACATATTTTTCAGTTAATACACAATAAGCCTGGTTAATCTCAAAAATATATTTTAAAGTTTAGAAATTACATTTAATCATTTAGTCAACATTTTAAATAAGAATTATAGCTTATAGTATAATGCTGCTTGAATTATTAATAGTGCTATGAACATTTTATAGAATATATTTTAATATATAAATATTAATAATAAAATCAAATTTCTTACTTTACCTTCTTGAAGGAAGCTAGATACAGCAGAGCCATCTATAGAAGTTTTTCATGAGTAATCTTTACCCTTTGGGGTGTCTAGAAGTATCTGAACAGCCCCAATAAGATGGATATCTAGTTGTTTATGTTGCTTTGCTGAGGTCATCAAAACAAATAGTGACACTAAACTTAGAAAAATGTCTTAATTATATTTCATGAGATTTTTGAAGCCTGATTCTCAGCTGCATGGTTACTTAAATTTTTTCAAATGATTTTTCTATATCTTTTAATACGATTTTAAGTTTATTTTCCTTTATTCAATTAATGGTGTATTACATTGACTAATTTTCAAATGTAACAAAACTTAGCATTCAGAAAATGAAACCCACTTGGTCTATCAAAGAAATGTTAGACTTTTTATATAGTGCTGCATTTTATTTGCTGTGTTTTAAGATTTCTGCATATGTTCATGAAAAGTATTGTTCTGTAGTGTGTGTGTGTCTGTCTATCAATAGTATTTCAACGGTTTCATTAGGATTGTGTAGTAATTTGTAAGGATTGATAATTATATATATATATATAATATATATAATGTTATATATATGTTTTATACACGTTATCCATGAAGCCTTCTGGAACTTGAGGTTGCTTTTGACAATGTTTTTATTATGAATTCAATTTATTCACTTATTAAAGGACCACATAGGTATTTTATTTTTCAAGGCAGAGGTTGTAATCTGTGTATTTTGAGGAATTTCTCTGTTTCATCCATGATGTCAAATTTATTGACATAAAATACTTCATAATATTTCCATATTGTTATTTTAATGGTGAATAGTCTCTAATAGTGTCACTTGTTTTATCCCTTTCATTTCCTAATCAGTCTACCTATATATTTATTAATTTTATTCATCTTATTCAAGAACTGGGTTTTCATTTCATTTGTTTTCTTTATCATTTGTTTTCTATTCTATTGATTTATCCTAGTATCTTTATTTCTTTCTTTCTACTTATATTGAGTTCACTCTTCTATTTCTAGCTTTTTATGCTAGATGCTAGGTCGTTGCTTTAAATCTTTCTTATTTCCTCTTTCTGCTGCCTAAGCCTCATGCGGTTTCCAGATCACATTTACTCAGAGGTGCAAATCTCACTATGCACAGATAGGTCCTTCAGGTTTAGTCTTCCCTTTATGCCTGTTTCTTTGCTGGGCTTACTTGGATCTCCCATACTGTTGTATGGTAACCAATTTGTCTGGTCTTTGTACAAGCTTCCTGTCAGGGAGATTCTAAAACCCTTGGAATTTCCTGAGTGATAAGAGTTTATTTTTCATGTTAGTAAAGTGACAATGATAGGTCCATAAATAGCTTCCAGATGGGAACTGATCACCAAGAGACCAACCACGTGATTAGAGGGTTGGACTCTGACCCTTCCTGGCCTCTGGAGAGGGGAAGGGGGATGGAGATCGAGTTCTGTCACCTGGCTAATAATTCAATCAATCATGCCTATGTAATAAAACTCCAGTAAAATTTCTGGACACCAAGTTTCAATAGAACTTTCTGGTTGGTGAAGACCTTGATGTGCCAGGAGAGTGATTCTACAAGAAGAGGGAATAGAAGCTCTGAGTTCCCTCCCAGAGCTCACCCTGTGCATCTCTTCATTTCGTTGGTTCTCCTGATTGTGCCCTTTATAACAAAATTGTAATGATAAGTGTAGCACTTTTCTTGAGTTCTGTTAGTCATTCTCATAAATTATCAAATATGAGGGGGTAATAGGAACCCACAAATTTATATAGCTAGTTGGTCAGAATTGCAGGTGGCCTGGGGACCCCTAATAGGTGGCTGGCATTTGAAGCAAGGGTAGCCTGGTTGGGAACAGCATGCTTTAACTTGTGGGGTCTGTGCTACTCCAGTGGTTAGTGCCAGAGTTGAACTGTGGTACATCCAGTTGGACTTGAAAAATAGCTAGCTGAGTCCTCATGAGACAAAACCATAAACATGCAGTTCTTTCTGAAGCAAATTCAGTCTTTTAACAGCACCTTCAAATATTTTTTTACTACTTTTGCCTAATTTCTATAAGTGTATCGGTGAGAGGAATTGTCCAATATCTTCATTCCATTTATTTGCACCATCAGAAATAGTAGGAATGTTATTTTTATCTCACTTTTCCCCGTTTCTTGCAAGCTACATCTATGTTCCCCTATGCTTAATTTTTCATAAGACTAATAAATATTTATGGATTTCTAAAAATGAATGCAAGAAAACAAGAAATGTTATGTAGGGTGTGCAATACAAGGGAACATTCTGTCCAAAGAGATCACTCACTAACTTGCCCAAACTCCATCACCTCTTAATGTATTTTCTAAGTAATTAAACAATCATCTCTCTTCTCCTAATGTCTAGGTATTAACCTAGAAGTACTTTGCGCCTGAAAGAATAGTTCTTTCTAGGTTCCTTAGGCACAGAAATGTATGATGCATGGGGCAAATGTAAAGCTACTTAAGCATTAACTTTTCCCTTCCTCGTTAAACTCTTCTTGTGGTCTTTCAAATGAGTTTCCCACATCATGGGGAGCAGCAGATAATAAAATAACAACTTGCCATGCAGGGGAAATAAGCTCACAAACACTGTTTAAAGTACTTTGGATATATCTGTATCTACTAGAAATAATAGGACAAGATATATATATATACATAATATATAGTATGCATAATGCACAATTTCATTGTCTTAGGTAACTTTAAAAACAATATTTAGTGAATCTTTATATTCATTATTTCTCCTATTGTTTCTGGTGGAAAACAAATATAATCCACTAATTTTACACTGAATAAAATAAGGTAGAAAGATCAATAAAATTTCAAGATTCACACACAATTCATTGGTCTTATGATTACGGAAGAGTTTGTTAACAGCTTGGCTTGAAAAAATGTTAATTATTGTTATTATTATTGTTAACTGATATCCATACTTTAGCCATGTTATAATGTATTTACTCTGAAGGGTTGGGCAAAAGGCCATTTTAAATGTAATAACATTTGTTTTCATTTGAAATATAAGTTATAATTAGATTTGATTAAATGAATTTGTGCTTGTATCTAAATGGCAAAATTTGTAATAGAAAGTCTAAGATACAAAGGAAGCTCTCTTTTTTTTCTCCTTTTATTTTTTTTCAGCTCATAGTAACAATGAAATTTGCTATATCATTGAAAGAAACTGCACACATACGTAGGCTTCATAAAGATTTGAAAACATGTACTGTGCTAGTTATACTTTCTACCATCAAATCAGCACTTCAATTAGAGCACAATTTGATTGGAATAAGTTTCTTTCATGAACACTTGATGAGGGTTGGGGGAACCTTTCTACTATAGAGGACGGTTACAAGGGAGATGTCAACTCACAAACTAATATCCATTAATGGTCATCCATGTGGTGACAATGGATGTTCATTGTGAATTTATTTTATAATTTTAGAGAGAATATTAGAAAAATATCTGATAATTTATTTAAGATCATATTAGTTTCAGAAGTTCTTTTTATGAGATTTCCAGTGGTCATTTATACAAGTTTAAAATATGCTTAGTTAGAGCCTGTATTTAATAAAATTGAAACCATTAAGAAACTAGAAAAGCCTAAACATGCTGTATAGTTTCTGGTGATGTAAATAATTATTAATATGTTTATTCTTAATACAAAGGGATGCTGCAGATAATTTTAAATTCACTGTTTTTAGAATTCTGGTGATACATTTATTAGGAAGATGATACTTCCAGGTAAAAGTTTGTCTAACAGCCCCCTAAGACTATTCCCTGCTTTTAGTAACCAAGCTGCCAAGCAAACAAAAAGTAATAGGTTGACTGGATATGCTGTTTCTGCTTGGCTGCCATTGCCCAGAGCTGCTATTTTAACTTTTTCCTCTCAGGGAGTTGCCGCTAATGTGACAATCAATCCCTCTGTGCTTCTGGTTATTAAAGGAGAACCTGAAAACCCCTTTAGTCAATCACCTGGCTGTGACAGGAGTGGTGGGGAGGGTGAGGGGAAGGGTGAAGAATCACCTCCAATCTGAGGTCAGTAATACTGTGTGGAGTGGAAGCACCCTAAGAGTCTATAACCTAGGGGGAATTTTTATTGATCTCCTTCAATTTCTCCTTTATTTTCAAATGACCTTGAGCACATATTAGATAATTCAGGCAGATCAGGAAGCAATAGCCTAATTCCTCAAAGCTTTTAGGATAAGAAGCACATTTATTCAAGGTAATGTTTTGTTTGTAACGGCTTTCCACGGTTTAACTTTAGTCAGCTTTAGACGACATCTTAACCTGTAATTTTTTGAAGAAATCAAAGTGTAAGAGTGTGTGTGTGTGTGTGTGTGTGTGTGTGTGTTTTAAAGCACTTTTTTGGCCAGGCACGGTGGCTCACGCCTGTAATCCTAGCACTCTGGGAGGCTGAGGCGGGTGGATTGCTCGAGGTCAGGAGTTCGAGACCAGCCTGAGCAAGAGTGAGACCCTGTCTCTACTAAAAATAGAAAGTAATTATCTGGCCAACTAAAATATATACAGAAAAAATTAGCCGGGCATGATGGCGCATGCTTGTAGTCCCAGCTACTCGGGAGGCTGAGGCAGTAGGATTGCTTAAGCCAAGGAGTTTGAGGTTGCTGTGAGCTAGGCTGATGCCATGGCACCCACTCTAGCCAGGGCAACAAAGTGACACTCTGTCTCAAAAAAAAAAAAAAAAAAAAAAAAAGCACTTTTTATACTCAGGAGACCTCCATTTTCTTTTGCCTCTTCCATTGGTTAGCACTCTAATCAAGAAGTCATGAGACATTACCTAACCTTGGAAACCTAAATACTCTTGTTTGGGTGTCATCACTATCCCCCTTTATTGTTTCTAGAGAGTTTTATCCATTCCAGTCCCCAGGGCACAATCCTTACTATAGATATCCTAGTCTTCTTTATGTTGCACATATAATCCATTTTAATTTCCGTGTGTATGTATTTGCTTTTGTTATTCCCCTAGCCTTGCACTCATCCAAACCCTTTTGTTCACACCTGTGCAAAGTGTACCCTTTCTCCAAAGTCCAGTGCAGCCTTTCTAACAGCATTGCCTCCAGTGAGCACCACAGCTTTCTGTCCCTTCACAATATTAATTCTTTTCTGAACTAAAGTAATTGTGCTAAGTTTAAAAAATAATTATATAATGCATTGTATAAGTTTCTTATGATGTTATATCTTTTAGTTTGTCTTTCACAACTGTCATTTCTCTAAAAACGAGGGTTCCATCCCTACAGTGTATATTATGGAGGTAGGGGCTCTGGAGTGCTCTTTTGTGATTGACTCATTTCTGCCAGTCACTTAAGAATTAACACAGAATCAATCCCTTTTTCTCACCATATATGAGTCCACAACTTGTGGTAAAATTTTCCTTTCCTCCTATATGGTGGACAAGAAGAGTTCTTTTTTTTTTAATAATTTTTATTTCAAAACATTAGGGGGTACAAGTGTTCCTATGACATGGATGAATTGTATAATGCTAAAATCAGGGCTTTTAGTGTGCCCATTATCAGGATAGTGTACATCACACCTGATAGGTAAGTTTTATCACTCACTCTCCTACCCTTCTTCCTACTTAGTTTCCAATATCCTATACACAGCTTTATGACCATGTTTACCCATTATTTAGCTCCCTCTTATTAGTGAAAATCTGTGGTGTTTGTTTTTCCATTCCTGAGATACTTCACTTAGGATAATGTTCCTCAGATCCATCCAAGTTGCTGCAAAAGACAGTATTTCATTTCTTTTTATGGCTGAGTAGTATTTCATGGTATGTATATATATACATATACATGTGTACATATATCACATTTTCTTTATCCACTCATCAATTGATTTGCACCTAGGTTGATTCCATATCTTTGCAATTGTGAATTGTGCTACAATTAACATTTGGGCACAGGTGCCTTTTTGATATAATGACCTCTTTTCCTTTGGGTAGATACCTAATAGTGAGATTGCTGGATCAAATGGCAGGTCTACTTTTAGTTCTCTGAGGAATCTCCATACTGTTTTCTATAGAGGTTATAGAAATATATACCAACAGTGTATAGTGTTCATTTTTCACCACATCCATGCCAACAACTATCGTTTTTATTTTTTTTTATTTTTTTAATATTGGCCATCGTGATAGGCATGGTATATCATTATGGTTTTAATTTGCATGTCTCTGATGATTAGTGATGTTGAACATTTTCTCATATGTCTGTTGGATATTTATATATCTTCTTTTGGAACTCTGTTAATGTCTTTTGCTCACTTTTTAAAGGTATTATTTGCTTTTATCTTGCTGATTGGTTTGAGTACTTTGTAGATTCTGGATATTAGACCTTTGTTGGATATATAGTTGGTGAATATTTTCCCTTATTCTTTATGTTGTCTGTTTACTCTGTTGATTATCTTTCTTGCTGTGCAGAAACTTTTTAATTTAATGAAGTCTCATTTATTTATTTTTGTTGTTGTATTTACCTTGGTGTCTTAGTCATAAATTCTTCACCTAGGACAATCTCTAGAAGAGGTTTTCCTACAGTTTACTCCAGAATTTTTATGGTTTCATGTTTGACATTTAGGTCTTTAATTCATCTTGAGTTAATTATTTTATATGGTGAGAGATAGAGATCCTGTTTCATTCTTCTGTATGTGGCTATCCAATTTTCCCAGCACTATTTATTGAATTAGACATCGTTTCTCTGATATGTCTTTTTGTCTTCTTTGTCAAACATCAGTTGGTTGTAGCTATATGGTTTTATTTCTGGGTTCTCTATTCCGTCCCATGGGTATATGTCTCTACTTTTATACCACTACCATATTGTTTTGGTTACTATAGGTTTGTAGCATAATTTGAGTCAGGTACTGTGATGTGTCCAGATTTGTTTTTTTTTTTTTTTTCCTTAAGACTGCTATGGTAATTCTAAACTTCATATGGAACCAAAGAAGAGTTTCAATAATTTTTTTATTGATATAAAAAATTTTTTAGTGATAAATATAAATGATGTGGTATTTTGATGGCAACTGCATTGAATCTGTAAATCACTTTGGATAATGTGGACATTTTAATGATGCTGATTCTTACAATGCATGAGTTTGGCATGTTTTTCCATTTGTTTGTGTCATCTATGATTTCTTTCACTAGTATTTTGTAGTTCCCCTTGTCAGTATCTTTCACCTCCTTGGTTAAGTATATTTCTAGGTATTTTATTTTCTTTGTAGCTATTGTAAATGGTACTATGTTCTTGACTTGACTCTCAGCTTGACCATTATTAGTATGTAAAAATGCTACTGATTTTTAACATGAGACTTTGCTGAATTTATTTATCAATTCCAGGAGTCCTTTGGTAGAGTCTTTAGGGTTTTCTAGATACAGGATCTTATCATTGGCAAATGGAGATAGTTTGACCTCCTCTTTCCTGATTTGGATGCCCTTTATTTCTTTCTCTTGGCTAATTGCTCTAGCTAGGACTCGTAGTGCTATGTTGAATAGAAGTGGTGACAGTGGGCACTGTTGTCTTACTCTACTTCTTATTGGGAATGTTTTCAACTTTCCCCATTCAGTATGAGGTTGGTCATGGGTTTGTCACATATGGATTTTATTATTTTGAGGTATGTTCCTTCTATGCCTAGTTTGTTGAGGGTTTTTATCATAAAGTGGTGCTGGATTTTATCAAATGCTTTTTCTGCATCTACTGAGAGGATTATATGGTCTTTGCCTTTATTTCTGCTTATGTAGTGAATCATGCTTATTGATTTACATATATTGAACTATCCTTGCTTCCCTAGAATGAAGCACACTTCATCATCATGGATTATCTTTCTGGTGTGCTGTTGAATTCAGTTTGCTAGTATTTTATTGAAAATTTTGGCATCTAGGTTCATAAAGGATATTGGTCTGTAGTTTTCATTTTTGTTGCTCTGTCATTTCCTGGCTTTATTATCAAGGTTATATTGGGTTCATAGAATGAATTAGAGAAGATTCCCCCTTTTTCAATGTTATGGAATAATTTTTGTAGGATGGGTACTAGTTCTTCTTTGTAGGTCTGGTGGAATTAGGCAGTGAATTTGTCTGGTCTGGGGCTTTTTTGTTGTTATTATTGGAATGTTTTTTATTACTGCTTCAATCTCATTGCTTGTTATTAGTCTGCTGGGCCAAAAGTTTAACATCTCTTAGCACTGCATTATCTCTACCATTTCTATTCAGATTGAAGTCCTACAGGAGCCACTCTCTGTTAGACCCAAAAGGATTCATGAGGAAACCCCACATAGATTTCAGGTGTTCCTGTTTTCCTCAGGTCCCATATCTCCAATAACCCCTTCAAAAATTCTAGCAGTTGGATAGCTCAGAGATGATCTCAGAGAACTCACATCTCAACATTAACAGGTCAGTGAGGCTGCCATAGTTTGCTTTGACTCCATCTCTTTGCACTGCTAGCAGTTTAACAATTGCCTTCGGACATGAAGCTGAGAACTCGCATTATATACTCTTCTTATCTAAAGGACTATGGCCTGCTTTTAGTTCCAGTTACCATTGCCTCATATATTTTTTTCTAGTTTTAAGTTTGTTTATGAAAGGAGAACATGTCCAGCACCAGTTACTCCATCATGCCCAAGAGAGAATATCTTGGCCCCTTTCTTTTGAAATTGTTAAAACAGTAGAAAGATTTAGAGATTCAGAAGTGAAATGTCATCAAGAAGATAACTATAATATTTTAGAATTTGTATTGCTTTACATTTGTTACAAATTACACAATGTATTTAAACATCATTTTCTTCAATAACAACATGAAGGTCATTTTTACTTAATATATGCTGCCCATTATAAAATAACAAAATTAACTGGAAATGGCTCATACTCTTTTTACTTGGTTAGCAATGCTCATAGAAAATCTGGATATCTGACCATGAAGTCAGGAAAAAAAAATGTTTCATCACCTTTCTCTTCCCCTAAAACAAAGTGTTTCTTTGCAATTCATCATAATAGCATTTGTGATAGAAACTGTACCTTCACATAATATCAAGTCTGTCTTTTATTCTTATTCTTAAACCATTTGTTCCTACTTTTGGAATTTAGAGTGACTTATGAAAAGCAATTTGAATGGCTGATTTTAAAACATTGTTGAGAATTAATTACAACGTAACACCTACTTACTTATATCTCACAATGTTTACAAAAATATCCACATCTGTTAAACTATTTTCTTGGTCCTCAAAAAAAAAGTCATTTTTAAAAGGAACTTTAACTGTTCTCACATTACTGCATATTCTGTGGATCAAATTCTTCCATGTTTCTGTGAAAATTAGATATCTTTGTGCCAGCTTTACTTCATGCTATGGCTTTTAATTCTTTCTCTCTGTAGGTTGAACTTCTCTCTACATGCAGTCATAAAATATTACTGATTTGGTATCATATCTGAGCAATATATCCATGAGAATATTGTAGCTCAAATTAGTTATTGCAAAAGTAACTCTTAGACACTGATCCTTTCCTCAGTGCTTAGGAAAGTTTGTTTTAAGGTAAATCATGCCAGATCAAAAATTTTATTTAAGAAAATAGAAGGCAGATACTGATGGAATTATAGTAATAGAATTGAGTGTATAAAAATATTTTTTTCAATAATCTTCTAATAAAATATAGGTTATTTTTCCAGCAATAAGATCTTCTGGAGAAGGAATAAAATAAAGAGAATTTTGTGATAGTCAGATGAAAACTTTCCTCTGGAAAGGGAAAAACTAGAATTAATGGAAGAAAGGGAAACAGAAACACATATATACAGAGTTTGTGCTCTTTGATTCTGTATTTCGCACATTTTACCACAGTAAAACTTTGAACAACTCTATCATCATTTCATTATTTTTTTTCCAGTTAAGGAACATGAGGCTCCGAGAGTTAAATAACTTATGTGAATCTAGTTTATGAAACAGTGTTAGAATCCTGTTTCTAATACTTACTTTCAGTTGTATGTGACTCTAAAAGGCAGCCCAAGAAGGAAAACACTGAAAAAATGTTAAGGAATGCAACAGGAAAAATTAATCTATTTAATCATTTAACTCTAAGTCATGTCTGAAATGTTCACATTGACAAAGACAATGAGATTTCGGGTGTATTGTAGCAAACTAGTCAACACTTTAGGTGTCTTAATTTAGGGAAAAATGCGATTAAAACTCTTCTTTTTCTCTTTCTTTATATTCACACTTGAGTTCTGTGTCTTTACTTCATAATTGCTTCCTATCGACCTTCATTGAACAATTGGAAAAACAAAAATTAAAACAATGATCCACACAATTAAAAGAATAGCCATATCATGACATTTTAGTAACTATAGAAACCTGTAGTCAAACTGGCACTGACTGATCAACACTAAGGTGCTCACACAGTAGTAATATTCTTTGGGGGTAGGGGGTTTGGGGGTGGATAAACTCACAACTAATGGACGTGGTGAGCGGTATAGGGGGAGAAAGGCCACGTGTCAAATCATGGTTGGGATGTGGCACAGTCATAATATGTAACCAAAATGTTTGTGCCCCCATAATTTCCTGAAATAAAAAAATATATATATATATATATATAAACCTGTAATACCCAACTTGACCCTCTGCAGTATTTTATAGTGAGGACACCTCTCTTCTGTCTTCCCTTCTAGAAAACTATTATTCCTGCTACTTCAGCATACATTTATTTCAGTCTTTCAGCTAGGCTCCTTCTACTAATCTTCACCTAAAGGTTCTATCCTTGGTTCTTTATTTTTTCTTTCTACCTGTTTGCCTTGAATGACCACATGCCTCTATCCCATGTGTTCAATTATTTATGTGCTTATTATTTTAAAACAACAACTTTACATTTAATCTATCCCCTTGACTTCAGAGCCTCGAGTGCCAACTGATTACATATATTTGGCTTCTTGCAAACATCATCTCTTAACTTGACCTCCTCTATGTCTTATTTTAGTTAATGTTACCATCCATCTTATGGTCTATAAATTGGAAGCTTGGCAGCATCTTTAGTTACTTATATATTCTTCCTTATTATTCTATTATATATACCAAATTGGACTCAAGTTCTGTTTATTTTGACTCAACTGTCTTTAGAACCCTGCCCATTGTGCTTCTGCTACTTATTTAGTTCATTCTTTATTAATTAGCATCTGCTGAGTAACAGCTATGTGTCGGACTCTAAGAAAGAATAAGCCCAACAAAAGAGCAACAAAAAATAAAAATCAGATATCATAATCATCATCCCATTATTTATATATGAAGAAATAAAGGCTCAGAGTTGTTGAATAATTTAAGATAACATTATTAAGTGCTGAAGCCTGTTTGTCTCTCAGGATAGACTAGGTTATGCTGTATTAGCAAACACCGAAATCTCTGAGGGTGAAAACATTGAAGTTTAACTTTTCACCATAGCAATAAGGCAACTGGCAAATCATGAAGTATTAAAGTCTTCTACCCAGAAAAAATGCACACAACTTCTGCTCACATTTCTTGCTTAAAGCAAGACACTTGGGCTAGCCTAACTTAACAGAGTTGAACAGATATGCCTGGAAAGAGGAGATCTGGAGATTTCAGGGAACAGCACTGATGACTAAGTAGTCAAGATTGGAGCCTACATCAGACTGATTCCACAATTTATACATTGTAAATCTTATTGTGCTTTCTGTTTTTAAATACTCTCCTCTCACCTTGAATCTTCAGTTTCTTCTATATAGTCCTGCAAAAGTCTTGCTTGAAAGAAACAATTTAACATCTTGATCCTCTTTCTTAATAGCTACATAAATCCTTCTCGTTTAAAAAATGACTTCCACACTACTTAATATGTTATAATTGATTCTTTAGAATTTGCCCCCAACTGATCTCCTATTCTAATATTTTATTATTTATAGCACACTCAATTCAGAAAGTAGTTTTATTCTGAGGGGTGGAATTGTAGGCTGGGTGAGAACTAGATGTCTGGGTTCCAAATCGTGCCACTTAGTAGCTTTGTGACTTTGAGCAATTTACCTAAACTACTTAACAGATGCATGGAAAAGCACACACCAAAGAAAACACTCTCATGGGATCTTCTATCTTTTGGAGAAACTGCTTCTCTGGCTCTTTGTACAAATTCAATGATTGTCAGCTGCACTAGCCAAAGCTTTAGTCATCAATCTTAGTAAAAATATTTCATCCTTCTAAAGTGATTTCTCATCTTGAAACCATCTGTGTATTATCAGCAGTCAGGGACACAGAGGCTCCGAGGAAAAAGAGGTATATTTATTGCATTTACCTAACAGATTAATTGTTTTCCAGTTTTCTGTTCATAAATCTAGTTTCTTTTCTTATCTAAAACCCAAGTAACAAAGAATTTTCTAAGCCATCACAACATGGAGAAATATAATTGAGGAGATATAGCTTTAAGTAAGGCAGTTAAGGTTCTAAGTCCTCTTCAGGGAAACCAATATAATCCCAGCCTCCTTCCACTCTCTCCTTGTCCACAACTACAAGTTGCCATTGGACATTAACATTCTTCAAAGTGGTGCTGGGTGTTGCTCTCTTTACTTTGTTACCTTGTGGTTTTAGCTCACAAATGTTAGCAACTATTATTATTATATTTTCTCATTAAATAAAAAGCTCCCTAAAGCATCTACATCATGGCCAATTCTCTTTATGCCACATGTGCTTTCTTCTGATATTCTCAACTCTCCTATCTTCACCATGCCAAGAGAGTTTTGGATTGCAAGATAGAGGAAAGGAACTGCCTCCTCCCCAGCTCTTTGCCACACTGTTTCCTAGGCCCAAAACAGTGGTGCTTATACCCAATGTCTCATAATTTTGCATAACTTGCCACCCATCCAACCCTATGTGCATACATATGTGTGCATACATATTTATATATTTATACGCACACACATACACACAAGCACACACACACACACATACACACACACACACACACATCATCCCTTAATTTTCTCCCCAATTATTGGGACAAGATAAACTTGTCTGTTTTGTCCCTTCCAAAAAGGAAATGTATCTGTGCATAAAAATGGGCATAAACACACTTTTTGTGTATATATAACAAGGAGAGAGATTTTCTACATCAGCAACATCTATGCCTTGATTCAACCTAGTTCAAATTTTACTACTTAATATGCATGTCTATATAATATCATAAATGATCCTTTACGTTTGAGGGGAAGGGTATACAGTAGATGATGGAAAAACGGCAAGGTCTTTTATGTTCCATAGCACCTCTATACCCAGTCTTTTATGTCCCATAGCACCTCTATACCCACATACATTTTCTGATTGCCCAGGTATGGGAGAATTCTTGAGATAGGCACTAAGAGATCAAGTACTCTGAAGAGCCTTCTGATTAATGGAAGGAACTTCCAAGATCCCACCTCCTACTGTAATTTATACTGCCTGACTCTTTGTAATATTTGAGGAAAGCCATTGTATACAGAAAAATGAACTGAGCCTTAGCAGCAGAAACACATTAAAATACAATAATATATCCTTCTATGTAGAATGGCCAGATAAAAGAAACACTTGATACAATCTTGTTTACTGAATAAAATAAGAAAATGCATGCATCTAGATGTGTGGAAAATTAATTGGCAGAAATTTAGATTGCATTTTTTTTACAATATGCATTTGAAAATGTTTTCTAAGCCATGTCTTTCACCTCTAAACACATGAAAGATATATGTTCAGAACCTCTTAAATTTATTTCCGAGTATTCAATCTCTTTTGCTAACTTGTCCATAAATTATTCAACCCTAGCATTTGCCAAAATAAATTTTTAAAAATGGAATCAATTTAACAAATTTGGAACAGAACTTACTTTACTAGAAAATAATCATCTGATAATAATATTTTACCAAAAAATACTTAACAGGAAGTATTTGCTCAAGGGAAGGGAGGCAGAGATTTAGGAAAAGGATCAATTTCACTAAATTGTGAACAAAACACATCTCTGCTGAATATACAATTTACAACATAGTTGCATAAAGATGTATGTTATGGCTTAAATATTGCTATTTCTATCTTATAATTTAAGAAATTGAGACTCAAAGAGTTTGAGAGTGTTGCCCAAGGTCATATAGCTCATCAGCCTCTGCCAGACTATACAAGATTCTGGACAAATTGGAAAAAGTTATTCTCTCCGGATACCTGCAGGCTGAGTTGGCTGGATTTTCATCCCACACCCATTCCAGGCCTGGCATCTCTGCACCAGACAAGCATTGCTCAACTTTACTTGGCTGCCCTGTACTTTTCAGACCCCTGCTACGCTTGTTCTTTGCCAATCAAAGAGACGATAAGCTCTATTTATAACTAATCATCTCGGGCACATGCCCAGGAGCCAAATTATTTTTGTGCTTTGACCTCTAAACAGAAGTTGATGTTTCTTATATAATGATGATGATTTTAGAGAGCGAAAACTAATTTGATGGTAAGAAGACAATTCCTCAATAAAAAGTGAGAATCACTCACGGTAAACACTAATAGGTGTGAATTGCAGAATTGCATCACCAGTTAGAGGAATATTTTCTGAAATAGCTTCAGAGTAAATCTGATTTATCTAACAATCAAAATATTGCCCTCCTGTAATAGTCAAGTTATGTAAGCAAGGATTAATACTCTATTTCATTACCATCTGAATTAGCATGAACATGGAAAGATTGAGTTATTTTAGAGGATTTCTCTTTTTTGCCATAATGGATACAAATTTTTCACAATGTGTAGTTTTTTATCATTCAGTATTTCAGTTTAATAGGAATAAGGCCTTTAAGATAGACTACTTTTTCTTACAACTGAAGCTTTCCACTTTAAAACTGAAACTTAATATCTTTCTAAAATATGTCACACAGTTACCTATGTTTGTAAGAGGATATGAAAGTAAGGTGATATAATGGAAAGATTATAGGTACTGACATGAAAAAGAACTTTATTAGTTTGGGGTTTTATTTATTTATTTTTTTATTTATTTTGTGCCTTAAATTAACTTCTTTCTCTGAACTACCATTTCTTCCTCCATGAAATGGCTACATGTGGTCCACAGGGTGTTGCCTATAAGCTCCGTTTTCATGTAACAAAAGTAATAGTGTCACTAAACAGCACGTCTTTAATCAGCCCCCAAATTTTCCAAGACTCAAAAGGCCAGGGAATTGGTACTTTACTCAGGCTATTGAATCAGAGGAAATCCCAAAGGGAGTGTCTCCTAGAACAAGGGGAATGAGAAGGCTGTACGAGAAAAAACAAAAGCAGCCAAGTGCCAGCAGGGACTGGGATTAGTAAGAGAAAGGAGAAAGCTATCTAAAGTGATAAGGGCCTTCTGGGCTTGGAGAATGGAAGACTAATGGCCTTGCATCACTGAGCTTGAATTTCCATATATATATATATATATATATATATATATATGTGTGTGTGTGTGTGTGTGTGTGTGTGTGGGTGGGTGTGTGTGGGTGTGTGTGTGTATTTGTATAAAATACTATTTATCTTACAAGTTTACTGTAATACCTGAGATTATGTTTATACAAAACTTCGCATCTAACAAGACTTGATATTAATATCAATATTAATGAAATATGATATCAATATCAGTATTATACAATATCATTATAACAAACAGGTGACTTAGTTTAGTGGCAGTAACATTAAATTTGAAGTCAGGATTTCAATTCTGCTGTCTCTGTGCTATTTTTTTTTTTTTTTTTTTGAGACAGAGTCTCCGATGTGTTGTATTAATATAATCTTGAACAAGTCACTTAAGCTCCAGTTGGCACATTCATGCACATCAAAACCTGATTCAACTTTCCAGATACGACTGTTAAAAGAAAAACTTTTGACAAATTTAAAAGAGTTTAATTGAGCAAAGGACAATTCGAGAATCGGGCAGCTCCCTGAACTAGCATAGGTTCAGAGACTCTGTGGCTGCTGCGTGGTTAGAGAGGATTTATGGAGAGAAAAAGGGAAGTGTCGGACAGAAAACAGAAGTGAGATACAGAAACAGCTGGATTGGTTACAGCTAGCCATTTGCCTTATTTGAACAGGGTTTGAACGGTTGGCCACCTTTGATTGGCCAAAACTTGGTGATCGGTAAAAGAGTAGGTTACAGTCTGTTTACACATCCAGTTAGGCTACATTTCACTGTGTATGGAGAAACGTTTAGGCTGAACTTAAAAATATGTAAGGAGACAGCTTTAGGCTAAACTTAACACTACTGTCAGAGTCACCTTTCCAAAACACCACAATAGACAATGCACTCGCGGGTAGAGTCACCTAGAAAGCTCTCTTCTGTCTGAAAAGTTAAGTTCAACATCCATAATAGGGCACAGAAGCTGCTTTCCAACGAGGGCATGCACGTCTTTCTTCCAACCCCAGGTGACTGCAATCTGTAATTTCAATCATTGCAATGAATTTCTCACTACCCACCCCCTCATCCGCTCGTTTCCATTTGAGGCCAGACTCCATATTAAAGCCAAAGAATTCTTTTTTGACAACTCAAGTCATGTTAGTTCCTTATTGAAATCTATCCACTATCCTTTTCATTGTTTTTGAGATAAAAAACAAACTTATTTTCACAGCATAGGACATCATAAGAGATCGGGCCCCTGCCAACTGCCAGTCTTCATTTCTCTCTTTATATTTCTTCCTGCCACCTTGGATTTAATACTCCCTCTCCATGTTCACTTCTTATCTAACTTCTACGTTTTCTTCAAGTCTCAACTTGAACATGATTTCTCTGAGATAACTTTCATGATCCCTAAGACCTATTTTGTACCATTATCATTCACTTAAAAAGCACTTTATAATTTCCTTCACAATTTTTCTTATTTACCTTCTCAGTTATTCATTGCCCATCTTCTTTACTAGGCTGCTGGAGGCGGAAGGCTGTGTGTTTCTTGTTCACCACTCCCTCTCCAGTGCCTAACACAGTTCCAGACACGTGTGAGAACTTCATATTTATTCCATGAATGAATAAATGAATATCCTTGATTATGAACTCTCAATCTAAGTTATGTGCCCTTAGAGAGAAGAATATATTTCCTGAGTCTTAGGTTTTCCATTTGAAATATGAAGGCAAGAGTATGTGCTTTTGTAAAGAGAGAAAGAGAGAGAAAGAAAGAGAGAGAGAGGAGAGAAGGAAACCTGATAAATCACTTTGAAAACTTTGAAGAATTAACAAATATAATGCACTATTACTTGGAGTGTGGAACAGAGTCAATAATTAATTTAACATTATTGATGGGCAAGTATTCATTAAGTGCAGGAAATGATTAATTTCAGATCAGGAACTATTTACTATTTTCAGAGAGAGAGAAATTGGATATATTAATAATAAACCCAGTTCTCCATTGAGCCCAGTTTTATGGAAAGGAGAAAAGTCTGCATATAATTTAGGATTTGGCAGTATTTGCAAAAACGTTAGCAAGTGGGGAGTTATATAAGGAGATCCCATGAAAGAATTAATGGGAAACCAACAGCTTCTGAAAGGGCTCTGATCTCTGGCATGAATTCCTTACAATCTATCTTTCTAGTTTTCCAAAATATGTAAGTAGGCCAGGCAGAGTGGCTCACACCTATGATCTTAGCACTTTGGGAGGCCAAAGCAGGAGGATTGCTTGAGTTTGAAACCAGCCTGGGCAAACAAAGTGAGACCCTGTCTCTATGGAAGATTTTAAAAGATTAGCTGGGAGAAATGTTGTGTGCCTACAGTACTAGCTACTCAGGAGGCTGAGCCAGGAGGATCACTTGAGCCTGGGAGTTGGAGGTTGCAGTGAGCTGTGATTATGCCACTGTACTCTGGTCTGGACAGAGGAGCAGGACCTGTCTCACCAAAAATAAAAAAAGGAATTTAATCTACGCTCTTCCTTTACAGTTTGCTCACAAAATATTTTTTTTTAGCTTGGTGAAAACTGCTCCCAGTCTGTTTTATTTTGTTTTGTGTTTTATAAAAGTTTTTGAATGTATTTTAAAATTGTTTTCAGAAACATTAATATATATAGTTTTTCACTTCAATTAGGTGACTGTTGACATATTCTGTCATTTTTTTTTTAAAAAAGGATCTCTTCTCAGCCCTCTGCTCCCTATTCTACACTTCCACACATACTTGCATTTTTCAGGTCATGACACTCACTAGTATCTGATGAGATAAGGAGAAATCTCACCAGTATACTACCCATTCCCATTAATTTCTATTAATATTTATATTAATATTAATATTTCATAAAGTTTGCAGACTGCTTGACTGTCTTGGAAAGAAAAACATTTCATCACAGGATTTAAATTGGAAAAATATATCAGTCCACAGAAGGAAATATTTATAAAACTTAGATAACATCTAATGTAGATTATATAATACTTTAAATTTATACAGAGCTTTACTAAATAATTTTATTTATATCATATCATGTTTCACCACCAAAATGATGGAGTACATATACCCTTTTACAAACTTGAAGTCTGAAACTCAGAGAATTTAAAGAAGAATGGAAGCTAGTACACAGCTACTAAATAACAAAATTTGAAAGCTAGATGTTTTATTTTGAAGAGGGTCCCAGTTCAGTGGTTGCAGCAACGCTTGGGCTGGTGAGGGTGGAAAAGCCCCCGAGCAGCTCAGCAGTCAGTCCACTGACACCAGAGGTGTGTGGGAAGGAGACACAAAACCCCCACCCACTGCCTTCACTGGGCTCCGAGCTTCTCTGGACTTGATCTCTGTTGATATCTTATTTCCTTCCTGTTCTACTTCACAATTTATTCCCATGAAGTCTCTGCCAGGCTCTGGCACCTTTTCCCCAGAACTATACCTGAGCTGTTCCCATTCCCCCCTCCCCTGAATCCCCAATTTTAGTTTTTAAAAGCAAAGCACACTTATATTTTCTGGTCTATTGTTTGCCCAGTTTTCTCCTTGTTACCACACTTTTCCCAATCCCCTCTCCCATAAGAAAAGTTTTCCACCTTGATTCCTTACTCCATTTGCAATTTGATAAATAGCTTGGCATGCTTCAACTGATTCTCCACTTATGTTCTTATCTGCATAGCTCTCACAAACTCTGGAGTGGAAGCCGAGTTCTACAGTAGGAGTAAAAGTGTAATGAACCATTGAATTCTCCACTAAAGTAATTGCAGCAGAGAAATTAGTACATCTCAACAAGTGAACTATTGACATATACATATGTGTATATGATATATAAGTAATATAAATAAAAATATAGTAAAATACACATTACCATAAAATTTACCCATCTTGACCATTTTTAAGTGTGCAGTTCAATAGTGTAGAGTATCTTCACATGGTTGAGCAACCAATCTCTTGAAGTCTTTTCATTTTGCAAAACTAAAACTCAATTCACTATTCTCTCCTCCGCCCAGTCCTGGCAACCACCTTTCTACTTTGTGTCTCTATAAATTTGACCATTCTAGGTACCTCATATAAGTGGAATCGTGCAGTACTTGTCTTTTTGTGCTTGGCTTATTTCATTTAGCATATTGTTCTCAAGGTTCATCTATTTTATAGCATCTGTCAGAATTTCCTTCCTTTGGAAGTCTTAATAATATTAAGTGCATATACATACCATATTTTGTTTATCCATTCATCCATCAATAGACACTTAGGTTGTATCCACCTTTTGGCTATGTGAGTAATGCTGCTATGAACATGGGTGTGCAAATATCTGCCTGAGTCCCTGCTGTCAGTTATTTTGGGTGTAAATCAACATATTCTCTTTTTAAAACTCTAATAAATTTATAGTAAATCAGGCTATTTATTTCAGTATCCCATGTGTTACTACTTTCTTAGCATAGAGTTAGGTTTGTTTTCCAATATTTTAATATTCATATTTTTGATATTAATTTTATGCTTAAATTAAATGCAAATTGTTGATGTTGATTTAGTCATCCATAAGCCTAGTTTAACATAAATATACTAAACTAGACCCTTCCTACTAAAAAATTGCAAATTTACATTTGATTTAGGTATAAAATATTCTCAAAGACAACTTTTATTTAAAGTAAATTTTTGAAATAAATAAGTAAATAGCTATAAATAGACAGTGTGGTAAACAGGACAACATATGCATGAAATTACTATAATTTTAATAGTTATTTCCTGGAAGCAAAATTCTGGGTAATGAAAAGAACTTAAGAAAATGCTATGGATAATGGAGGGAGAAGAGTAGAGGAAGATGACAAATTGGGAGAGTATTGTTGTAGTCCTGGTGAAAAATGAAAGTAGCTTGGACTTAGAAAATAGTAGGAGACATTGAAATTTATGAACATATTTGTATTTAAAAGAATTCTGTTTGACATATGAAAATGTTTAAAAGTATACTGGACATAATATCAGAGCACTAAGAATCTGAATAGTAAAGTCTGCAATTTAATGGAAAGGTCAAAAATGAAAATTCCATATTTCAAGTGCTAAAATATTCTTCAGGAACACAAAGATTAAACAAGTCATACACCTCACCCCCAAAGAAATTCTCGCAACTATAGGAGACATTCAAGAATTGGCAATAACAACATAATTGAAAAGATGTCCATGGTAGAGGTTCACAGTTACAAAATTTCTCAATAGCACCTCACTTGACCCAAGAAAGTTAATGAAGTTTTCAAAGAAAAGATAAATATTTGAACTGGGTCTTCAATAACAATTATCATTTAAGAAGTTTGACAAGGTATATAAAGATGCTGCAGATAAAGGAAACAGTATCTGAAATGACTCAAAGGTACAAGAGAGCATGCCTCACTCAGGAAACTGCAAGAATTTATATAAAGCTGGATAAGAATTATTTCTTGAGGTTGCAGCAGAAGTTTAGGATGGAAATATAGAAGGGGTACAGATGATAAGGGTCCTTGTAAACACATCTAGAACTTTGGACTTTTGCCTGAATGCAAAAAGAAGCCACTGAATGATTTTTAAGCCAGTGTTAACAGGCTTACATTTTAGAAATATCACTCTTGCAGCTATGTGGCAGATAATCTGATAGACTGGGGTCAGGGAAATCAATGTAAAAGCTATCCTAGTATTCTAGGTAAGAAATAAGGCTGCCTGAGCTAATGAAATCTAGTTGGAAAGGGGAGTAGAAGACAAGTCTGAAAAACATTTAGAAAATAGAGAAGGCAGGACTTGATGACAAATTAGATGACATAAGAGAAAGAGAAGGGTTTAGGATTACCCCAATTTTCTTTCTTTTTTTTTTATTTCAGCTCATCATGGGGGTACATAAGTTCAGGCTACATACAATGTCCATGTCCTGCCCATCCCCCTGAGTCAGAGCCTCAAGAGTGTCCATTCACCAGACAGCTCGCCTGGCACTCACCATGTAGTCATACCTCCATCCCCTCTCCCCACCCCCTACCCTCCACCTCCCCACCTCCCCACCTCCCCACCTCCCCAAGTCTGCACCCTCAAGCATGACCATTCCCCAGACGGTGCGCAACGCACTCATCATGTAGGCATACACCCAACCCCTTCCCCCTCCCCCCATCTCAATCTGATATCTAATTGGTACCCTTCCTCAATGTGCATTTAGGTGATGGTCAGGGAAACCAATTTTCTGGTGAGTACATGTGATGCTTGTTTATCCATTCTTTGGATACATCACTTAATATAATGGGTTCCAATTCTCTCCAGGAGAACCAAAGAGATGTTGTATCACTGTTATTTCTTATAGCTGAGTAATACTCCATGGTATACATATAACACAGTTTACTAATCCATTCGTGGATTGATGGGCATTTGGGTTGTTTCCACATCTTTGCAATGGACAAATACATGAAATGCAGTGACGAGGGACTTAATATGAGAAGAAATTACAAGGTAGAATTCAAAAGATACAGTGAGTGGATGTTTGAGAAAAACAGTTTTGGTGGTTTGTTCTACTGTTTTTTGGTCTTGACTGGTAGAATGATATTTCCTTCTTTATACTTCCCCAGATTAAATATGTAATCAACAATTCTATAGTGAATAATAACCAGAATGCAAAATTATTATATTGATTTTAAAAAAAATTGCAACTAATAATGTAAAAGTAATAGGGAAAGATTTGAATTAATCTTTTGAAATTTTAAGTAATTTTTATTTAGATTAATTTAATAAAGAGGGGAGTAAGTAAGACAGACATATAGGTAGTTTGTTATCATTCCAAAGAATAAAATATTTCAAACAAACTTGATTTAGAATAAATTATCAACAATTTTCTTCTAAAATTCCTTTAAAAAGTGAAATAAGCAATTCAGTTCTTCAGGAGAGGCTTTTTGTCTTATGTTTAACTTAATTCAGGAAGATATGGCATGTTACTGTCACGTTAAATTTTGTAAAAGGCCTTTTGCAAATAGGCATTATAGTAAACATGTATTTATTCCTTGATTCTGGAAATTGATACACTGAAGATAGTTTATAACACTAAGGTTTTATCTGAAGTTTATATTTTTACCAAACTCAACCTCTGTAACATAGCCTCCAAAACAAAGAACAAGGAAAAAATTTAATGAACAATGAGAATAAGTGTCCCAAGATTGAGGCAATAATGGTTTGCTCTTAAATCCATTTGCCTGAAAGCTACAGTTTAAATTGTCCTAAGATTCATCATATAACTACGAGAGAGAGAGAGACAGAGAGGAGAAAGAGAGAGAGAGAAAGAGAGAGAGAGACAGACACAGGAGGTGGTAGGTTTGGAAAGAAACTAATATGTGCACTTGTATATATGTGCTTGTGAATAATTGCCTTATTTTTGTATGAATAATCCATAAAATCATGCTTATCATTTCAGTGAGTTCTTTAATCATGCACAGTATCTCTTAAATAAAATTTAGTTTTTTTTCTCTTTCCTTTCTATACACAGAATTTGAGCTGCAAAGAAGTGAAATTTGACTCAAGGCTTAACCAATTAAATATCCATCTTCTCCATTTGAACTGATTCAATATACTAAAATTGGAAGAAACCTTAAAATCTCTTGGTGGTTTTTATTATTATTTTAGGCCTTTTGATTTTATAAGCTCTGGATTTTCATCTTAAGTTTGAATACAAAGAGCAACTTAGCTTTGTAATGTGCCATGTGAAATCTCATATGTGTTTTCCTTCCCTGTGCCTCATTTTCCTGCATTCCTAGTGTATGATGAATCCTGTTCTCAGTTTACAGGTATGTGGACTATTTTGGATCATGTTCAAGCATTTCACATTCTAGAAAAAACAGCAGTGTTTTAAAGGGCCTCTTCATTAGAAGACCTCTGAGATTTCAGAGCCATACAAAAATGAAAGTTATTTTCACTCAAAGTAAATTGCTTTGTTTTGCGTTTCTCATTTATCTGAAAGTTGCATTCATCTTTAAGAGAGTTATTTGTTGACTTTCTCCTCTGCCTTTGAATGGAGAAAAGTATACTTTATGTTCTCTCAGCCAAAGTAATATGTTTAAATAAGTATCTACATTATGTATGTGAGCACATGTGAACAAGGGTTTAATATTCATTGAAAGTTTTATTTCTGTTTAGCTAATCCTACATTATATGACCACTTGAAATTATCAGTGATAAATTGCTGTTAGTTATGTATTGCATTTTTACAACTTTAGAGTAAGATTTTTGGTTCTTTTAAATAATGTCAAGAAGTGCAATCTTTTTGGTGCGTAGTTTACATAAAGTTTATTTATTTACATAGTCTGTAATTTGGCATTTGGCTAGAGAAATGTGTTAGAGGTGTTAGAAAAAATCTAAATAAATCAATAATTCTGAGATCTTCATTAAGTTTGTCTGGTAAGCTAATGGGCACTAAAAATATTACCATTTGTCTTGTGTAACTCCCAAATAGAGAAATGATCTAAACATGGAAGGGCAGAGAGAATTACTTGAATGAAATAAACATACTCCAAAGTTAAAAAAAAAAATGAAAATTCCAATTTTTAAGTATTTGCATAGGGATAGCACTGAAAGCCATGGAACTGAATGAAATCACCAGGGAATGTGTGTAGTTGAGAGGAGAGGGGGCCCAGAATAGAACGTCGCGACACTCCAACATTTGGTTACCAAAGGATAGAAGAGCTAGTGAAAGACGCAGAGAAGACCAAATAACAAGAAAATCAGAAGAGGTAGTGGAATGAATACTAACAGAGGAAATCTTTTTAAGAAAGAGGAAGTGATCACCAATAATAATTTCAACAAGGAGTCAAAGATCTTTGAAGTGATTTCTAAAAACATGCAGGTCATTATTAATTTAGGTAAGAATAATTTCCATAAAGTATTGGTAAAAATGATCTGCCTAGAGGGCGTATGTGAGCATTTGGTAATGGAGATTCTAAAAAGTATTAAGTGTTTTAACTGCAATGGGTTACACAGAAATAACATGGTATTTTATTTATTATTATTATTAGTGACAAGAAGATAGGTGGATACGGAGTATATTTTTGTTGTTATTAAGTTTGTTAGTTTTTAAACTTTCTATATGTTTGATAAGACATATTTGGTGATACAAAACACCCAAGAAAGAGAAAAAACTCATGCCTCAGGGGAAATAATAGACCACTGCTGAAAGAATTACATGAGAAGACAAAAGGAAATGGAAGCAGTAGGGATTTTGAGTATAGCTGGAAGAGTAATAGATTCGATAGTAAAACTATAAAGGGATTCACAACCAGTTGCATCTGTTTTCTCAGTGAAGTAGGTGGCAAGATCATATGTATAAAGAATTACTAAAATAGTATAAAAATTAGTTGAAAGGATAGGAGTCATGGTCATAAAATAGAATGCTTGAAATTGAGATTTTAGCGGTGGTATAATTTTGGGAGATGACAAAACCAAAAAAATGAGTATGTCTATGGGTAACTAATATGACAGAAGGAAAAGACATTTATTTGAAAGTGAGGAAGTCAAAGCTAAGTTATGGCACGTATCATCGAGAATTTGTTTCCTCTCAAATTTCAAAGAATAGAGACAATAAACAGTATAGATTAGTCTCTGGAATTCAAATCCTTTACCTTTTTATACATTTTCTCCACCTTCCCCTTACCTGTGGTTAATTTCTATATCCAGACTCAACACAGCCTACCCACTTTGATTTCCCTGTCTGAGCACAAATTTCATTTCCAAAATAAATTATATTAAAAAATCGTCCTATTCTGAAATATTAATACCTATTAGGGAGGGGTTCACTTCTAGCTTATTGAAAGTCTACATTAAATAGAAGATAAACTTAGGCTAAATTTACTTATTTTAATTGGAAGAAAAATATTGGCAAGCCTATTATCCTTGTTGAACTATCTCAAGGATAGAAAAACAGGTAGAACATTACAAAAAGTGTTTCTAGAAAGGTGCAAAAACACATGATAAAACTGGAGTTGGAGCAACATAAAGTGGGATAATAATGCTAAAAGTTAAGAGAAAAAAATAACAAAGGCAAATTTCACCAACTTCATTTTTTGTTCATATTATTTTGCCTGGGAGTCTCTGTAACATCAAAGCACTTCCAGGAAAAAAAAGGATTTTAAAAAGTGGGCAGTTTCTCCATATCAATTTTTTTTTCCAAAATGTTTAAACATTTTTAAAACCTCAATGAATTTGATTTGTATTGCATCACATATGAATGCTCTTTTCTGTAAAATAATAAGTTGGTGCAACCTGGGAGAGCCTGGTTGAGAAGGTTGCAAGTTCATTTCTTTATTTGGGGACCTTGGTTAGTTTTCATTTTCTACAGAAACACTGTTTCTCTATTTTCCTTTAGGTTTAATAAAATAGTGTATTTGCAAAAATATAGCCATGAAGTGTAGGTTTGCCATGAAAACATACTCATTGACATGGTAGCCTTCAATTTTCCTAGCTCTAATCAGGAATATCCAAAGCAACAGTGCGGCAATTAGTGATAAGATGATAAGTTGCTGGTATTTGGAGCGTAGTTTTTCCTCTGAGAACTGAGAGCTGTCCTGGGTTTTCTTGTGTTTTCCATTTCTTTTTATGGTTTTCGGAAAAATCCAACCCCAAGCAAATTTGTGAGGAGGCGGATAACAGAAGAGAAAAATATTTAATCATTGCCCATTGATATCCTACTCCAATCCTGCAGTATAATTGCTGCTGTTATTTCCAGTGTAGCTCTCAGAAAGCCAGGCAGGTCCCTCGATGCATCCCCTTAGCCAGTTTTTAAGTTTTTGCTTCCAATTACAATAACCTCTGAACAATTGCAAATCTGTAAAATATCTATGTGGATTTGAAAATTTTCATTTATTCCAACTCTCCTTAGGTTCTATTTTTATTGATGTTATCACCAAATGTTCCAACTTTTATGCATTAATTTGTACAGAAAGTTTTAAGTACCAACTGTACTTCAGGATAATTTAATATAAGAACAACCCAAATGAGTAAGAAAATTGAAACATTGTCCTATATGCTCTTTCTCTCTGGTTGTATCCAGACAGTGGCATGAATTACCATCTGTACACAAGTGACCTTGTGCTTCAGTCATGTTTGTAACGTCATTAAGGTTAAGCTTTGAAGCAAAGATGTTAAAATGTAACTTTGAGTAGTGGCTACTTACTGCTGTCTCTGTTATATTTTTTTCCTTTTGAATTCAACTTGAAAATACACAGAGAAGAGGAGGAGCACTGTGACCACAAAGACAGAGATTAGAGTGATGCAGCCACAAACACAAGACTGTCTCAGAAAATTCTATTTGCCAAGCTGTGGCCATACACGTCACATGAGCCATAAACTTACAAATGTGCCTGCCTGTGCTCTCAACACCCCTGGAGAATCCCAAGCTGTACGTCCTCCCACAATGGCCGGCCAGCCATCTTCCTCCTCCTCCACCTTTGCGTCCACCACCACTAGCACTTTTTCTGCTCATAAAATCGGGTCTCACCAAAGCACTTCAGGCTGGACTATTAAAAAGAGATGGACCCATAGAGATAGTTAGAATCTACTGACTGAAATTAAACAAGACAGTTTTAACAAAAGGAGGAAGCTTGTACCATCACCGAAGTCATGCAGTCTACTGTTTACTGTCTGAGACCTGCAGTATGTTGTCCTGAAATCTAACTCCAAAGTGTTATCAATTTGAGTTACAAATGTCTCAATTACTAGACTCTCTAGATTTTATTTGTTTTATTTCTATAATTGTTTTATAAACAATTTAGAGGCAAGAGCTATCTAAATGCAACTATTTTCCAAAAATATTTCAAGCAAAAGGCCCAATGTGATCTTAAAAATCAGAATGTATCATGTCTAGCACCTTAGTTAAATCTGGCTCACTGAAGTCGGAGATATTCCTTACTTTTTTATCTGCTGTCCACATTCATGCAGCTAAATAAAAACTTCATGAAGCCTTCACCAGGAACCTTATATTTTCCACAGTGCTCTGTCAAGGATTCTCTGAAGTCCATAGCGGGTTCACTGTGAGACCTAGTCCTCATCAGCCTACGTATTCAAATCCAATAATAGTGCACATCTTACTGGATTTTGTTTTTCCCTGCCAGTCTAGGGTTGCCAGATCTAGCAAGTAAGAATATAAGACATCCAAGTGAATTTGAATTTCAGATAAACAATATAACTTAAGTATACATATGTTCCATTAAGCAACAATTTTTAGCCTAAGTATGTCCCAAATATTGCATGAGTCATATTTATACTAAAATATATGTGTTATTTATCTGAAATTCAAATTTGACTGGGCATCCTATATTTTATTTAGCAACTTATCAGTCATTCCCTTGCAAAGTCAACAAGTGCTAGATTTCAGGGAGCCCCAGTTTGCCAGACATGTGTGCTTAGCAGCGTACACTACTCTAGTTTCAGCCAGGATCCCCATCACGTATGTCCTAAATATCGTGGAGGAAGAGGAGCTCTCATTACAGTGCGTGTGACTGAAGGCACAGGAGTAGCTTTGATACTGACATCCTTCTCTGCAGTTCCAACAATAAGGGTAGCAGAACCTCATCGATAGGAAACAAGGGGTTTCAGATCTTTACTGAACTTTCTAGTCTGAAAGGAAACAGCTACATAGATGATATCCTTGAAATATTCTCAGGTTAGCTTCTAATAACACGGTTTAGCAATTTCCCAGAAATGCCTATATTTCCACAGATAAATATTGTTTTGAGATGCCAAATAGAGTGTTGCTCAAAAGTCACCAAGCTGAAAAGCACACTTAGGGACAGTGTTTAACAACTGAGAGTCAGTCCTGTCTAGGAGACCAACATAAAACAGATAGTGAAGTTAAAAGACATATCTGCTTCAAATAAAAGTTTGATTTTTAATCTGCTAGCTAAATTTATATTTTGTATGAATAAAGGTAATAACCGCAGAGAATAAAGCACCTGGTATTTGTAACAGAGCAATATTTTGGATGCACTTATAATGTTTATAATATTATAAAACACCATGAACTGTATCAGTTTAAATAATTTGACTACTTTTGTGGGATAAAGGTTCATAAGAAAGATACTATAGAAATCATATAGGTAAACATTTGCAAAGTTGCTACTGCCATTGTACCAATATTAAAATGTGGTCTACCTTGCATCTTTTACTAATTTTTAAGCCATATTTTATATTGTAAACATTCGAGAACCTTGTAAATGCTGTGGCTTCATTAAACTATTGCTTATCATAAAAAATTCAACTTTAAGAGTACATATTTTAAATGTAGAGATTGGTAAACTTCAACAAATATGTATAACTTTGTTATCAACATGTAAATTAAGTGTTTTTATCTTTCCCAAAAGATCTTCCCTGTCCCTTTGCGGTCAATCCAATCTAATACCAACCCCAGGTAACATCTAATCTTTTTCTCTTAAAGATTATGGATTAGTTTGGCCTGTCCTACAATTTCATATAAATGGAATCATACACTAAATATTTTTTCATTTTTGGCTTAATTTATCCAACACACTTTTCAAATCCAGCCGTCTTATTGCATATATGAGTACTTTGCTACTTTTTACTTCTGTGCAATAGTGTACATTATGGATATAATACCATTTCAAGTTTTTTATGATTATTAATAAAGCAGCAATGAGCATTCAGGGACATATCCTTACATGGATATGTTTTATTTCTTTTGGGTAAAACCTAGGAGTAAATTCTTGCATCCTATGGCAAGCGTGTGTTGAATTTAGTAAGTAACTACTGAGAAATTTTCAGAAATGGTTGTACTCTTTTTTACACTCCCACCAGAAGTGTATACTGTTTGCAGTTACTCTGTACTAGTACGTGGTATTTTTTAAGTTACACTAATGTGTGCATAGTGGAATATCATTGTGGTTTTTATTTATAATTTTCTGAAGACTACTGATGCTGAGCACTTTTTATGTGTTATTGACCACTGATATAGTTTCTTCTTGAGGTGTCTGTTTAAATATTTTAACCATCACACTACACTCCCCAAAGCCCCTTGCTTATTACTAGTGAGCTATAGATTCTGTAAGTGTATGGGAATCTAAAAAGTATAAAATTAAAAGCTAAAATCAATTAAGAGACCTTCTAAGAAGTTTGACATTAAAAAGAGAGATAAGTATAAAATGATATATTGAGAGAGAAGTAAAATGGCCAAAAAAATTTAAAGGCTACTGATCACCTACTGTTATAAACTCTCTCCAAACACTGATGGTCTCACAGGTAGCTGCTGGAGAAATATAGGAGAAAAGCTTATTCTAACATAAGCACAATATTAAGGAAGAAAAATGTTGCCCTGATTACTAGCACCACGTTTGCTCTTCTGAGATTCTAGATCTTGAGCAAGTGCTGTAGGTTGATGGTTGAAGGTTTGGGTTAAAAACTATGGAGGCTGAGTAAAATTGCAAAAATCAAACAAAATCACTGAGAAGAAAAATTCTTCTTTGGCTCTACTTTCTGCTTACAAATTTAATTTCTGAGATAATTAAATGAGAATTCCTCTTTAAAAAGCCAATATGGAGATAATTTTGTTGTTATAAGGGCTTTCTATTTTAAAGCATAGTGCTGGGAACATTTTTTGCACTCAAAATAATTAGAAATAATTATTTTCAACATTATATAACTATAGATAATGCAACTGAGCAAATATAAATTCTATTGAAAATAGATCTTGGTTTTTAATATATTTGCTTCAAAGAACAGCTCTTCATAAAGAAATAAAACACCCTCTTAACATTTTGAAATAATAAAAAGAAATAAAACAAAGGCATTGATTTCACATTTCTTTCTGTGTCTTACAATGAAAACTATAGTCATTAATGCTTCTCGTCAACTAAATTTAACCATGTAACATAAGTAAGTCTTCATTTTACTCATTTAAATTTAACTTAATGTAAGAAATTTTATCATTTGTCTTATTAAAATAAGCTTCATTTTCTCAAGGGATATTTTCTTACTTCTTAGCCCTTAGAGTATGTAAGAATTAGAAGACATATGAATGATACCATAATGAGAGGAAATAAAATGAAACTGCAAAATTTTGAAAATGAAGCATTCACTAATTAACATAATAGAAAAAAAACTAAGGTGAGAAAGCGTCTTGAGATATATATTTGGAGTTAAAAGTGAAGGGAAAATAATGTGCATGAACCTCAATGATAAAAAAAAATCTGAAAAGAAATTAGTGTGCTTTTTTTCACCTGAGAGAAAAGGAAAAAAAATAACAGATATCTTTGAAAGATTCTTACTCAGATTAAGGCTATTTTATTATGTTTGTAACAAAATTAACTTTTCCCTTTAATCTTAGACTTTTCTACATACCAGGAAGCTCAGAGAGATCATATTTTCTGAACAAAAATGTCTGGCAATATATCTTTTTTTTGGATTTATGCATTGAAACACTGTAATGCTATAAAGATTGAAGCACTATTCCAAGTTAGGGTCTCAAACTGGCTGATTTAATATCTTAAAATGAAGCTACAGTTATCAAGAGAGTGTGGTATTGAAGAAAGGATAGATAATTAAATCAATGGAACAATAAAGAGAGTGCAGAGATAGAAACATACACACACACATATATATAATTAATTGATTTTAACAAAGATGCAAAGCTAATTCAAATATGCAAAGGATAATCTTTTCAACAAATGGTTCTAAGACAATGAAACATCCATATGCAAAAAAAAATGAACCTCTGTCATATAAAAATAGAGTATTCTATATTTCAGATATTATACTTTTGTTTCTGTGCATTCCATTTGAACTCATTTTACTTTTTCCCTTGCTCTCCTGATCCTTCCCATGTTTTCTTCTATATTGTTAAACACAGATATCATATTAATCATAATCTTGTAACATCTTTGTCTACTTACTACATCAATTCTGTCATTTTTAAGTATTTTCAGTTGTTTATTTTCCTTCAAATTATGGTTCATCTTTTCCTGCTTCTTTGCCTTGCTGTTTTGTTTTGTTTTGTTCTTTTTTAATTGCTTGCTGGGTGGTATGAATTCTACTTTATTGGGTCTAGGGTGTTATTTTGTTCTTTTTAAAAATGTTGGACTTTATGTAAGACACAGTTAAGTACTGGAATCTGTTTGGTCCTTTTAAAGCTTGCTTTTGAAAATTGCTAGGACAGGCTCAGAGCAGCTTTTAGTGTATGGCTACTTTAGCCCCACTACTAAGTCAGTATCAGTTTTGAGACTTTACCCAACCCTATGTATGTTAGGAAGTCTTCTACTCTAGCTGGTGCAAACACAAACTGTTCTCTGTGAGAACTCAAAAAGTGTTTGCCTTACTGCTTACCAGTGTTATTCAGTGAAAATCAGTACTCAGGAGACTCAAGAAGAAGCCTCTAGAGATCTTGGGTGAGCTCTCTCTTTGCAGTTTTCTTCTTTCAGACATTCTGCCCCACAGATTCTAGGCACCATGAAATCCAGTCTCTATCTTAATTTAGCAAGATTGCCTGACTGTTTTGGTTTCTCCCTCCCTTCATTTTGGTGTGGAAACCACCTCCAGGCAGTAAGATAGGGGCAATCATAGGACTCACCTTTTACGTGTTTTCTTGGAAGTCTAGTCTTATATTGCTTATTGTCCAATATATAGAAAACAAAACACATGTTCTATATGTGTTTTTTTATTCTTTCTGTTTTTCCAGTTGCTTAACATATGGACTGCCATGTGAGTTTTATTTAACTCAGGCTAGTTTTGAGCCCGGGCCATGTGAAGCAAAACCCTGCAGTTGGTTTGTGAAAATCTTACTTGTTGATGTTCTTATTGCTACAATTAATATTGACAATTTAATTCTAAAAATGTGGATTTCATTGCATATAACTCATGCACAGAAAACAAAGAAAAATAACAAATTAGACATGATTATTTTGTTTTAATAAAAGTGTTTTTTTCTAGTGTGGCAATCAATGTGTTAATGTAAGAGAGTGAAGTCTGGTCCCATTTTCTTCTTATAACCAAAATCAGAAATCCCAGAAATCCCATACAGCCTTTAATATACAAATAATATGAATTTGCAATCATCACTGATGTGATTTAAATGAATGAATGAATAATCAAAGTAATCATTCAGTTAATTAATAAATAAGCAATTGTTTACTGTGCTGCCAATATGTATTCCATCATTTTCTGTATGCTAATGTAGCATCTATGTGTCACAGGGCTTTGGAGGTGAAGTATGCAATCTATTTAGAAATAGAAAATTATTATATGACTTAATAACAAAGTACCTATGTGCTAATTAGTTTTGTATGACTCCAAATTTCATTAGCAGTTCAAGGAAGGTAATGATTAGTATAGACGGATTAACTGAAGTTACACAAACAAAGTAAAACTTTAATTAGACCTTGAATTATGGATGATACATGTGAGCAAGAAGGGAAGGGGGACATTGGAGTGGGGGAAACATGATAACTAAATACATAACGTTGGAGTGGGGTGGGGGTGGATGTGACAGACATCTTGAGAAGAGCAGCATGACAGAAGAAAGCATCAGACAGATTATTTAACCTCACTGAACTTCCGAGTCATCATCTGCAGCCTCTCTTTTTCTATTTCAAAGACTGTAGTTTTCCAATATGCAATGTTAAGTGAACACCCTCTTGGCTATAACTATACATTATTTTCAAATGCAACCTTTCCATGTCCACTCTCAAGTACACTATAAATTTAAACCAAGATAACAGTTGTTATCATGTACTCATCTATGCCTGAACTAAATTCTTTATATACATGACACTGATATTACTCATCTCAGAAATAAAGCCTGAGATCCTCAATTTTTAAGTTTCTTCATTTAAAAAAACTTACTTCTGACTATTTAAAAAATAAGAAAACAAATGTTAAATGACTTACATTTTTTTCCTGTATAGTCTTTTATTTATTATGCTCAGCATATACAAAATATAAATATATCTGTATAAGAAGAGCTGTAACAAACTGACAGTTGATATCTAAAACTACTTTGCCATTTGAAGTGCAAAAAACCCAATCATTTTCATTTACCTGGGTAAAAAATATATATAACAGTAGAACATTATGAGTACATTCTGAATTACTGATAATATGCTAATACCAATATTTCAGTTGTAGCAATCTAGTATAAATTTTTTTCAGTCATAGTCATTCTTATGCATATAACAATTAGAGTTGAGAAAGTCCTACTTGCCAAGTCATTCTAGCACTTTTAGACTGGTATGGTTGAAATATGGCTTTCAGAATTGTCTCCCAGAATCTTCCAGTGTCATGAACAAGGCCTTGAATGATAATTTTTTTTTCGAATTTATGAATATAATGAAAATGTGGGTGATGCTTCATTTTTCAGATTTACTGCATGGGTCTATAAACTTATTCTAACAATGCCTAAAATATTTTGAACTTTATTCCAAAACACTTCAGAGAAGAGTTAGCATAATTTTAAATATCTGCAGTAATAGCAATACTTTTTTTGAGGGGAGAGGTTGAGAGGTAGAAATAATATTTATAAATATTTAAAATTCATTGGACTCAAGACTACTGAATAGCATTCTGGGTAAATCATGAAAATAAAACAAACAACTAAATAAAACAAATCTCTAAAAATTATGATAAAGGATTTTGTATGACTCCTTGCCTGTGGGAGTCAATGAAATGGAACAGTTCTAGGGAAACTTGGTCTAAAGAATGTAAATGAAGTAGTCACTAGCAATGACATTACTGTGACATGCAACATTTGATTAAACATTTAAGTTCTGGTGTGCTTCTTATAACATGTCTCATAATTTTGTAGTTACCCCTTATGACCTGATGTACATTAAGTACTGGTTTTTAACTGTTTTCTGGTTTTACATTCAAACTACCACACTTGGTATGTATATTGAATGATCCTGTATAGATGATTAGAAATAAATTAATATGGAATACCATACTCATTTATCAATAATACAAAATAAATTTATGAAAAACAATGAGTTTCCAGTATTTATTTCCATATGCATGATCTTACTTGAGCCTTCTAGGGCTCTTCTTATAAAATGTATTTGCATATTACCATATTCATATTACATTCCCAGCCCACTATAGAATAAACCTCTAAAATATATGGCATAGTATGAGTTGATTGAATAACTCCTTTATCTATGTCTCTTTTTTGCTGCTTTTGTTTTGTTTTCTACTGCATTCTTATTTATAACCATCTATTCTTCCTTGAAGTTCCCACTGCTATCAACTATTAGAAAACCACTACAGCAAAAAGGTTTAATAGATACAAAAACAAAGTTACATAGAAGGAATAAGATCTAGTGTTCAGCAGCACAATAGGGGAGACTATAGTTAACAATAATTTATTGTATATTTCAAAATATTAATAACTAAGAGAATGGAATTAGAATGTTCTTAACACAAAGAAATGATAAATGCTTGAGGTGCTGGTTACCCCAATTCCCCCCATTTGCTCATTACAATTGAAGATTTGTATGAAAATATCACATGCATTCCAAAAATACATACAACCATCATTTATCCATAATAATTAAAAATAAAACAAAATTTTAAAAAAGAATACAGTCAGGTATAGGCAATAAAGACTGAGGTTGGCTCAGCTGAGGGTGAAGGTGAAATTTTTCAGAAATGTGGACACTTTTATTTATGTGAAAGAGTCAGGAGAAGAACTGGCCACAATAGTAAAGCACATTATCAAGAGAATTGGGAAAAACAGAAAAAAAATAGTGGAAACTAGTATACTGTTTGCTTATAAAAATTGAGTTGTAAATCAGAGCTCTAGGAAAGCTCCGCCTCCAACACTCTTTTCCAACTATCTCATTTCCAATACTTTCATAAACACTTCCTTTCATTTGATATGCTGAAAATAGTCTTTAGATGCAAGCTTTATCTGATACATAAAACACCTTATAGCCATTAAATTATCATAGCCAAAATTTTGTTTTGTTTGTTTTTCTTCTTGTCTACAGAGATAGGACAGAAAAATCAATTGGGAGCCTAAATTGTGTCTCTTGTAATAGCCATGTCACATTTCTACATATACTTTAGGCTCAGAGGAGTGTAGTTTAAAAGTTAATATAATGCTTTGTCTAAAGAGTGTGTGCGTTTGTGTGTGTGTGTAGTCCCCCATGTGTGTGTGTGTGTGTGTGTGTGTGTGTGTGTGTGTATGCTTGTGCAGTCCTCCATCCTCAGACTAAACTCTAAACTCTTTAGATGTTCTATGTTTTATGGCATCATTATGCAGGGTCTAATTCTAAGGCCTCATATTTAAGAAATCCATTTTTCCACCCTCATTCAAGTGTTATATCCCTCCATGGGTTGATTTACAAGCCTAAACTAAAAAGAATGTTTTATGTATCAGCAAATCCATTTATTTTTAACAATGGGAGATATATCTTAATTCTTACAAAGATATCTCTCTTTGAATATCTGGCACTTGGAAGGTTTTATCACTAATTAGAAAGCTGCTGGCTCTTCAATTAGTAACTAGATATCCTTAAAGAATTTTTTATCAGACTGATACTATTTGGTGAGTCACATTTTCCTACCACAAATTCAGTGTCCCATACTGTTTAATATATATGCACTAGGTAAAGACAAAGAGTAAAATAGTAGTTACCAGTTTTTTTGTTTGGAGGTGGGCTGGTTGGGGAAACATTGGTCAAAGGATACAAAATTTCAGTTAGGAGGAATAAGTTATATTGTGCAACATAGTGACTATAAGAAATAGCAATGTATTGCATTCTTGAAAATCTCTAACAGAGTAGTGTTCTCACCATAAAAATGATAAGTATTTGAGGTAATGCATAGGTAACTTAGCTGGGTTTAGCCATTCCACAATGTATACGTGTTCTAAAACAGAGGTCCCCAACCTTTAATGAGTTGTATAATTATATCATTATATATTACAATGTAATTATAATAGAAATAAAGTACACAATAAATGTAATGTCCTTGAATCATCCCAAAACCGTCCCACCCAGCAGTCTGTGGAAAATTGTCTTCCATGAAAACAGACCCTGTTGCCAAAAAGTGGAGACTGCTGTTCTAAAACACAATGTTGTACATGATAGTACATACAATTTTTATTGTCAATTAAAATTAATTAACTAATTATAATATATATACTAGGATCTCTTTCTTCTCAGATATTATCAAGGCATATGAAAAATTACTCAATACTGTATCATTCTCTATTTACAGATACCATGAGGATCATGATCATTTTTTATCAGTTCTTCTTATGCATTTTTATTTGTTTTTCACACAACCATAATATTCAATTCAATTTAGAAAATACAGTCTTTAACTTAAAGAATCATAGCCTTTACCTCCAAAAGAATGTTGGATAGTCACGGTGCTACTATTCCAGTCTCTCAGAATACTTCTGATATTAGCCATTGCTGTTACCACCTGTTCCATTCTGTGACCACTGAGCATCCCATAGAAAACATCCATCATGTGTGATTCTGCTCCCTTTCGTCAGGGCTTTCTCTGAAGCCATGAGTTCCTGCTCAGCTCCGTCCCAACATAGGAGCAACCCAGAAGTGTGGGACAGTTATCTCTCTCAGGGATGATCCTCACCCAATGGGGAATAAGAGCCAATCTGACTGTTGCACAATCATGTCTTGGAGGCATTTTATATACTACTCAGAGTCACTGTGGGGTTGGTAGAGCAGCAATCTTGATTATATACTTCTGTCGGACTTTCCTCTTCCAATTCCCCATACCCACTCTTTGAATTATATTCCCCCAAACTGCTGACACCTAAGCCCTTGTGTTAAGCTTCTCTGATTTTAAGGAAACTCAAATTAAGAAGGAGAACAAACTTAAAAATAATGTAATGCAATTCTTACAATTTACAACGAAGGAAACAAAGAACCAGAGCATCTAATTAACTTAGAGTGAAAACACAAAATAAAATACTATAAAAATAGGCCGGGCGCGGTGGCTCACGCCTGTAATCCTAGCTCTGGGAGGCCGAGGCGGGTGGATCGCTCGAGGTCAGGAGTTCGAGACCAGCCTGAGCAAGAGTGAGACCCCGTCTCTACTAAAAATAGAAAGAAATTATCTGGCCAACTAAAAAATATATATACAAAAAAATTAGCCGGGCATGGTGGCTCATGCCTGTAGTCCCAGCTACTAGGGAGGCTGAGGCAGTAGGATCGCTTAAGCCCAGGAGTCTGAGGTTGCTGTGAGCTAGGCTGATGCCACGGCACTCACTCTAGCCCGGGCAACAAAGTGACACTCTGTCTCAAAAAAAAAAAAATAAATAAAAAAAATAAAATAAAATAAAATACTATAAAAATAGTACTAGAACAAGTATATATATAACTTTAGTTCTATAAGTTAGTATTAAATGCGTCTCCAAACTAGGTACTGGAAGATAAGAGCTAGTCATTGTTTCACATATATATATATGCATATACACATACAACATATATATATATATCTTATATATGTATACAACATATACATGTATATCTACATATAAACTTATAGAGGTAATATCAATCCTGATATCCCTCAATAACTGTCATATCAACTATGCCCAAATGACATGCTACTTCAATGGAAATTATCAAAAGACAAATTCAGAACAGAAGTCTGTATTAATTAAATCCTTAAGGACATGCAATGCTTATTATTATGTCCCCTTATCGTATATACTAAATATGTAAATACTTTATTCTCTGTGTTAGAAATGCGAATTATGTCTACCCAAGGTCTCATGATTATATGTGACTCCTTGTGATCTATTTGGATAGGCCTTAAATCAAAAAGTGAGAAGAATTCTTATGAAGTTTAAAATAAATTGAATACTTGAATATCAGAATCTTGAGAGGGAAAAATGACTGTAACATAAATCTGCTTCAGCAATAAGACAAATCAGTAATTTTCTTTTAGCAATAGAAATCTTTCCATGACAGCTAGCTACAGCAGAAAATTATTGAGGCATAATGAAAGGCAAGAGCTTTTCAGATATAGAAAGTGTGTCCATGAGGGAAAAAATTAATTGCTTAGAAACACTGTGTGAAACAGAGGGACACAATTCTATCTAGTAAGATAATGTTCTTTTTCACCACATATATAATTTCATGTTGAGTTTTTATTTTCCCTTACAGATTTCAATTTATGTTATGATGACCAAAGCTTGCATGTATATGTATCTATTACTATTTTTTATCTTGTTCACATAAAAATAATTCCTACCTTCACAGTGGACATTACAATTTTCACTGTGAAACAACTGACATTATAACCTTGATTTCTAGATCACAGATTTTAAACAAGTGTCTATTTATCCTCATAGAAAGGTGACCATCTTTGAAAAATAAATTGCTACAGTATCATTTTTATTAATATTAATGTTTTGATAAAAATACTTCCTTGAAATTAATATTTTATGTATAATACCTATACGCTAAATAAGTATTAAAATCATAACTCAATTTGCCTCCCTTAATGTTTGTTTCTCTAATGAGTAGAGTATTTTTCAGGCATAGAGTTGTGTTGATAAATGGCCTAAATTTCCATGGCCAGCCAGATTTCTCTTTTCCTTTTCTCTGGCCTCCTGGGACATTTTGCAATGTAGATACTCACCAAAGGTCTGCTGAATTCAATTGGTTACTATCACATGATCTCTTCATCAATCTACCTTAAAGTTTCTGTGAGTAGCATTCTTCATCTGCTTTCTTCACCGCTATGTAACCAGCACCTGGCACATAGAAGGTATTCCATAAATGTTTGTTGAAAGACTGAGTGAACTCCCACATTTTTAACCTCTGATGTTTTTCAATTTTAAATATTAAGAATTAATTTATATGCAGAGAATTTACCCTTTATAGTATACAGTTGTGAGTATTGACACAGCTTACAGTTATGAATCTACCACTCAATTAAGAACAGTTCTAGCAACTCCAAAGTTTTCCCAGCGGCCCACTCCTGGACTCAGCACTGGGAAATCACTGATTTGTCCCTACAATTTTAACTTTGCAAGAATATCTTTTAAATGGAAATATACAAAATGGAGGGTTTTTAATTTTTTTTTCTAGCTGGATTCTCTTTTTACTTGGCATATTGTATTTGAGACTAATTCATATTATTGCATGTACATTATCACTTTTAAAAGTAAAATCCTCATTAATTAGGCCAGGAAATGGACATCATATATTTATATAGAACTCATTTATTTTAAAACTTTATAATTCTAAGGATGCCCTCTAAAGTGTACCATTTGTGATTATACTTGGCCCTGTACAATAAAACAATAAAAATCATACAAATAAAAAATAATACAGTATGACTATTTACATAGCATTTACATTTATATTAGGTATTATGAGTAAGCTGGATATGATTAAAAGAATACAGGAGAATGTCAGTAGGTTATATGTAAATCCTAGGCCATTTTATATAAGAGATTTGAGCCTTCATGGATTTTGGTATCCTAAGCAGTCCTAGAATCAATCTCCTAAAGATAATTGAGGGATGATTGTACTTCGCTAAAACTCCATAAAGAAACAGAACCGAATCACAACCAGCACTTTTGAGGAAAAAGACCACTTTAATAAAATTTTAACTCTAATCCATTATTTATTTTAAATATTCTCTAATGCAGTGTCATTTCTATTCAGGTTAGAATCCTAAAATGGAGAGCAAGTTGAATATAATAATGTCAGGAGAGGAGTGTAGTGGAGGAATAAGAACTAAAAGATATACTGGGGGAAAAAAGAAGGAAAAAAGCAGGAGTAGACTAATAGAGAAGAGCAGTGGTGAAATCTGTAAAGAGAATAAGGTGGTTAAAAGGCAGGAACAAAAGATAAGCAAATAGGAAGTGGGGACAACTAGCTAAGACAGAAAAACTGAGTGGTGAGTTTTTGACAAGATTTTATCAAGCTTAACAGGAAATACATAAATACTTTGGAAATCTCTGAAAAGAGCTTGTAGATCAGAAACTCTTAAGAGAGCAGTTTAGTCAACAGGTACAAAGTTACTGTTACACTGGAGGAATAAGTTCTTTTCTTTTCAAGCTCATCTCTGAATTTATTCATTCACTTTTTAAATTTTATTTATAATTGATACATAATTATACATAGTTATAAGGTACCATCTGATGTTTCAATACACGTGTACTTGTATAATGATCACATCAGGATAATTAGCATATTCATCAATTTAAACGTTTATTATTTCATTGTGGGGATAACTTTCAAAATCCTCTCTTTTAGTTATCTTGAAATACATAATACATTATTCTGCGCTATAGTTACCCTACTATGTAATAGAATACCAGAACTTATTCCTCCTGTCTAACAGTAACTTTGTACCTGTTGACTAAACTCTACTTGAAATCCTCCCTACTCTATACTCAGCCTCTGGTATTCACTGTTTTACTCTCTACTTTTATATCAACTTTTTTAGATTCCACATATGAGTGACATTATATAATGTTTGTCTTTCTGTGTCTAGCTTATTTCAGTAAACCTGAAGAATGGGAAAAGTGTTTGCAAACTATGCATGTGACAAGCAGTTAATATCCAGAATATATAAGACACTAAAACAACTCAATAGCAAAAAATAATAAAAAAAATAAAAAATAAAAACCCCACAAATATTTCTGTTAAAAAATGAGCAAAAGCCCTGAATAGACATTCCTCAGAGAAGATATACTAATGGCCAACAGGTATGTGACAAAATATTCAACATCGTAATCATCAGAAAAAGGCAAATCAAAACCACAATGAGATATCACTTTATCCCAGCTAGAATGGCTATTATCAAAAAGACAAAGAATAACAAATATTAGTGAGGATGTGGAGAAAGGAGAACTCTTATACTCTTTTGGTGGAAATGTAATTTAGTACGCCCATTATGGGTTCCTCAAAAAATTAATAATAGAATGATTAATAGATATTTTATTTTTATCATAAATATATAAGAATCTGATAACAATTAGGGACATAATTCTAAGAATTTTGCATAAATATATATTAACACAATTTGACATTCAAGCTCACAGATATCACCAACAACCCAAAGTTTATCTGTGGATCCTTATCAGCTGTGTTACAAACATCTGTTTTAGAAAATTTACTATAGAGGTCTAAACAAGGCACTTGTACCACCAAAGGTAAAAATTCTTTCAAACACTGTTTTTCTTCTAATACTATCCTCTCAAAGTATTTTTTGCAACTTAGATACTTTGTGCCATTCAGTTACATTAACTCTAATGATACGGAGAATTGATAAAAAGGAAAACAATTCTCCATATACAATGATGATGTATGGCAAAGAACTTCTTGTATGTACATTATCTTACTTAAGGAAATACAAAATATTGAAGACCATACTTAAACATAAAAAATATTGTTCTATGGGTCTGTAAATTAAAGTCTTTATTTATCATTTCTTTTCAAAATGCATCATGTTAAGGAACATGAATTGGTAATGATAATCAATAAAATGAGAAGGAATATTTCACACCTACTTTCTCAGTTTTTCCTTATCGGGATTTGTTTCCCTATAAGTCTGGTCATTCCTGGCGTATTTGTCCTTTTCCTGCTGATTCTTGCTCCCTCTGATTCACTTTACGCTACACCTGTCTTTGACTGCAGCCTAAGTACCTTTACACATTTTTCCTTCTACACTCCTCTTGCACTGCATCTGCTCAGCACAGATGGAATTCTTTCCATAATTCCTAGCTATTCACCTTCAGTAAACTTTTTTTTTTTTTTTTTAACAATGACAGTTGAACAGAACACTGACCTGACTTCAGGTAGCCATAACTTCTTTTTTACAATATTAAACTCAAAGAAAAATCTATTTTTCCACTATTTCCAAAATATTTCTGAGGAATAGTGGCTCATATTTTCAAATCTAAGGATACTTTTTAAAACTTACAAATGAAGATCTGGTACTCTGTGCACGTATCCATGCTGTTATATTTATCCCCTTGAGGAAACAGTTCTCTGGCTGAGCTCCAGATGTCAAAATGAGTGTGGATTTGCAGGTTTAATCTGTCCTTAAATTACTTTTTACAGATTTGTGCAATTTCTTTGGGGAGCAATAAAAATTGCTGTATTTGAATTAGAAAAGTTCTTCATATCTGGGATAAAAATGTGAATTAATTTAGTCATTTATTTTGGAAAAACTAATACCTACTTTTGTTATGTTTGAGTTTTCCTTCTGGCATGCCACATCTTTACCTTTCTACCAACTCCCTGCTGCCTTTCTCCTTCTCTCTATGAGCCTATTGCTGATATGCCGCATTGCTGATATGCTGAGACATCAACACTCGCTCTAGTAACGTCCCCAGCTACTCTAGTGAATACTCATTTACACAGGGCTATTTATCTCTGCTGGAAGGGCAGGGGAAGTGCAGTGAGAGTATACAAGATAAGAAATAAAACCAGACTGAGACATGGATGGTGAATGACTAATAACCTGTATAATGTGTTATTAATCCCCTGTGGATTTACATTTAAAATCGTAATCTAGTTAATATTAAATCTTCTCATAACTTTAGTTTTTCTTTCCATTTTTTGTATGAATATAGATATATATATATATGCCCTTTAAATGTATAAAAAGATAAGTATTCAGTTGACCTGAGGTAGTCTTGTACAGAAAGGAAACGCAATGAGAAAGAAAGGACTCTCTGTGAGCAGATAGATTTCCCAGGAATACAGGGCAGAGTTTTATGGCTGAACTAATTTGTGAATGGAATATGTAAATTCTGCTGCATCTCTTTGTTGTCCTTCAAATTAAGAAAGTTGTTGATCAGATCAGTTACAGATACTCAGGTCTTTATGGACTCTGTTTCATCCATATCTCCGGAAGTGGGTCACTCAATACCTTGCTCTGTAGTCAGTATGAAGTCAGTATAATACAATAGCCATTTAAGAATACTCCCATCCTCCAGTTTTTCCTGATTCTGATTTATTCTAAACAACCCAGAAGATTTAACCACATATGATTAATAATTTCCTTCTTTGCTTAGCTTTGTAAATTTCTATTAAATCATCTTTTCTAAATGTGGGAACAGATTGGTTTAATAATTTTTCCAAGTAAAAAATCACATCAGCTAAAATAAAATTCCCATTTTCTTTTTATCATACCTACCAGGGCCATCCACCACCCACCCACCCCTGACACCCCGATGTGCTCTTACTTGGACTGGTTTCACTGTAGAATTTGAGTAGAGCTATCAAAATGGAATTTTCATTCTCCACTTTTGCTCATTGGAGCGCTTGCTTTCTGAGTCAATTGGCTTGTGTTGTTTTAAAAGGGGCTCTGTTTTCTGATAGCTTCCTAATAAAAGAAGAGATCCTTATGAGACAAATTATTACGTCTTTGTGTTTGATAAAATATTCTTTATCTGTTATACATTTGTTTGATAATGTGGTTAAGTATAGAAATATAGATTGAAGATGATTTTCACTCATGATAAGGAGGGCATATTTTCCAGTAACTTCTAGAATTCAAGTTTGCCAGATAGGATTCTAGATTATAGTTTTTCTTTGTAGGCCACAGAATCTGTATATGTTACACAAAGGAAATAAGAGTGGTAGGAATAGTTCTTAGTGGCCACTCAGCAGGTGCAGACCAGTGGGATGTTTAAGGCAAAATTTTCTGAAAAACATTCAAAAACACCAATGAAGCACAATTTGATTGGTAAATATTAAGAAATAAATACATGTATATAAACTTTATGTTCTTAAATATTTCCTCTGAAATAGAATGTCCTATAAATCAAATTACAATTTTTAATTATATACTTTTTATTTAAACACGTTTAAAAATGGCCCAGGATTAGGTCAATACTCAAAATTTCCAATATGATAAAGGTCCTAATTAAGTTTTTTTTATGGTTTGCATTTATTCTTATTTTTTGGAAAAATTCATTTGGCCATAAGTTTGTTATACATACTTCGCTTGACATTGAAAGTATAGTAATGAAATATTCAAACATAAACCTTTAATATGGCAAAGCTTTTAGATATGTAGCATCAACTCTAAGAACTATAGGGAAAAACTGAGAAATCTACAAATAATAATCAGAAATTTTAACACACTTCTCTCTATAACTGATAGAATGAGTAAAAAGAAAATGAATACAGAATGGAAAAGTTGAATATTACGATCAGCCAACTTGAAACAATTGACATGTTTATAGAATACTTTATCAACAATAGTTTCTTTTCAAGTGTAGATGGGATATTTACAAAGGTAGCCTATATTCTGGGCCAGAAAACAAATCTTAATAAATTTAAAAGAATTTAAGTTGTACCTAATATATACTCTCCAAGGATTAGAAACTAAATAATGTGCTTCTAAATAACTTATGAGTGAAAGAAAAAAAGGATATTAGAAAATATCTTAAACTCAATGAAAATAAAAACACAAAAATAAATATTAATGGGATGCTACTAAAATAGTGATTACAGAAAAATATATAGCATCCAATGGATATATTAGAAATAAAGAAAGGTCTCAAATCAATGACCTCAGCTTCCACTTTAAGAAACTGCAAAAAAAAAAAAAAAGAAAAAGAAATTCAAGGAAAACAAGAAATATGATTTAATAATAATGGCAAAAAATCAAAGAAATGAAAGCAATAATGTAACTATAGATTAAAAATTCAGAAAGGCTAATAAGGACATATCATGAATAATTATTTGTGAATAAATTTGATTATTTAGATGAAATGGATAAATTGCTTTAAGTACAGCAGCTAGTAAAGTTCATTAAAATTATAAAGCAAGAATAGTCCTATGTAATACATTACAATTATATTTTAAATAATTCCCATAAAGAAAACTTAAGGCCCAGATGACTTCGCTAGTGAATTCTACCAAACATTGTATTAACAAATAATGCCGATGCTACACAAACTCTTCCAGAGTATTGAAAAGAAGGAAATACTTGCTAAACTATTACAGGATGATCTTCATTACCCAAATACCAGAATCAGAAAAAGAGATTGCAAGAAAAGAAAATGACAGACCAATGTTTTTCATTACCATATTTTAAAAAATGTAAACATAATTATAGCAAATCAAATCCAACCATATATAAAAAGTTAAAATATCATGATCAACTATAGTTGATTCGAGGAATGAGAGACTGGTTTAATATCTGAAAATCAATCAAGTAATTTACCATTTTAACAAAATAAAGAAAAGGTATAAGGTTATCATTAGATACAGAAAAGCACTTGAAAAAATCCAACTCCCTTAAGTGATAAAAACACTTAATAAATGAGGAATAGAAGGGAAATTCTTCAACCCAATAAAGAGTATGAACAAAATACTTACAGCTAATACAATATATCATGGTAAGAGACTGAATGCTTTCTCCCAAATATCAAGAGCAAGTCAAAGATGTTCATTCTCACCAATTCCTTTGAATATTGTAGAGAAGGTTTTAGCCAGTGCAATGCGGTAAGAAAGGAAAATTTATTTTAAAATAAAGATTGGATAAGAATAAGGAAAAATTAATTGCTTCAAAGATTATGTGATTATTTATGTAAAAAATTGGATTAAACCACAAAAAAGCTTCTAGAAATAAGTTTATAACGTTTACCTCATACAAGATGAATATACCCAAATCAATTTCTATATACCACTAAGAAAATCACAAAGTACGCAAATAATATAAAATACAATAGCATCAAAAATATGAATTACTTGAGAACAAATTGGTCAAAAAATGAGAAAAACTTGTACACTGAAACCTACAAAATACATATGAAAGAAATTTAAAAAAAGCTTTAACCAAAGGGAAAGTTATTAATATAATGCTGGGTTGAAAGGCATCAATATTTTAAAGCAATAATTTCTCACTAAACTGATGTATGGATTCAACGCAATCTCAATCTCAATTATAGCAGGCATTTTTGTAAAAGCTGACAAGCCATTTCTAAAATTCATATGAAAATGCAAAGAAACTGGAGCAGCTGACAGCCTCTGGAAAAGGTTAAAGTTAGAGAGTGAACATTACAGTAATCAAGAAAGTGTGACCTTGGCATAAAGATATACAAACAGATCAATAGTATGGAGCACATATTCCAGAAGAAGACCTGTACGTGTGTGCATAACTGATTTCTACACTAGTGTAAAGTCATTTTATTGGACAAAAGATTGCCTTTTCCACAAACTTTGACAAAACATTTAGATATCCACCTGACAATTTCTAATCTTAAAAATTTGGATCTACACCTCATTCTATATATAAAAATTAATTTACAACATATCACAGACCTAAATGTAAGTTATAAAAATATGAACTTTTAGACAAAACCATAGGGTGAAATCTTTGTCACCTTGGGTGAGACAAAATTTTCTTCAATACAACACCAAAAGCATGACAAATAAAGGAACAATTAGATAAATTGAACTTCATCAAATTTTTTAAAATTCTGTTTCTCAAACAATTCTGTTGAGGGGGTGAAAAGACAATCACAGACTGGAAAAAATATTTGTAAATCATCTATCTGCTATTTCTCCATTTCATTAACTTGCAATGTGAGAGCCTTAGGAGGCCAATGCCTCTTCTCCACCCACTACAAAGAGAATGAAAAGTCCTATGATTTCCCATGTTGTAGGAATAGAGATGATGTGAGATCAGAAATAGAAGGTGGGAGTATCAGAGAGGCAGTGGAGGCAATAATAACAGTAAATTAATGTCAAAATAATAACAGCCATTTAATAGTAAATAATAATAGTTAATTTAAGTCCAAAAAGCACAGGGCACTTTATATCCAAAATCTTTAACAGTAAGGATAAACCCTCAAGGATTACTATTAATATCCGTATTTTATATAAATGCAATTGCACTAGGGTTTATGTATATTAAGATAATGTTTCTATTAAATGAAAGAGCATGGATGTGACTTCAGTTCTATTCAAATCCAAACATAATAGCCTTTCCTCTACATCAAAATGTTAAAAGCAAAACACTTAGATTTCTCGTTTTATCACAAAGAGATTTGTATTTGTTGATTTCTCTTAAGGTTTAAGCAAGGGACTTCTTTTTTTTTTTTATTTCAGCTCATCATGGGGGTACATAAGTTCAGGTCATATACATTGTCCATGTCCCGCCCATCCCCCCGAGTCAGAGTCCCAAGCGCGTCCATTCTCATTCTCCAGACAGTGCACCTGGCACTCATCATGTAGTCATACCTCCGTCCCCTCCCCCCCCACCTCCCCAGGTCTGCACCTTCAAGCATGACCATTCCCCAGAGGGTGTGCAACGCACTCATCATGTAGGCATACACCCACCCCCTCCCCCCACCCCCCATCCCAGTCTGATATCCAATTGGTATCCTTCCCCGATGTACATTTAGGTGATGATCAGGGAAACCAGTTTTCTGGTGAGTACATGTGATGCTTGTTTTTCCATTCTTTGGATACTTCACTTAATATAATGGGTTCCAGCTCTCTCCAGGAGAACCAAAGAGATGTCATATCATCGTTATTTCTTATAGCTGAGTAGTACTCTATGGTATACATATACCACAGTTTACTAATCCATTCGTGGATTGATGGGCACTTGGGTTGTTTCCACATCTTTGCAATTGTGAATTGTGCTGCTATAAACATTCGGGTACAGGTGTCTTTGTTAAAGAATGACTTTTGTTCTTCTGGGTAGATGCCCAATAATGGGATTGCTGGATCAAATGGTAGGTCTACTTGAATCTGTTTAAGGTATCTCCATATTGCTTTCCATAGGGGTTGCACTAGTTTGCATTCCCACCAGCAGTGTATGAGTGTTCCTGTCTCTCTGCATCCACGCCAACATGTGTTGTTTTGGGATTTTTTGACAAAGGCCATTCTCACCGGAGTTAAGTGGTATCTCACTGTGGTTTTTATTTGCATTTCCCTGATGATTAGGGATGTTGAGCATTTTTTCATATGTTTTTTAGCCATTCTTATGTCTTCTTTTGAAAAATTTCTATTCATGTCATTTGTCCATTTTTTGATAGGATTGTTTGATTTTTTCTTGCTGATTTTCCTGAGTTCTAAATAGATTCTTGTTATCAGTCTTTTATCTGATGTGTAGTATGCGAAAATTTTTTCCCATTCTATAGGCTGTCTGTTTATTTTCATGACTGTTTCTTTGGTTAACAAATTCAGTAAAGTCTCAGGTTACAAAGTCAATACACACAAATCAGAGGCATTCGTATATGCCAATACCATTCAATCAGAGAACCAAATTAAGGACTCAATACCTTTCAAAATAGCAACAAAGAAAATAAAATATCTAGGAATATATTTAACTAAAGAGGTAAAGGACCTCTATAAAGAGAACTATGAAACGCTAAGGAACGAAATTGCAGAACACGTAAATAAGTGGAAATCCATACCATGCTCATGGATTGGAAGAATTAACATTGTTAAAATGTCTATACTACCCAAAGTAATCTATAGATTCAACGCAATTCCTATTAAATTACCAACATCATTTTTCACAGATTTAGAAAAAATAATTATACACTTTGTATGGAATCAGAGAAGACCCCGTATAGCAAAAGCAATCTTAAGCAATAAAAACAAAATGGGAGGTATTGATTTGCCAGACTTCAAACTATACTACAAAGCTGTGGTTCTTAAAACTGCTTGGTATTGGCACAAGGGCAGGGACACAGACCAGTGGAACAGAACAGAAAACCCAAATATAAAACCATCCAATCTTTGACAAAATAGACAAAAACATACTCTGGGGACAAGAGTCCCTATTCAATAAATGGTGCTGGGAAAACTGGATAGCCACATGTAGAAGACTGAAACAGGACCCACAGATTTCACCTCTCACAAAAATCAAATCAGGGTGGATAACAGATTTAAACCTTAAATGGGAAACGATTAGAATTCTAGAAGAAAATGTAGGAAAGACTCTTACAGACATTGGTCTAGGCAAAGAATTTATGAAGAAAACCCCTAAGGCAATCGCAGCAACAACAAAAATAAACGAATGGGACCTGATTAAATTAAAAAGCTTCTGCACAGCCAAAGAAACAGTCACGAAAATAAACAGACAGCCTACAGAAAGGGACTTCTTAAAAATCAAAATATGACTGAACAAACCAAAATAGATCTTGAGTCACTGCCCTCAGTAGTCTTCAAATATTGATCTCAGTTTAAATTCTTTGCTGTGCCCTCCAAGTAGGTGTTCACTCTTTTGTTCAATCAGGATCTCAGCCTGACCACCACACTTTCCTAATTTCATTTGTTTAGGCTGGTAAATAAACATTCTTAGAGGTGAACATCAATGCACACTAGTGAGGTAGCAAAAATGGCATGCAGAGTAAATATCAGCAGAAATAATAAGATTAGAAAAAGTCAATAAGAGATGCTGAGATAAGGAGGCCATATGTAGAGATTAGATGCCCCTGAGGAAGCAAAGCCAACAGACATAAATATGGATGTGACTGATAAGCAACGGAAGGTCAAAGTGGAATAAAATATCAGTGTGGTACTCACTGCTGTCCTACCCCCATCCCTGGAAACATGACACTAAGTTGACTCTATTTTTCTAAAGTTTTTTTTTTTTTTCCTATTTTGAGCCATACCTAATTCCTTTTTCAAAGAATAAAAATAAAACGAAAATAAACACATAAAAATTTATGAATGTCAACTGTCATGTCAGGCAGGAAACACTGGCAAATCTTCACACATATCAGTGAAAAAAACAGATTATAGCAAGCTCCATTTCAATTTAAGTAAAATGTAGGGTCATATTAATATGCTTTCTTTATATATGAAAATTGGTTCATAAAGTTTTGTGAGATGGTTGCCTGACCACTTTGAGTTGGGCCACATGGATTACTGTAATATGATGGTGTTATGATAGTACATATTTCTAAATTTCATGTTTTGCAATGAACTACAAATTGTTCAGTGACTGGGTTGCCAAGTTGTGCCACTCATATACACATATATGCATGCATGCACACACAGCACACATACACATATGCAGGTTTTATTTAAAATCTTGGATGCCAATTAAATGACAAAAAAGAGCAGATTTTAATTTAATATTCCTTTCTTCTGTAAAATGTTATTGTTTATTTTCATAGTCCCCCTGTGAATGCAAACATTTATGGACCAATCCTCAGCTCGGAAGGAATTTTTTTTAAAAACTAAAATGCTTTAAACTTTGGATATACGAACTATATCACACATTTTGAAAAGTCCAGCTGAAACAAATCCAACTCAAGGTTATAGCCAAAAACTGTAAATACCACCTGGACACAAAGTCTAGAAAAACAATACATCACAGCATCTCAGACCCCTTCATTATCTTTTTTCCAATCACTTCTCCCTCTGTCCACAAAGGTTACCAGTAATCTGGCCTCTGTATTTTTATATAATTACATAGATAATATTCATCAGCATTGCGTCATAATTTTACTTCCTAAGAATTCATCAAGTTTAAATAATATAGGATAGTTTTAGATATGTTGAACTTCCTAAAAATACAATATTTTGTGTCTGGTTCTTTCTTTGATCAACATTATTTATATGAATTTTTTCCCAATTGTTAACTGTATCTATACATTATTTTTATTGTTGTAGAATATGGCATTTTATGAAAATGCCATTCTAAGTTTGATGGCAATTTTAATTTTAGCTGTTTTAACTTTTTTGCTATTATGATAGTGCTATATTTTCATGGCACATTCTTGCACATGTCCATGTGCAGGTATTTTCATGGACATATGCCTATTAGTACATAGTTGTGCACAACTTAAAAGTTAATTTATAATGCCAAGTAATTATTTATACTTCCATTAATAGCTTCTGAGAGTATAATTGCAAATTGAGTGCCTAGTCAACAGACACAATGTCCTTTCATGCTTATTACTCAAAACACTGAACATCACTTCCATTAAAATTGTCTCTCCACCCCCAGTTTGAGCTGTTTTCCTCTGGTGGTTGGCTCAGTGCCTTTGTGCTCTCTGGTTTGCCAAATGTTCCAAATCAATGGACCTGTAAGATGACTTGGTCATTGTGATTCTTCTCCTAAGAAGAATGTGCCATTTAATTGAATTTTTACATTTGGAATGCATGTCATTGGGTCTTATGAAAGAAATTTCAGGTACCGTTTTGAGGACACACCTCACCCTAAAACTTTGACATGGCTCCACTTTGGCCATGGTCTTCTCTGTGTAAAACTTGATCATAGGTCTAGCATCAGCAGGACACATGGTTGAGTTATTTTTCTGGTAAAAGTGAGAAGTTTTCATTATGTCACCCTTTGTCTGCATGTGTTACATCTGCAGTCTATGTCTTTGAAACACAGATATTTTATTTTCAAAGTTCTATTTAGAAAATAAAACTATGACATTAGCTTCATTAGCACCACAGTAAAAATAAGGAAACATGATATGACAGCCCTACAGCCTATGGATTAGAGAGGTGTTAAATGCAAGTGCAAGTTCAGTGTTAGGTGAATGTTTATGAAAATGTTATTTTAAAAATGAAGAAAATAAACAAAATTGGAGAATGAATAAGCATGCCAGATCAGAAAATTTTGAAGACTCCTTTCAAGAAGAAGGAAAAAGTGGCATGAAATCAAGCTGAATCTCCAAGATCATCACATATCAGATTTTTAAAAAATCAAACTGAATCATCAGACCGTGACTGAACTGAAGCCAGATCATAAGGTTATTTTATTCAATTAATGTCGGTGGAAAGTACAGTGAAATATTCTGAATCCACACAATGATGAATATATACATGCTGAATTTTTCAGAATCCATCAATGAATTTCAAAATGGTCAGGGAGTAAAATGATAATTTTTTTTTTTTACAAAGGTCCTAAATTTAGGTTGCAGATAAGAGAGAATGGACTCTTTGAAAATAATATTCACATATTTAGTCCCCAGCTGTTCCTGAAAATTATCAGAAATCCTCATTATTCATAGGGCAATCTATTTGACCATAAAGGATGACAACATCTATAACAACATTAAAAATATGTCAGAACTTTTCACATGATCTGAGGAAAGAATGGATTATAAATTGGAGTCAGAGTAAGCCCTCTGAACCTTCCTTGTCTTTCTGTCAATGTGCCTTGATGAATGGCTCCTCCTGCTTCACTCACAGGTAGTGTGTGGAGGAGCCTGAAGACATTAAACACATATTAAAGATTGCATTGATCTTATCTAATCAAAAGAGCAGTGGAGGACTCATCCCTCAAACTTGGCAGAAATACGTTGTGCTGTTTTAATGAACTGTGATTGAAAGTTTCCCTACAGGATGTCAATTCTCTTACAGAAGTTCAAAGTAATGTCCTATGATGTTTTCAGATATGATTTATTTCAGGAAAAAAAATGTGAAGAAAGGTTATGTTTAAAGGTCTGAACTATAACAATTCTAGAAAGATTCTCAGAGTTCTCTGGTTAGGTAAACACAATGGGGAAACTTTATATATTAAAAAAATCACTGACCATAATTAAATATAATATATGTATCAATATATATGCATATTATATATGGTAACATGTATTAATAATATATATTAATTTCAAACAATAGCTGTTCCAACTCCAGTTATGCAAAATATTTCATTTCAGAATGTCCAAATCTACCACTGTCTTGAAATCAAACATTCACCAAAATAGCCTTTACTGGAAACTACTCCTCTGTTACAGGGCTTCTCTCCTTAGTCATCAGTCATAGCTAGTGAGGCTAACGAACTCATTAGCTTGCGTATCAGTCAAGGAGAAGTCAGTCCTTCGATTTTTCTTTTTCTTTTTTTTTGACAGTTTTTTTCTTTTCATGCCAGCACATGGATGATACTATATCAATATATATTTCCAGGCAATATTCAGTTGTTTCTATAAAACACCACAGTGTTATGACACTGTTTCTTCTTGTCTGGATTAGGAAATGGTGTAAAAAAATGTCTTTTATGGTCAGCTTTTTTCTACTCTTTAGAATCACAAGAACGCTTGTCACACATGAAGATCTAGCAAAGACATGACACCATTGTGCACCTATAATATATTATTACATAAAGGGTTTATATTAGTTAAAAACTGAATAATAGTAAGACACAAACACATGACACACACACATATATACACACATACATACACATATAGGTGTACAGTATATAGACACATATACACATATATTTGTGCAGCATGTAATAGAGTTGAAAATTGTCTTCAATCCCAGCAGCTAATTGCAATAACTATAGTAATGTGCCCCACATCATTACCTGGAAAAAAGTAGTTAAATAGTGCTAAATTATTTATGATTATATCATATAATCCTTATATACAGAAACCCTATAAATTTGTGCCTAAAAGTGTCTATCACATTTAAAAGATGAATTGTGCTAATCTACACTTATATATAATATATACCTTCTGTAGTTCTGACAGAGCACTGCAAATAAATGGAAATTAATTGATATATAATATCAATTATATTTATTCATATGAATAGCCATATACAATTTTTATATCACTTTATCATTTACAAACTGTGCATATTACCTATTTGCTACATGCAAAGCTGTGAGGTAGGAAGGGTAGGTATTGTTTTAAGGAAATGGAGACTCAAAGATATCATGTGCCTTGATTACTGTTTACATCATAGGTATAGAATAAAGTTAGTTTTTTGTTCTGTTTTGTTTTGTTTTTTTGAAACAGAGTCTTGCTCTGTTGCCCAGGTTGGAGTTCAATGGCACAATCATAGCTCACTGCAACCTCAAACTCCTAGGCTCAAATGATCCTCCCACCTAAACTTTCTGTGTAGTTAGGACTACAGGTGCATGCCACCATGCCTGGCTAGTTTTTAAAATTTTTTCGTAGAGACAGGGTCTCACTATGTTGCCCAGACTGGTCTTGAACTCCTGGGCTCAAGCAATCATTCTACCTTGGCCTCACGAGGTACTGGGATTATAAGCATGAGCCCCCACACCTGGCCTCAATATTTGAATCTGGATCTGATTCCTTCATATTAGTTTCCTAGAGCTGCCAGAACAATGCACCATAAAGTGGGTGGCTTAAAAAACATAAATGCATAGCCTCACGGTTCTGGAGGCTAGAAGTCCAAGATCAAGATGTCAACAGGGTTGGCTCCTTCTAAGGGCTGTGAGAGAGAATCTGTTTCATGCCTCTCTCCAAGCTTCAAATGGTTTGCTAAAAACCTTTGGTATTCCTTGGATGGTAGATACATCACTCTGATCTCTACTTCCATGTTCACAAGGCATTCTCCCTGTATACATATCTGCTTTCAAATTTCCCCTTTTTATAAGGATATCAGTAATATTGGATTTGGGGCCCACCTCATTTTAACTTGACTAATTCCATCTTCAATCACCCTTATTTCCAAATAAGGTCATAGTCTGAGGTTCTGGGGGTTACAACTTTAATATATGGATTTAGGGAGGGCACAATTTTCATCATAACAGATAGGAATGCTGGCTTATTTACACCATATCAGTCATACTCTCTCAGACATCTCCATAGTGTGTCCTGGCAAACAAACAATACAAAATATAATAAAACAAGACATAAAACAACAAAAATAATCAAGTAGTCCCGATAATCAAGTCTCTTTTGTGTGAAAGCATCTGGATATGTTCATTTACGTAGGGGAAAAACATTGCATTCAATATATTTAATCTACCCTACCTTTGCAACAGCCTATTACATACAGATAATTAGAACAACAAGACAAGCAACAGCAACAACCATAATTGTGTCTTTGTAGTAACATGTTCCACATGTGGGAAGGGATACTAATTTTCAATCATCGTAATACCCTTTTTATTTATATTTTTACAGTATAAAAACATACTGCCATAGGGATTGCCTCATTTCGTTTCTGTAGTCTCGGGGGAAGAGACAGGGTTCATGTTGTACTCAGTAGACAGTGAGTGGACTCAGGTTCAATGAAGCTAAGTGGGCAACCCACACCAGAAATCCCTCAGAAGCAGACCTAGGAAGGAGGCCTGACCCTTCAGTACCTGTTGCCCAGTTCTGGATGCCTTTATGACCCTCTGTTCTCTCACTCCAGAATTTTTTACTTTTTTTTTTTTTTTTTTTTTTTTTTTCAAATTTTGGGCTTCTCTTTCCTGTTTCCTCCAAATGACATGCTTTCAATTTCAGAGTCTGTGACTGTGTTTTCAGTTTTCTGGATATTCCTGTTCTCTTCGCTTCACCTGTGTAAATTCATAATGTCTTTCAACACGCAGATAAAATTTCTGCCTTTTTCAAATGCCTCAGCTCACACTCATCATTTTCTTCTTAAAAAACAAATGTGCTTATACTCTGTAAAATTTAGTGCTGGATTTCTCACTAATTTTCCCTACTTGTTTCACAATTCAGTTTTCCAGGCTGTATATGTGTATACATGTCTGTGTTTACATATTTTTTTCAGTAACGATTTGCCAGGCTCAGTGCTTGGTCAAATAATGTAAAAAAAATAAATGACTATTTTCTTATTGATTAATTTATGTTCCATCTTCTAGACAGGATATGTATTCTTCGTTGACCAGTCACAAAATGTTAGTTTATAATAATTAAGGGAAAGCTCCTGAGCTTTCATGCAAATCTATTAACTTAGTTTGTGCATATTTTATGTCCTAAGAAAGCTTGTATAAAAAGTTATTTTTATCTAATATTAATGAAATAAAATAATATTGGTCACCACCTTGACTTAATATTTAATTTCTTTCCTTTCTAATGCAATAGAGTTCATTTTAGTAAAACCATAATATTCTATTTCTTGTTATGTCCTCGTTTTGCTTCAATTATGTCAAACATTGTTATACTAATTTTCTTATTATTATAGGCAGATGATACAATAGAATATATTCTAGAGTAAAGGTACAGCTTGTGCTCAGCCTGGCCAGAGGGCAATCCCCACTCCCAGCAGTAGGAAGCTGAGTTCCAACTAGCTCAACCACCTGCTGATGGAAGTGGCCTGGGGCCCAGAATAAATTTGAAAGGCAGTGAGGCCACAAATATTGCAGTTCTTGGGCAAGTCTTGTGGCTGCATTGAGCTCAGAGCCGGTGGACTTGGAGCACACAAGACCCAGCAGGACATTAGCTGTGGCAGACAAGGAAGTGGCTGTGTCACCGCTATCCCAACTCCAGTTAGTGTAGTTCAGAAAGTGACTCCTTCTACTTGGGGAAAGGAAAAGGAAGAGTACAGAGGACTTTGTCTTGCAACTTGGGTACCAGCTCAACCATAGTAAAATAAAGTACCAAACAGATTCCTAAAAGTCCCTGATTCCAGGCCTTAGATCCTAAAGAGAATTTCTAGACCCATCCTGGGCCAGAGGCAACCCACTGCCCTGAAAGGAAGGACCCAGTCTTGGCAAAATTTGCCACCCGCTGAATAAAGAGCACTTGAGCCTTGAATAAACATCAGCAGTAGCAAGGCAGTAGTTGCCATGAACATTGAGCAAGACTGTGCTGGCTTCAGGAGTGACCCTGTGCAGTCCAGATGTGGTAGCCACAGGAGAGTGCTCATGTCACCCCTCCCCAAGCTCCAGGCAGTCCAGTCCAGAGAGTGAGATTTTTTCTCTTAGGGGGAAAGTGAGGAAAGAGTGTGAGAAACTTTGGTTGGTAATCCAGAAAATTTTCCTGTGTCCTACTCATGCCCACCAAAGCTGTACCACAAGGAGTCTGCAAGTGTTGCAGTATTTCTGGGCTATGGGCATCCCTAGTGCTCATATGGCTACAGTGACCAAACACTTAGATCACAACATTCAATTCCCTTTGAATACCTGGAAAACCTTCTCAAGAAAGATAGTTATAAAAAAGCCCAGATGAAAAGATCAGAATAAATACCTAACTGTTCAATGTCCAAACATTGATGAATGTCCACAGCATCAAGAACATCCAGGAAAACATAACCTCATCAGACAAACTAAATAAGATATCTGTGACCAATTGCAGAGTGATGGAGATATGTGACCTTTCAGGCAAAAAATTCAAAATACCTGTTCTGAAGAAGCTCATTGAACTTCAAGACAACACAGAGAAGGAATTCACAAGCCTATCAGAGAAATTTAACACATAGATTGACATAATAAAAAAATCAAGCAAAAATTACAGAGCTGAAAAATTTAGTTGACAAACTAAAAAATGCCTCAGAGTCTATCAATATCACAATTGATCAAGTAGAAGAAAGAATTAGTGAGCTTAAAGAAAGGCTATATGAAAATATACATTCTGAAGAGAAAAAAAGAATAAAAGGAATGAAGCATACCTATGAACTCTAGAAAATAGCCTCAGAAGAGCAAATCTAAGAGTTATTGGCCTTAAAGAAGAGATAAAGAGAGACCTTGGGGTGGAAAATGTATTGCAGGAAATAAGAAAATAGAACTCTTGAAACCTACAAAAAGGCATAAATATACATATACAGGAAGGTCATAGAATACCAAGCAGATTTAACCCAAATAAGACTACATCAAAATAATAAATAATCAAACTCTTCAAGGTCATGGAAAGAAAGAGAATCCCAAGGGAAGCAAGAAAAAATATATAAAAGAGCTCCAACACATCTGACAGCAGTGGAAATCTTACAGGAAAGGAGAGAGTGGCAGAACATATTCAAAGTGTCAAAGGAAAAAAGGAAAAAAAACCCTTAATCTAGAATATAATATCCTACAAAAAAAGTCCTTGAAATATGAAGTAGAAATAAAGATTTTTCCAGCCAAAGAAAACCTGAGGGATTTCATCAACCCCAGACCTGCCCTACCAGAAATGCTAAAGGGAGTTCTTCAATCTGAAAGAAAAAAATACAAATGACCCATGAGAAGTTATCTAATGGTATAAAACTCACTGGTAACAGTAAGTACATAAAAAAAATAAAGAATACTCTATTACTGTAATTGTGGTATGTAAATCACTTATACCTTGAGTAGGAAGACTAAAAGACAAACCTATGAAAAATAATAATTACAACTTTTTAAGAAATAAATAGCATAAAAATATAATTCAAACCAAAAAATTCAAAAAGCAGGAGGGATGCAGTTGAAGTGTAAGGTTTCTTATAGCTTTCTCTTTGCTTGTTTGCTTGTTTATAGGTAGAGTTTTCAGATGTTTAACTGCTTATAACATGCTTTATGAAAGCCTAATGGTAACCTCAAATCAAAAAACCTACAACAGATACACAAAAAATAAAAGCAAAATTTAGAGCACACTGCCAGAGAAAATCACTTTTAACAAAAGAAGACAGGAAGGAGGGAAGAAAGAAAGAACCACAAAACAATCAGAAATCACATAACAACATGGCAGTAGGAAGTCCTTACCTAGCAACAATAACATTGAATGTAAATGGATTAAACTCTCAAATCAGAAGACAGAGTGGCTGAATGTATAAAAAATCATGACCCAATTATATGCTGTCTACAAGAAATTCATATCACTTATAAAGACACACGTAGACTGAAGATAAAGGGATGAAAAAGGATATTTCATGCAAATGGAAACCAAAAAGAGCAAGGCTAAACTATATTCCTACCAGATAAAATAGTTTTCAAGACAAAATCTGTAAAAAGAGATAAAGAAGGTTATTATATAATGAAAAAGGGGTCAATTCAGCAAGGGGAATAACAAGTTTAAATATATATGTACTCAACATTGAAACACAGTTATATAAAGCAAATATTATTAGTGATAGAGAGAGAGTCAGAACCTAATACAATAATAGTTGGAGACCACAATACCCCACTTTCGGTATTAGACAAATCATCCAGATAGAAAATAACAAAGAAACATCAGACTTAATAGACACTATAGACCAAAGGGATCTAATAGATATTTACAGAACATTTTATTCTACAGCTACAGAATGCACATTTTTCTCCTCATTACATGGACCATTCTCAAGGATATAATGTGTCTGTATGTTAGTACACAAAACAAGTCTTGAAAAATTCAAAATAATTGAAATCAGATCAAGTATTTTCTCTGACCACAATAAAATAAAACTAGAAATTAATAACAAGAGGAAATTTGGAAACTATTCAAACATATAGACATTAAACAACATGCTCCTGAAAAAGCACTTAGTAAGGAGATTAAGTAGGAATTGAAATTTTTTCTTGAAACACATGAAAATGAAAACACAATATACCCAAAAGTATGGGATACAGCAAAAGCACTAAGAGGAAACTTTATAGCAATAAATGCCTACACCAAAAAAGTAGAAAAATTTCAAATAAACAACCTACTAATGCATCATAAAGAACTAGAAACACAAGAGAAAACAAAACCCAAAATTAATAGAAGAAAAGAATCAGAGCAGAAATAAATCAAATTGAAACCCAAATAGGAATACAAAATGTCAATGAAACAAAAAGTTGTTTTGTTTGAAAAGATAGGTAAAGTTGACAAAACTTTAGCCAGACTAAGAAAATAAGAGATAAGACCCAAATAAATAAAATCAGAAATGAATGAGGAGACATTACAACTGATATAGCACAAATTCAAAGAATCATTAGACTCCTATAAGCAACTATATGTCAATAAGTTAGAAAACCTAGAAGGAATGGACAAATTCCTAGACTCGTATTAATCTACCAAGACTGAACTAGGAAAAAATCAAAAACCTGAATAGACCAATAACAAGTAATGAGATACAAGCAGTAATAAAAAGTTTCCCATCAATGAAAAAAGTCTTCCATCAATGAAAAGCTCAGGACCTGATGGCTTCACTGCTGAACTCTACCAAACATTTTAAGAACTAATACCAATCCTACCAAATTATTCTAAAAATATCAAGAAAGTGAAAATACTCCCAAACTCATTCTATGAGGCCAGTATCACTGTGGTACAAAATCCAGATAAAGACACAACAAAAAAGAAAACTATAGGGCAATATCTCTGATGAACATAAATGCCAAAATCTTCAACAAAATATAAGCAAACTGAATTCAACAATACAATAAAAATATTATTTATCATTATCAAGTGGGATTCACCCCAATGATGCAAGGATGGTTTAACATATGCAAATCAATCAGTGTGATATCTCATATCAACAGAACCAAGGACAAAAAAACATATACCTCTCAAAAAAACTGGGTGTGGAAGTATTATACCTTAATATGACAAAAGTCATAAATGACAGACATACACCTATCAATAGTATCATACTAAATGTAGAAAAACTAAAGACCTTTTCTCTAAGATCTGGAACAATAAATATGAGGATGTCCACTTTCACCACTGTTATTTAACATATTACTGGAAGTTCTAGCTACAGCAATCATACAAGAGGAAGAAATAAAGGGTATTCGAACTGGAAAGGAAGAAGTCAAATTATCCTTGTTTGCAGATGATATGATCTTATATCCGGAGTAGCCTAAAGACTCCACCAAAAATCTATTAGAAGTGCTAAACAAATTCAGTAAAGTTTCAGGATACAAAATCAACACAAAAATATCAGTAGCATTTCTGTATACCAACAGAAAACAATCTGAAAAAGAAAACAAAAAATTAATCCTATTTCAAATAGTTGCAAATAAAATAAAATACATATGAATAAACTTAACCAGAACTGAGTCTGTCCCCCAAATTTGTGGATGGCTGAAGGAAGTTTATATTCCCATGAGTCAGCCCACATTCCATGACTGTTTGATGAAGGGGAAAAATTTAATCCTTTACCTCAATTGAGATAGCTTTGAAGGGCCACCCCAGCTCTTTGAAATATGCTGAAAGTTTGTAGCCACTACATTACACTTTAATTTCTCACACTGCTTAATCCTCTTTGCTTCATCTTTCAAACATGTTGATCCCAGAGAACAACTTAATAAACTTCCCAAATACAAATCTCAGAGTTTCAAAGTCTGCCTGGGAAGTTCAAACTGTGACAAAGAAGAGAAGAGAAAGGATAACGATAGGCACAAGGGAACAAAATTGGCACAAGGGCACAAAATTAGAAGCATAGACAGAATAATTACTTAATAAGAAGTATGTACACTTCTTTTGTAATTAAAGTAAAAAGGCATGAGCACGTGGGTGTAGATAAATCATGCAATGGAAAATTGAGGATGTTTATGTCTGAGAGCCTTAATTTTTTTTCTATGTGGTTGATAGTTCTGTTAAAATAGAAGAGCATATCTTTGAGGTTTGAGGACAGTTATATATTTTTAATATAGTAGGCATGGAGAATGGAGAAGGAAGGTGGCTAGGAGAGACAGAATGATTGTTTAGACAAATGCTGAGGAAAAAACTGAAATTGGAAAGAACATAGGATTGAAAAAAGCAAAGACATAAAATCTTGGCTATCTCATATGAATTCATTAACCTGAGTTTCAGCTCTTCCACTGAACATTTGAGTAATATACCAGGCTCTGTTACTTCACAGAGTTATTGTGATAAATAAAATATCATAAGTTTAAATACATTTAATATATATAGTATAATAAATTATAATAGCTAGTATAATAGCCAAATGCATGTCAACAGTTATTTTCATTAATGTAAAGAAATATTGACCAGAGTAGGCAAAGAAATTTAACAACATGCAAAGAATCTGAAAGTGTAAAATAGTAACCACGTTAATATAAAGACTTAACAGCTGTTGCTCTGAAGTGTCACTCATTGTCTGCTTATATAAAACCTTTCCCCCGTCATTGGACTTTTAAGTTGATAAGAAGCTTTGTAAGGATGATTTAAACTGAATATCTTTTGAAAAAGGGTACCCAAGGGTAGATCAATACCCTCTAATAGAACCACTTTTAACTGCACTAAGTGCCATGATTGTCCTTGTTATTTGATTCCATTTTTCCTCAGATCTCAGGATTCAAGTCATCTTTGATTGGTCTGTGTTGTCTTGGCCTGAGGCACAGTTATGCAAGTCAATGGGGTTTGAATGTTTTGTTCTACTTTTCTTGGCCATATTATTAGAATTGATTCCATTAGCTCTCTGAAAACCTCCCCACGATGTACAGTTCTGAGGATCAGGGTACAATCAGCATAGCGGCTCCCTTTGATGCTGTGCTACAAATCTGAATATAATGTATCTTCCAAAAATTTAAAAAAAAAAATTTTTTAAAAACAAAATAAATTGCAAAAAAAAGACTTGGTGCTTGGCTTACAGTTTAGAGACTAATTGTGTTCCCAGATGCAGAGAAAGAAAACATAGTGGATAGTGTGCTGCAAATCTGCAAATCTGCATCGGGCCAAAAGTTTTTTAAAAGCCATTGTATTAATCAAGGATTCTCCAGAGAAACAGAAACAATATCCATTTGCCACAAGTTATGACAATAGCTTATATCTTATGGGAGATACCAGAGGTAATATAGATATAGAGATAGAGATAGAGATAGAGATAGAGATAGAGATATCAACATGCAGGAAGACTTTTCTTGTAAGGGATTGGCTCACATGATGATGGACGGTGAAAACTTATACAGTCTGCAGTCTGCAAGCTAGAGACCCAAGAATTCAGGTGGTGTAGTTCGCAGGCCTGAGAGATAGCCAGCTGATAGTATAGATTCCATTCGGGGTCTGAAGGCTTGAGAACCAGGAGTATGAGTGCAGGAGAAGATCAATGTTCAGTTCAAGCTGTCAGGCAGAGTTAGTTTGACCTTCCTCAGCTTTTTGTTCTATTCAGGCCTTTAACAGATTAGATGGTACCCACCTGTACTGGGGAGGGCCATTTGCTTTATTCAGCCCACCAATTTAAATGCTAATTTCTTCAGAAACATCTTCATGGACACATCCAGAAATAATGTTTAACCTGCTATCTGGGCATCTTATGGCTGCCACATAACATGGTTTGACACATAACATCCTATGGTTGACACCTAACATTAACCGTCATTGCTATGTACACACTCTATCTATATGCACACAAACCCTCTCACACATTCTCTCTTTAATGTCTTAAATGATGAAAAATGCAAAATAGATAAGTTTTAATTTTTAATGCCAATCCTTCAAAGATAAGACAATTTTGATAGCTCTTATTTCTTTCTTCCTCTCCTTTCTCCAGGAAGCCATCACTCATCTTAATAAACATGTGCATTCCCAAATGTTAAAGCCCTTCCAAAAGTTGTGTAATAGTAGTCAGAGAAGGGAAAAGGTTAGTAATCTTTGGAAGATTTATTATTAATAAAAGAAGGGTAAGTCTATTGAGATTCTAGCTAAAATAAATGAATTAGCAAAAATGTGTGTGTTGCCTGAATATTATTTACTACTTAACAGAGCTAAAATAAATATTTTATAACATATGATTTAAGTAATGTCCACTAAAAGCTTGTATTTGTTCAAAAAATCATGAGCAATAAATCTTTAAGTATTTCCTTGGGAAGGAAAGTCAGTATTACCATGTGACTCCATAAAAGGTTATGATATTAGGCTTGTTCTCATTATCTGTTGATAATGCACTGAGTTCAGAAGTGCTAGGTGAATAGCATTTTGTTATAAAGTGAAGGGAATATACGTTCTTTATTAATATATATGCCACCAAGTAGTGGTTAAGATTATACTTACTACTGTAATTATACTCTGCAATAATTAGACAGTTGGGAAGAGTATATGAAGGCCTATGATACTGTGACATGGCAAAAATAGAAGGAAATGGGAGATGCTGTTATAGTCCAGGAAAAAAAATGCATAAAATGAAGAGGGAGGAGATCTATGGGGATATGATCTGCCTTTAAAGTGGTGAAGCATCAGATCCCTACTCATGTGTGACTATTCTAAGTAATTCTGTCATCCACAAATCAATTTCTGGCCCCTTAGTCAAAATTAATCACTCCTTCATTTGTTCTTTACTGAACTCTTATACCTCAACTTAGTTTCTCTTTTATTTGATTCTTTTGTCTTTACTTTTGCATATGCTCTCATCTATTATGAAAGGCAGCACAGCACAGCAAGACAAGACATGGTATATAGCATCAGTGTACCTAGGCTTCTATCCTGGTTCGAATGCTGACAAGCCCTGTGTGATTGTTTGGAGAATTAAACCCATTAATTTACATAAAGTATATAGAACAATGTTTGGCACATAGTATATGCTTGCTATTATTATAATAATTATATTTCATTTTTCTATTCCTCCCAAGCAGACAAACTGGATATGCTATTTGACCATTCAAAGAAAACTGGCAAAGGCTCACAAAATTAATCCAATCAATGATTAATAATATATTCTATCTATAAAATTTGAACCCCAGTCTATTTCTCATAGAATATCTGCCAAGAAAAAAAGGACAGAAATGGCCTTAAGAAAGTATTTTTCAGCTCATTTTCTAAACAAGAGATAATGTTAAGACCAAATCAATCAAACTTCTTCAGTATTCAAATTACTTCTCACTTGGGCCTGCAGAAGCAAGAGTATATCTTCAGACTCTCCCATTGAACATGAAACAGAATAACCCATCTAAAAAATGTCAGCAATAGAGCCCCCAAACTGGCTAAATTACTTATTCTAAACTCATATAAAATATAGTTATTCAATTACAACTTATTAAGTGTCTCCTATGTGTCAGGTATTTTGACAGGTGCTGGATGCAAAGAAATGAATTTTCTTTCTTAAATTTGATAGAAAAAAACATTGAGATGACAATCATAATTACAGAAATAAAAGGTGGTAGAAGTCTGAAAAACAATAAACAAAGATTGAAATGACAGAGTTCTAAAATACTAAACATCAGGCTAGAGTAATTGAGAGAACAGAATGCTGGAAAATTCTGCAAAAAAGAGGCTTGATTGGTTTGAATCAAAGCTAACGATTTGGAGTTGGGCTTTGAATAACTGCAAAGACTTTATCAGGTGATCAAATGGGTGGTATTTTAGGATGCAGAGAGAGTATCAACAGATGTTTAGGAAAATAGAAGTGCTCTAAAAGGAGCTAATAGAGAGGAAGTGTTACTGGAGAGATGGAGGAATTTGGGGAAATGAAACTGAAAAGATAGGACGGATGCAGCATGCTTTGAAAGCCTTGCTAAGAGTTTATTCCACTAGCAATGGGGAACTATAGGAAATTTTTGAGAGAATAAGTTGAAGTCTTCAGAGAGAATTCTGGAAATACTATTCTGGTGGCCGGATGGGGTTATGTTAGAAAAACCTATACACTGGATTTAAGAAATGCGGTTTGAAGGCCACTGTTAACATTATCCAAGTCTGAGAACTTAGAGAAGATAGTAGTAGTGGGAAAAAACTGAAGAGAGATGATTATCATTTTAAATATAAGATGGAGGTTTTGAATGAGGAAGAGGCAGAGTCAAAGATGTCTTTGAACCGTCTTGTTTTCATCACAAGAAAGAAAATGGTAACATTCATGGAGGTGGGGAAGAGTGGAGGAAGAAAACTTTGAAGGGGATGAGAACAATAGTTTTAGTTTTAGGAAGGTAGATTTTGGTTTTCAAGGGAAAATAATGATACAGTAACCAAAACACAGTTGGCTTTGTGAATTTAGGGTCAGTAAAGAAGGCGGGGCAGGAGAAAGAGATTATAGGTTTCCTAACAGGGTGATGTTTGAAACCATGGCAGTAATAGCTCTACCAAGAGCTAGAGGAGCAAAGAGGAGAAGACATTTCTTTATCGTTCACTGTATTAAAGATACTACCCTAGACTCCTTAGCTATATTATTTAGTGAAAGTCAAGGACACTGATGTAAACACAAGATAAAGCAGCATTTACTGGAGGAATAGAAAATAGCAATGTCAAATGATCCACAGATAATCAAATAGAGTGAAGACTTGGCACATTGGAGTTAGCAGTCAGGATAGTTATCCTGATTTGTTTGGTTGATTCTACATTCTGGAAATGGTAAATAGTTGTAAAAACATTAACTAATTATTTCATTTTATATCCTCCTTTTTCCTCAATATGATCCTAGGAAATTGTCAGAAGAAAGAAAAAGTTCAGCCAACATTGGAATGTGCTGTTTAACTGATGTTTGCATCCTGTCTGATACCGCTTTTCTCCCCAGTGCAAAGTCAGGTGCTTGGAACTTTAACTGCTCATATTAACAGCTGGCGTTGCAGAGTCTACTACAGGCAGTACCTGAGCAGGAGTGAATCTAAACAGGGGAAAAGGAGGAAAGAAGTTGGATCTCATTTAATATTTAGCCAAGTGTTTTTTTGTTTTGTATGCATAGAGGGTACTAATAGACCTGTGGGTTCAAAAAGGATTGTCCTTGTGTTCTTTTCTGAAATCTTCTATTCCTCATATGCCTTATGCCACATTGGAAAAGATAAATCACTTTCCTTTGTTTCCCCAAAAAACAAACCAAAATATTGAAGAGCAGAAAGTAAAGGACAAAAAAGCAAATAAAAGCCCTACAGGCAATAATGTATTGTTAAATGGAGTCACTAAAAAACAAATAAATAAATAAATAAATCTGAATTTTAGCATTTGACAATTCTTGTGGTATAAATACTCCCACCATGGCCAATTTTAAGCTATCCAGAGTTGAACAAGCTGTTTGCAAAATGTCCGAGCATTTAACAATGAACTCTAGTGAGCCATGCAATCTAATTTCAGTACTCCGTGTGTGTGCGCGCGCACGTGTGTGTGTGTGTGTGTGTGTGTGTGTGTGTTCAGGTCTGAGAATTTGGCATATATTTGGTAGAATATTTACCATTTTTAAGAGTCATCATTGTCATTTTTATCTGCATTTCTTGAACTTACCAATGCATGGAAAATAACTATCAATACCTCAACAGTCTTTGTTTCATCCTTTTTAACTCTCCCAAGTCAAAGGAAAAGGACAGGCCTTGAAGATCAAATTTCATGTTCCCTTCCTCCCCAAAATACATGTAAACAGATCCCCAAATGCTCTTTGGCATGCCAAAAGCTAAAGTATGCCTGTAAGTCATCATTATCTGCTATTTTTAGGCTCAATCAGGGCTTCTATCATTTTGAGTCAGATATCTCAATATATTTTAAATTAAGAGAAATATGCATAGTCCCAGCTCCCAAAATTAACCTTCTAATTCAGGAAGAGAAAAACAACTGAGAAATTAAGAAAAAAAATCAAAGGAGAATTGCATCTTTGGATTTTAAAAAAATGACAGCCACAGAATAAATAGATATTATAGTCTTTTAATTACAGTAAAAAATTCCACTGTCAAATGTAACTGTATATAAGAATGATGATTATATAAAATCAGTTTAAAGAGTATATTTAACTACAGTTACAATAAGGTGCTATTATTTTTAAGATTCAGTTTTTTTATCAATTAGCATTTCATAACATGGTGTAAGAGGATATTGAATTAATAATTTGTCTTATATTAACATTCATATGAGGGACCTTATTATTAACATAGTGTATTATTTTATTACTGCTAAAGGTTCACTTTCTTAACATTGTGAAAAAAATTATTTTATATAACCATTAGTTGCTACACATACGGGATTTCAGAAGTGATTAGAAGTGATTCTCTTACTTTCAAGTTTTGCTAAGCTACAAAAAATATATTTAATTAAGGCTTTTGTAGTTTTCCTCATTCAGACTTCCACTTAGGTAAATTAAGATACTGCTAGTGTTCAATTAATACTCTGTAATATTCTTTTACAACTTTTCCTAGCTCGAGTCTCTACTGCTCTATGTATCACACACAATTATTTAAATAGAGATGACACACCTGGAGGGTAATGTTTCTTAGTAATATAAAATGTTGTCATGTTTTAACAACATGTAATTTAAGTACTCCTTTTTGGTTCCTTTTCTTTAGTGAATGAATGTGGTAACCATACTCTAATGGATAAAGTGTTTAAAGACACATTTATAAATGATGCTTATATGAGTACTACTTGCTAACCATGTTGAGAACAGTGTTATTTCAGTGAATGAATGTGGGGACCACACTCTGATGCATACATATAAAAGACATTTCAAAGAGTGTTATACCCAACAGTGAAAAGTTGAAGCTCTTCCTCTACGATTAGAAAGAAAACAAGGATATCCCCTCTACCACTTCTATTCAACATAGTGCTACAGGTACTAGCCAGAACAGTTAGGCAAGACAAAGATATAAAAGGCATCCAAATTGGAAAGGAAGAAGATACATTGTCCCTATTTATATATGACATAATCTTCTATATGCAAAACTCTAAAAACCCCACCAAGAAACTTTTAGAACCAATAGACAAATTCAGGAAAGTTGCAAGATACAAAATCAACATATAAAAATGCACTATCAGAAAAAGAAATCAAGAAAAAATCCCATTTACAGTTGCATCAAAAAATATTTAGGAATAAATTTAACCAAAGAGGCGAAAGAACTGTAAACTGAAAACTATAAAAATTTAGGAAAGAAATTGAAGAAGGCACACATAAATGGAAAGATATTCTGTCTTCATGGATTAACTCTTCTGATAGACACTCCCACCGATCAGTGTCTGATGATATTATGGGGAGATAGGAAAAGAGGAGATGTTAACACACAGGGTATTTTCCATGTCTCATTTTAAGTAGACAGATTTGGGCAAAGTGGAAGAGGATTGGAATTACAATGAGAAATTGCAACTTCCCTCACCTTTACACAACCAGGATGTTGGGGAGCACTTAATGAACCAAGGTAAAAGAAACATCTGCTAAACTCTAACCAAAACATAGGCAAAGGCTATCTCTACCGCTCCGTAATCCTGATGCAGAGTAATAGCAAAAATAACTCTCAGCATATTGCCTTGACACATTATGATAGGAATATGTTATTAATAAATTTTTCTGATGGCTTATTTGCTTTAAAGAGTATTTAAAAAGTTAATCTTAGTTAGTTTAAATATATGTCTTTACTACTAGCTCACCGTGTATGTGTGTGTGTGTGAGCATATGTGTGGTGTGTATGTGTATATACAACTTTCAGTTTTCTATAGTCATTTACCTTTTCCAAATAATCATAATCATCTTAACCTCTCTCTGGTTTGTTAGATAAGAAGGTAATCTGATATACCCTGAGATCGTCATTATTCAACACTTCTAAATATCTTAAGCTCCATGTCAAAAAAGCTAGGGTGTTAAGATTCATGTCTTTCATAAATATTCTTAGGTTTAGTAGAATGTGACAAGTGATAGATCTGTTATTAGAGCATCTTTGCAATTGACACATTCTTTCTCTTTTCAAATAGTGAGATATTACGCCAGTTGCTTGGAAATTTACTAAAGTCATTACTGAGCAATTGAGAATAGCTATAAAGCATCTGTGAAATATTTCATAAAGACAAGGCAAATAAAGTAGGAATTACCTAGTAGAAAAACAGGATACCATCAAGCAGCCAGAGATTCTTGCCAATATTTGCTTTGAATAATTTATTTTCCTGCCATCATCCAGAATATAAATTTGTATTCAAATTGTCCAAAACATTTTACCTTTTATAAAAGCAAAGCAAAAATCCAAGAGCTGTATATGGGAGTAAGTACTTGATGTTGGCTTAATGACTCACTGCATGAATTCTCACCTTTATGAGAATAATTCTTCAAACATATTCCTACTATAAGGTAAAATAACTTTTACAGAACAACATATTTATAACCTTGTTCATTATCCAGTTATTTTTATCCCAGATTGGATTATCTCAGATACAAATTGTTTATATATCAGGTACACATTGTGTATATTATACAATCTCTTACAATCTCTTCTTAACTTGGCATAAGTTTGAAAGATAAATATAAACTCTTGAGTATCTTTATTTTTTATTTTGTACAGTTCTTTATTTTTTCTTTTCCTTTTTTTTGTTGCTGGAACACCATTCCATCTCTGCTTTTTGTTGATCTCTCTCTCTCTGTCTCTCTCTCTCTCTCCTTGGATCCTTGTGGAAACTAGATCTTGCTCCTCTGCCTATAAACTGAAATTGTTCATATCTCCTAAATTGTTATCCAGTATACTTTGCAATTGTCCTTGATTCTGATTACTCTTACTCTTTTAGCTGTCCTAATATGAAAACCCATTTCTGAAAACACCTTACCCATCATTCAGTGATATAGAAATTCTTCAGCAAATGTTTTTATTGGTACTATTGTTATTATTTTCATTTTTATCATCTTTCCATCCCAACTAATTTTACTTGGCTTGGTTTTTCTCTTGACCTTAATGCTCTCACTATTCCTAATTCCTTGTTTTGTGGATTTTTCCCAGTTATTTCAAAGGAACTCTAAAATCTCCCATGTCTTCCCAATTCACACATAATCATAAACATTTATTTGCACACACCTATTTCATAATGTTCTATACCCTTAATATGTTTAAGCCAGTTGACGGGTTTCAGACCAAAATATACCATTCTAAATTAACCCATCATATAATTTAAATTTGATATACAACATTAGTATCAAAGTAAAAGTTGTGAGGTTTTTAATTCATCATTGGAGACTCTCTTCATCCAGCTACTACTCTTCATCTCTCACCCAGTCTTAACCACTTTTAGTTAATGTCTTATATAAAATAATTCATTCCCTCTCTCTCCTCTCTCTCTGTAATATAGCAACTACCCTGTGCCAGGTAGGCTATGTGATTTTATCTACTTATAAAAATTCAATTTAATAATTTTGGTTTGAGACTTTAAATTTTGATAGTAGGCACCTTAGATTAAGGTAAGTAGATTTTGAATTGTGTCCTGGGTGTATGGTTAGGGTTTTTAAATATCTGAAGGGCTTTTAGCATATGGAAAATAACACTCCCTACTACTTGTGCTTCGTTTAATGCTTGATATATTAATTTTTTCAACATTTAACTTTGCCACTTGCTCTGGTTTATATTTGTTGACCTCTCAAAATTCACATGTTTAAATTTTATCTCCAGTAGCATTAAAGAGGTACAGTCTTGAGAAGGAGATTAGGTGACGAGGGCAGATTTCTCAATCATGGGATTAGGGGCTCTTGTAAAAGAGGCATAAAGGAGTTTGTTTGCCCTTCTACCATGTGAGGAGGCAATATCTATGAGGAACAGGACCTCACCAGACACCAAATCTACTGTTACCTTGATCTTGGACTTCCCAGCCTCCAGAACTATGAGCAATACATTTCTGTTGTTTATAAATTACCCACTCTAAGGTATTTTATAATAGCAGCCTGAGCTAAGACACTACTCATAAACAAATTTTATATAGTGTACATTTTATGAACCAAATACTAGCCAACATTTAAAAATTTGTTGCAAGTATAATTGGCAAAATCCCATGAAATAAGTAGTTATTATCTATCCTTAATTGCAAAGTAAAATTTTGCTGAAAGTTTTTTTAAAAAAAATACCAAAGGCCTAGCCTCAATTCCAGAGATTCTTATTTGATTTGTCTGTATATTTGTGTTAGGATTTTTGCAAGTTTCCCAAATGAGTCTATTATGCAATTAAAATTGAGAATCAGACTGCCTTGAATATTTTAATAAATTTTGGTTTTTTCCCAGTGTTTTTAAAGGTTTCAAACACTTTTAAAACATACAGTAAGCACACACACACACTTTTCAGTGATTACAAAATCCACTATCATTCTTATGTTTAACATATAACTAAATAATTATTTTATTAATTATTGATGCATTTTTATTAATTCAATTATTTCCTACTTATGTTGTATATTAAAGTTACAGAAACATTTATTTTACAACCACTTGGATTAGAGTAATATTTATAACTCGAACAGGAAAAGATATTATCTTGAGCCAGTCAATGTTATACTCTCTGGATTAATGATAGATTGATTCTTGATTGGGATACAGGGCAGATTGAAACCTCAAGATGATTCAAATCCATGGAGATCTTTACTGTGCTGAGCTCCTTCCTGAACATAAACTTACATCGGTGGATAGTTCTAACCTAAGTGCCCATGTCTCTACTCCCAAGTCCATCTTGTCTCTTCCCAGTGCGTTCCCTGTGCATTTAGATTCATTCAGTTATGTTTTAGCTGCATCTCATTATAAACAGTTGGCCATAATGATGTTTATACTCCAGGAGTTAAATAGTTAAGTCCCCACAACCAGTTGTTCCCATGGAACATTACTAATTCATCATCTTAGGACATACTGGTAGACTCATTTTCTGTATGGATATTTTACCTGTCACTGGTTGTGATTAGTTTCATCTATTTTGGTTATAGAATCTCTGTTTTCCAATTTCTAATTTTTTTTACTTTATCATAGTTATCTGTATATCTATACAATTACAGAGATAGATAAAAATGTGTATCTTATCCATGATAAAGCTACTAAAACAGAGCACACACATATGTAAATATCCCGTTACTTATTAAAAATTAGTAGTTAATAAAAATAAATCACAGACTACTATTTCAATCTTCCTTTTTTATTACTACCACTTGAAATAATTTCTGATAACTGGCATTTAATTTATCTGTCATTATGTTTTATGATGTTCACAGACTTTATTGGCAGCAGAGATAGTCACTGTGTATTTGGACATGAGGTAAAGATCATTGATAAAGGAATATAATCTAACATGGAAAATGGTCAATAGCAAACATGTTATAAAAAAAAAATCTTTGTCCAGGAGTAAAATAAACAGGCTGCAAAAATTATTGAAAACTAAACAAATTTTTCTTGTTAATAATCTTTCGATTTATGGAAAAAGCAATTCTCATGAACCTGGCAGGCTACTGCATGGCCAGAGTGGATTCCCACTCACAGCACTCCAGCATCATTTTCAAGTGAACTCATTTCTCAATCATACTGATCTTGATGAATTTAACTTCGTTGAAAATAATAGAGTGCAATGATTAAACCACTAGGAAGCTCTACTGTGAAAAGACAAGGTAGTAAAAGCAATGTAAAAATGCCTTCTAACAGATCTTGGAAAGAGTTTCGCTAAGTATCATCTTATAGAATCTTAAAAAGATAATTAAAGCATGTTTTAAGACAATTAAAATCAAACTAAATTCAGAAAAATAGCAAGTAAATCAAATTAATTTTAAGATGTTGATCCATAGCAACCTCTCACCTGCTTTGCTCTAGGTTTATTAAAAAAAGAAGAAGAAAAAAAAGATCTTTTCTAATTGTAACAGTAAAATAGTTGGCAGTTTCATTGAAGTTTGGGGGCAAAGTTCTCGATATGATTTATAAATTAATTAAATAAATTCTTGGCAACACTAAGAAAATATTAAGGGGAAGCCAGAAAAGGCTATGTTATATAAGTCAATGTATTCCTTTTAGAAAGGCTATTGAAAACACATTTAAAATGTATACTCTACTTTCCAAAATTAAAAAAAGTAGTAAATCAAGGTTAGAAAAAACTTACCAGTCTCAAAATTTACTGCACCATCAGAATTTATGCTACGAATTTCTAAAGCAGTTTTGTCCAATAGACTTTTCGAGATGACAAAAATGCTTCTTATCTGCATTTCCCAGTATGGTCACCACTAGGTTTGTAGCTATCGAACAGTGAAATACAACTAGTGTGACTGACAAACTAAAATTTTAATGTCATTTAATTTTAATTAATTTTAAATAGCCATATGTAACGAAGGGCTACCGTATTAGACAACTCTGAAGCCTAAGCTGGGTTTTCTGAATATTTGAGCTTTTCAGAACAAACTGATCCTATGCTTGCTATGATGAAATAATGTGGTTAGAGGACAAGAAAATATATTCAATGAATCTGAGAAATTCAATGTAGAAGTATATTAACACTAATTTTACAGCACCAGAATACTTTAAAATGTAGGACAATCATGTTCACATTAGGTGACAAGGTGACCTTCAGTGGAGTCCTTGGCAAACTGTTCAACAAATGAAATATTGTATGTATGTGTTCACCCTCTCTCACACTGCCTGCGTGACTGGGGAGCTGCACCATTCAGTTTGGTAGCCTTGAGCTGTGTGACTGTTGAGCACTTGAAATGTGGTTAGCTGAGATTGAGCTGTGTCATATGGGTAAAATAGACACCAGCTTTCAAAGACCTCATGTGAAATATTGAATGTAAAGTATGTCAAAGCATTTACATGTTAAAATGATATTTGGCAATTGGATAAAATAAATACATTACTGCATGCAGTATCACTTGTTTATTTTTACTTTTTAAGTGTGACTACTAGAAAATTTATCACTTATGTGGCTCACATGGGTAGCTCACATCGTATTTCTAGCAAACAACCTTGGCCTACAGGCTTTTGGACAGTGCATAATTGCTTCTGCTCAAATCTTGTTTAGGGTCTGGTCTCTGTGCAATTGCTCCAAAAACAGAATTACTACTTTTACTTTGTTCCCTACCTATGGCAAAAATCTGTCTCATTAATTGTGAAGAGATTTGCTTCTGTTTATATGTATACACTACACATTTTTTTCTTTTCCCCGAAAGTTCTTTCACATGCATTATTTTATTTCATTCTCACAATAATCTTAATATATGGGCATAGAGTGTTTCAAGAACCCTCAGGAGGGAGTGATAGGTAGCCTGGGGAGTTGGACAAATTGTTGCTTAATAAATGACGTTTAAACTGGGCCATGGAAAATAAGTAGGACTCTGATAGGATAAAGAAGGGAAGGATATTCAAAGAGAGGTAGATTTCATGCTTGTAAATTTGAAATGTATTAAGGCAGGTGGAAAGAGACCACCAAATATTTTTCATCTGATGAAGAAAATAATGAAAATTGGATTTTAATAGGTTGGAATTGAAACTGACTTATTGGAGGCCTGAAGACCAGACTGTAAAGTGTGATGAGGAATTTGTGGAAGGAAGTAATTGAACAAGGGTCTCCACAGTGTTCCTTGGCCTGCTCCAGTTGCTAACACTTGGCTGCCCCTCACATTCTTCTCATCATGTGACATGCCACGCCATGTCCGAAGTGTCTGCCCCCTTTTATAATAACTCAACACAGGCATACTTCAGAGATATTACATCAGTTTCAGACCATTGCAATAAAGTGAACCAGCAATAAAGCAAGTCACACAAAATTTTTTTAGTTTCCCAGTACATATAAAATTATGTTTATACTATACTGTAGTCCATTAAGTGTGTAATAGCACTATGTCTAAAAAAGTACATACCTCAATCAAAAAAATACTCTTTTGCTAATGGCACAGGTAGACTTGCTCAATGTAGGGTTGCCACAAACTTTCAATTTTTAAAAACCACAGTACCTGCAAAGTGTGATACAATGAAGCATGATAAAACAAGGTATACCTGTTATTGAGTTACCTCCAACTGTTTTGTATTTTTATATAGAATATATTTTCCCCCTACCCCAAGTACTCATCCTATTCATTTGTAATCATTGTGTTAATATTATGTCACATTGATGGGAACTAATTTGTTATTGGCTTTGGTAAGGATTTTTAAGCAAGGTAAGTAATGTGAATACTGGATATTCAGATTTTACTGTGAATTTCCACTACAAATGCATGACTAGTTTTCTTGTTCCATTGGTAGGGCAATTTCATATAGAATTACGTCTCTGCCACTTATTAAATGTGTGATCTAACTTATAAGTTATATAACATTTCTATATCTGTTTCCTCTTCTATGACATGAATGTAACAGCAACCTACCTGATAGGGTTTTATAAGGATCATATATTCATAACGTACTTGAAAAGTGCTTTGCACATAACAAGTACACAATATACATTAGCTAATATTTGTCTCTTTTATTGTTACTGCACTGGAAATAGAAGTTCTCATCACAGAAATAAAAAATAGAGAATAGACATTCAAGAAACAGAAAGGTATATATGTTTAATCAAGCATCTCACACAAGTATGCAAAAAAACTTCTAAGTCATGAAAGCGTGACCATAAAATGTAGGGTCATTGCTTATGTTATATGGTCCATTAGCTGTCACATTACTTGGACTCTATGTTTCAAAATGTGTTACTATTAACTTAGTTTGAGACCACAGACTTTAATCCTCATTTCTAATAATTCTTCTCATAATTGCTCATTATTTATCACACGAGCAAATAGGTGACAGTGTGTCTAATAAAAATACTGCATGCTTTTAAAATTTTGTCATGATGTTTTCATTACCGAATAACCGAAAAACCAAATAGCTTTCCTTTAATCGCTTTTCTTCAACCATCATTTTACTTGACTTTTTGCAGCAGGATATATCCTGTCTATGATTCTTCCTTCCATTTCTGCTTCCTTTTGCTGTCTCACCCACTCCCAACACAGCTTTTAGCTGTCTGACCTCTTTGCACACCTTTTCCATTGGAGATTTCATTCACCCTTATAACTTTGATTGTTATTTATATGTAGATAATTCCCAAATAGATATTCTCATTCATTCCTTCTATCCATTCTAAACTTAATTATTTTCACCTACTACCCATTTTGACTTTTATTTCTACCACATGGCAACCCATAACTAAACTCACTATTTTTGTTTACAAAACTAGTTTTGTGTATAAAACTGTTTCTTCCATCTGAGTTCTCGAATGGTAACATCATCCTCCAAATCATATGCGTTCAAAACTACATTTGACATTATGGTGTAATGTTTAAAAGCTGTATTTGTAATTAGATGAGTCACAAATGCCACTGCCATTTGGCAACTTTATGACATTTGGTAAATTTCTAATATTTAAGCCTCAGTTTTACTCATCTATGAAAGGAGAGTAGTAATGCCTATGTGAGTGGAGTCTTGAGGAAGATTAAATAATATATTACTTGTAAAGTGATTAACACAATACCAGTTATGTAGCAGGAATTTGGTAAGTGTCAGCTGCTATTTCTAGGGCTATCCTCACAGAGAGTGAGCCACATCACTATGTGTCTTCAATGCACATGGATATGTTTAGTTATTGACTCCACATACTCTGCATCTCCTATAGGACTCTGTTACTGAATCATAATTCATAAGGCACACCAGGTCTGGCTTTTCTTTGTATCTCTGACTTTATGTCTTCAGCTCACTTACTACATTATATCTACTACGTCCAGCTCTATTTCCTTAGCTGAAGACAGCAGGACCGGGAAGTACACGCATAATCTCAGCCTTACCTTTCCTGACCTTGGTGCACTATTTGAAGTCTTATATCATGAACAACCTGAATGATCTTTCCTGGATGATGAGGATAATTACGATGTTGACACTGAAGTTATTGGAAAGCAAAAACAAGTCTTTAATCTTCTTTGCAGTCCATAGCGTTTAAGCTGGCAGAACATTAGTACTACGTGCTGTGTTTAAATCTGTGATTTACAACAGTTGTGGAGGATCTGGCGGCTTTACAGAGCTCCAGGATCCCTCTTAGAAATCATCCCCCAGTTTTCTCAACCTCGCCTTTTGCAGTCCATACCTCTTTCCTTATTCTTACCTCAGAATTCTTTGCGTCCAATTGATCTTTTGAACAAGATTCTTCATACCTGACCATGACTTTTCATTTTCACTTTCCCGGAATGTTTAGGTACAAGTCCTAACATATCTGAATTACAAATACAGCCTATGATTTTCCTGCCCTCATAGATCCATCATGTATTACAACAGAAAAACTTCTGATGCTTAAAGACAAAATTAATTCTATTTAACTTTGTTTTTTTTTTAATATCTCTGTGCTAATTCTGACCTATATATCTCAAGTTTCTACCCTGCTGTTCATTAAAATTACCCTTCTGTTTCAGGAATTTTGGTTAAGCCATGATTTCCTATATATGCACTACTACCTGGAACATGCCTCTGTTATCATTACCCATTTAAATTCCTCCCATTCTATTAATACAATGCTTATCACACACAGCATCTTCACTAAGCTTTCTTCCATCTCTAGACTCATTTGCCACTTACTATTGCTTTGGATTTCAGATGAATTATTCTTTTATCTCTGAGAATAAAGACTGTGCATGACACTTCTTTTACTTTTGGCAATTTCCAACACATAGTAGATATTTGATAAGTGCAGGTTATTTTGGCAGATGTTATTGTTATTGATATTAGAAACAATAATCAAGGAGATTTGTAAGGCACATTTAATAACATGTATAATTAAAATAGGATTTGAACCCTATTTATATTCAGAGGACATTCTTCACAAAATCATAACTATAATTAGGACTATGTTCCTTGTTCAAGCTTAGTAATTCCAAACATTGGTTCTCACATCCATAAATGCAGGATAGTTGGAAGGATTAAGTTAAAAAATATACATTAAGCAAGTCTTGGAATATAATAATGATCAATAGAATTAGGATCACAGAGGTGATGCAGATAATTATGATTTTATACTAAAAGGAATTAGGAGGAAAAAACAAATCTTTAATCTTCTGTGGAGCCTATAGCATTTACACAGGCATAATATTAGTACTGCACATTGTGTATAAATCTGTGAGTTGCTTACCAAGAAACTGGTGGCTTCCCCAAATCTCTAGTATCCTTCTTAGAACTCCTCCCCCTGAAACATTGTTTGTGTGTCATCATCTCAGAAAAGTCATGTAAACATATTTTTTTCTTCTTCTTAAAAGTGGTACTCTATATTTGGATCACTCCTCTTTTAGTTTACTGAGTTGTAATGTATGCAGCAAGAAATAACTCTTGCTGCCTTGAGCATTTGGAATCCTATAAACCCCCAAGCAGTCTGCCAGTTTCAGAAAGTGTGTAAATAAATCTTGTACCCTACATTCTCATAGCTAAAAAGCTGATTTTTAAACTTCCACTTCTGGTTAAGTTGCCACTCCTCCCCACTTTTCTTTACATGAAGTCAAGAGACCATTTTCTCCATGGGCTGACAGAGTAGAAGATCATTTAGAAACTTCTAGAATCTCCTTAACATATTGTTTTGTTTATTAAAAGAAAAAATATTGAACACTCACTACAAAAGGTACTCTTTGAGGCATTGAAGAAAAATCACAAAATAGAAATGAAACAAAAGAACACACAAAAATATCAACCCCTGTATAGCTTATGTTGTAGTGAGGTGGTTGTAGAGGAAATACATAAAAAAAAAATAAGTAAATCATAAGCATATGTGAAGTTTGAGTATTGTGAGGGGAAAAAAAGACAACAGAGAAAGGGAAAAAAATGTGAGAGGGTTTTTTCAACTTTAAAGAAGAGCATCAGGGAAGGCCTCAAAAGGAAGAGAACATTTGAAGAAAGGTGTGGATGAGGTGAGTTGTGCATACATTTAGGGAAAGACCAGTCTAGACAGAGAAAGACAAAGAGGCAAAGATCCTGAGATGGAATTTTTGTATGAAATGTTCAACAACCCAAGGGCCCTTTATATTTAGGTAAAGTTTAGGTAGAGAGGAATATACACGTTAAGTGACATAGTATTTCATACTGGTTGTTTTTCATGTTATGTGATAGCTGCTACACATTGTTTATGTCTAATGACCCCCACATAGTGTGTTTAAAAAGAAGCCAGGACTTTTCTCAGTAGAAGAAAAAATACGTGAGGCCCTGATGCACTTAGAAATTGAATTAGTTGTAGTTTCCTAGAGAAATAGAATAGGATGTCTATCTATCAATCAAGAGATTTATTAGAAGAAATTGCTCATATGACTTTGGTGGCTGACAAGTCTCAAGACATGCCCAGTGAGTGAGCACGCTGGAAACCCAAGAGAGCTAATGGTATCATTTCAGTCTGAATTAGAAGGATTAAGAATCAGAAGAACCAGTGGTGTTGTCTGAAGGCTGACAAGCTCAAGATTCGAGATTCAAGATTCAAGATCAAGGAAGAGTAAGTGCTTCAGTTCAAATCCAAAGGCAGGAAAAATTCAGTTCAAAGGGCATCAGGCAGGAAGAATTCTCTCTTACTCAGAAAAGGGTCGATCATTTTGATCCATCAAGGTCTTTTACTGATATTGAAAGAGGACCATCCATATGAGGGAAGTCAATCTGCTTTATTTAGTCTACCAATTTACATGTCCGCCTTATTGAAAAACACCCTCACATTCAGAATAATGTTTGACCAGATATCTGGGCACCCTGTGACCTAGTCAAGTCAACACATAAACCATCACTTGGGTACATAATGTTTGATCCAGGCTTATGCAATTAAGATTCTTTTATTGCTTCCACAGAACCATTCCAACCCTGACTACATAATACAATCATTTGAGGAACTTAAAAAACACATTCTGCCATTGCTTCACCAAAGGTGTTTATGAGAGAGCTCCACTCTAGGCTGTATGAACAGCTTTAAAATAGGTCAACTTCCACCAAGAAAAACTAGAACACCTGAATAAGGTATTTAAAAAAATATTTGAAGGCATTGGTTAGCTATCAAGGCAAGTTAGAGGACCTTAGGACTAAGTTCTCTAGAGAAGGAAAAGTCAAAGTTGAGCCCAATAGTCTATGATGTTTTACATCATGACGTTTGCCAATTACTAACTCTAACATTTCAGATGTTGGGTAGAAAGCAAGAGAAAAGATGCCAAAAAGATAAACATGGGTTTATCTATTCCCAGACAGATAGAACTTAGAGTTCATGACCTGCCAAGCAGCAGGGACCCTGAAAGTGCCAGACATTCTAATGGACCCTTGAAAATATTTGCTATGTTAAATTAAAACTGAACATTGAAAAATAGTGATTTAATAACTTGATTTTAAAAGTAACAATCAAACTGATTACATGTTAACATAAATTATATACTTTTATGAAAATACACTCTAAATAAACTGAAGGGAGAAGACTAGCATTGTTTTATATTTTTAGTAAAAATGTCTTCTGTTTGGCTTAATAGAAGACAGCTAAATTCTTATATTTTCTTCTGCATTCAGTCTGCATTATGTGCTCTTTTGACTGAAGTATATAGAAGACTTATCTTCACAAAGATACATATTTGGAAGAGCAAAGACTATGTCAATAGCCTCTTCAAACAATTGTGGATATTCTTTTTTTTTTTTTTTGGAATTTTAATGCTATGGGTCTGATGCAACAATGGGATCCCTTTTATCTGGGAAATACTGATATCTTGAGCTGAAGCATAATAAAACCAAATAGAATTTTAAGAATGTTCTTCTGTCATTTTTTTCTTTCAAGTAAAAATGGCATTCCATGCAAAGTGGCTAGACCAACTGATGAGTTAAACAATTGCAACAGTGTTTTCCTTGAGATATCCATCAGACTTTATATGTAGTTCCCATCTTTTTATACAGAACTTTAAAAAGATGTGTACTCAAGGGTTGAGGTTCAACAAAAGTAATTTTTACTGTCTAACCCACCTTTACTTTTGCACCACGAGTACAAATGGCATACAGTGAAACCAGTGAAAAAAGCCAATTACATCTTAGCATTGCTATGAAAATCATTTTGACCTTGCAGGTCCACTACATATGTCTCAGGGATCCCTAGGGTTCTGCAACCACACATTGAGAATTTCTGGTCTAGTAAAATTGATAAACCTCAGGAAGATGATTAAAGATTAAAAAATAAATGTAACAATTACCAATATTAAAAATAACAAAGAGACATCCTGAAGTTATTGTATTTAAAATTTTAGAAGCATAAACCTTTATTATAAAGGCATTTCAAGAAAGAAAAATTAGAACCAATCTTCTGCAAATGTTGATGAAAAATCCTCCCCAAAATAACAAACCAAATTTAGTCTTGTATAAAAGAGATAAGATATTACAGCTAACCTTGATTTATTCCAGAAATGAAAGTTTGATATAACATTTTAAAATCTAACCATCTATGTCACCGCATGAACATACTAAAGGAAAAACATATATATGATGATATCAACAGATTGAGAATAAAATGATAACATTCAAAATCTCTTTATGATAAAAAAAGAAAAGGATTAGCAAACTTGGAACATAGAGGAACTTCCTAATTTAGTAAAGGGTCTTGGGGAAAATGTTACTACAAGGAGTGTGTGCCACATGATTCCACTTTTATAAAATGGATATGTACTATGTTATTTATGTAATAGATATAATGTTATATCTGTTATATATTATAGTATATAATATGATGTAAGAAGTAAGCACATTGTTTACCATTGGAGAATGAGGAAAAGAGGATAGTGCCAGAGTGCTTGAATGAGTTTCTGCATTTCCAGTACTATAATAATAGGTGTTACATAGATATGTGTGTTTATTTTGTAAAAATTGGCCAATATTTGAACCTATTATTCAGGAACTTTTATACATGTGTGTATATATGTGTATATATCATAATTCAATAAAATAATTTATTAAAGAAATACTATTGCTTCTTTCCCATCAAAAGAGAGTTATTTCAATTAGAATTTTTAAATAGTAAGTTTTCCCAGATGATTATAAGATGAAGCTGATGCACGAACAGTTCCTCTCAATAATACTGCCTCTTCTTTCAGTCCCAATGACTACGATCATGATCAATCGATTCTGCTATATCCAGTCCACATGCTTTCACAAAAGAATTGAAATCTATGAATACTAATTGTACTGCTCATGTCAGTTTTCATGGGCTGTGGTCACATAAGCCTGATAAATCTGCCTTTGTCTAATTTTCTTGCATCCCTAGAAAACTCATGGGATTCTAAATCAAGAAGAAAGCACTAGTACAAGGCCAAAATATCAGGTAGATGAAGCTCATCCCAGATCTACTGTTCTTGACATGCTCTTCATAAAACCCTGTCTTTCTAGCTTCACTTGGCCCTATCTCCCCAAACCATTCCCTCTTATTCATTTTCTGCCTAAATATTTTCACATCATTAATTAATTCTTTGTCTGTAAAATAACCTAAACTATAAAATAATCTGCATTATAATACCTAGACAAATCAAATAATTTCTTCCCTATTAAATTCCCAAGAATACATAACTTCATGTGTTCTAGTCCTTAAGATATTGTTGGTTGAATTGTTACCTAGTACACTAATTCCAGTTAAAGAGTTTATAATCTTTTGGTGATAATTTTATATTTTATCCCAATCAGGTTTTCTGTTTTAGTCAAAATTAATAATGATGATAATTCTAGTCATTGAGCTGGAACACTGGGAAAGAATTTATAGAAGAACATTTTGATAAGAATCATATTTATTAGGGATTGACCTTTAAATTTAAGACTATCTCTGTGCATGGAAAATAGAAAGATGTCAAACACCATTATTAAATTTCTAATGAGTTGGGTTTTTTTCTCTTTTAAACTTTCCCCAAGGATTATACAGACTGAATTAGAAATAACTACAAAAAAATTGTACACATATCAGTAGTGAATAAAACACCATTTTTTAAAAATTTTATTTACCTTTTTTTTTTTTTTTTTTTTGAGACAGGATCTCACTCTGATGCCCCGGCCAGAGTGTGGTGGCATCATCATAGCTCACTACAACCTCAAACTCCTGGGCTCAAGCAATTCTTCTGCCTCAGCTTCCCAAGTAGCTGGGACTACAGGCATGGGCCACCATGCCCAGCTAATTTTTCTATTTTTTGTAGAGATAGGGTCTCGCTTTTGCTCAGGCTGGTCTCAACTTCTTACCTCAAGCAATCTACCCATGTAGGCCTCCCAAGAATGCTAAGATTACAGGCGTGAGCCACCGCAACTGGCCTACTTTTTTTTTTTTTTATTTCAAAATATTAAAGGGGTGCAAATGTTTTGGTTATATGAATAGCTTTTATAAGGCTTAAGTCTGGGCTATGAGTGTGCCCATTACCCGAATAGTGTTCTTTAAAACATCCATCCCCAAAAGTGATGTCAGACTTTTAAATTTCAGTTAAAATGGAGGGTGTGGAAGAGTATGTAATTTTGGCCTTAATATGCATTTCCTTGATCACTTATAAAGATTGTTTTTTTATTCTGGACACAAATGCTTTGACAGGTATATATTTTGTAAATGTCTTCTTTCAGTTTGTGGCATGTTTTTATACTCACTTTGATGAATAGTAAATTCTACATTTTAATTTATTTAAATTGATGGATTCATTTTAATGGTTTAAGCTCTTCTCATTTATGTGAAAGAATACATCTTCCTAGTTTAATTTTATGAGTCTAGTCTTTCATATTTTCTTCATGAAGTTTATAAATTGGCCTTTTACATTTGAGTATTTATTCCTTGTGGAAGAAATAGTCTTTTTTCCCAGTGTAGAGAGCAGAATTTATCAGAACAATTTATTGAAGAGTCAGTCATTTCCCCAATAAACTTTAGTGGCAGCTTAGTTATGAATTAAGCTTTCACATGTGCATGCATCTGTGTCTAGGTTTTATGTTATATTAAATTACTATAGCTGTTTATCTTTGTGCCCAAATCTTCTGTCTTAATTACCATAAATCTAATATGATAGAGAACTCCAACCACAGTGTTACTCTCATTCAGAACTCAATTATCTATTCCACCTGCTCTGATATTAAGATTGCAGCCTCTGCTTTACTCTAATATGCATTTCCTTGGAGTGTACTTGCTTCTCCTTTTATTAATATTTTCAGCCTTGATTAATTACAGTACTTACATTGTGACCTTTTGACAGAAAGAATTAGATTTTGTTTTGTGGTCCAATTTTTAATTGAAGAGGTAAGCCCACATACATTAGATGGTATGATAGATGAAGTTTATGTCATATTTTTGGTTTGGATTATGTTTATAATTTTTTCCTAATATGGTCTATTAATATTTCTTTGTGTGGTGTGTGTGGCTGTGTATGTGTGTGCATGCATATACACAGGTACACATGTTTGATTTCTCTGATATCTAAGAAAATAAGTATATTTATACTAGATGTTTATGATTACCTTTATATTGTATGTGTATAGTAATATTAATATATTTGTAATTCCTAGATACACTATATATGCGCATGTGTGTATATATGGACATATATATGCTTAGTTTATAATTGTGCTAAAGATTGACTTATATAAACAATGATATAATTAGTATATTTCCTCTTTTACTTTCCCTCCTCTTCCTTCAACTTAGTATAATTCACTAAATTATATTTTAGAGTGCACTCTTGTAATCAAGCTAATGAATACATGGCTATCACTTAATTTTTTTGCTGCTAAATGTTTTTTCACACCCAATTTCACATATGAGGCAATAAGCAACATTATTCTAATTCTTCTCTTCTTTCCCTCTTTCTCTCATTTTTCAAACAGTTAAGACTATGTTTTAAAGCAGTTCTAGGTTTACAGAAAAATTGAACAGCAAATATAGAAAATTACTGCCTCTCCCTCTGCATACAGTTTTGCCTATCATTAACATCTTGCATTTGTGAAATACATTGGTTACAAATTATGAACCAATATTAATACATTATTAACTAAAGTTCATTGTTTACATTAGGGTTGACTTTGAGTTGTGCAGTTCTATGAGTTATGACAAATGCATATTATCACCTACCTACCATTGCAGTATCATAGAGAATAGTTTCATTGCCCTAAAGATCTCCTGTGTTCTGCCTATTCATCCCTCCCTCCTGCCCCTGAGCCCCTGGCAACCACTGATATTTTTACTATTTCTATAGTCTTGCCATTTTCAGAATGTCATATTGGAATGTGGAAAATTGGAATCAAACAATATGTAACCTTTCAAACTGGCTTCTTTCACTTACCAGTGTGCCTTTAACATTCCTCCAGGTATTTTTGTGGCCTGATAACATTTATTTTTTTATCATTATATAATCTTCCACTGTATGGATGTACCATCATTTGTTTATCTATTCATTTATTAAAGGACATCTTGGTTCCTTCCAAATTTTGGCAATTAGTAATAAAGTTGATACAAACATTTATATGCAGGTATTTATGTAGAAATAGTTTTCAACTTCTTTGAGTAAACACTAAAAAGAATGATAGTTCCATTGTATGGTAAGGAAATGTTTACTGTTGTAAAAAACTGCAGGCAAGAAAAAAATTAAACAACCCTATCAAAAAGTGGGCAAAGGACATGAACAGAAACTTTCCAAAAGAAGACAGACTAATGGCCAACAAACATATGAAAAAATGCTCAACATCTCTAATCATCAGGGAAATGCAAATCAAAACCACAATGAGATATCACTTATCTCCAGTGAGAATAGCCTTTATCAAAAAGTCCCAAAACAATAAATGTTGACATGGATGCGGAGAGACAGGAACACTCATACACTGCTGGTGGGACTGCAAACTAGTGCAACCTCTGTGGAAAGTAATATGGACATACCTCAAAGAGGTACAAGTAGAAGTATCATTTGATCCAGCAATCCCATTACTGGGCATCTACCCAAAGGAACAAAAGACATTCAATAAAAAAGACATCTGCACTCAAATGTTTATAGCACCACAATTCGCAATTGCAAAGATGTGGAAACAACCCAAGTCCCCATCAATACATGAGTGGATAAATAAAATGTGGTGTATATATATATATATATATATATATATATATATATATATATATACCATCAAGTTTTACTCAGCCACAAAAACAATGGTGATCTAGCACCCCTTGTATTATCCTGGATAGAGCTGGAGCCTATTCTACTAAATGAAATATCACAAGAATGGAAAAACAAGCACCACATGTACTCACCATCAAGTTGGTATTAACTGACCAGCACTTACTTATATGCACATATAGTAGTAACATTCATCGGGTGTTGGACAGGTTGGAAGGGGGAGAAGAGGATGGGTATATTCACACTTAATGGGTGCAGTGCACACCCATTAGGGGGATGGACATGATTGAAGTTCTGACTCGGGTGGGGCAAAGGCAATATATGTAACCTAAACATTTGTACCCCCATAATATGCTAAAATTTAAAAAAGGAAAAGAAACTGCTGAACTGCCTTTCAAAGTGGCTGTAACTGCCTTTCAAAGTGGCTGTAACATTTTGCATTCCTACCAGGAATGAATGAGAGTTCCTGTTGTTCCACATCCTTACCAGTGTTTGGTACTGTCAGTGTTTTGTAATTTGGCTATTCTAATAGATATACAATCATATTTCACTGTTGTTTTAATTATACCTAATGTAAGAGAATATCCCTGCACTAACCAAAAGCAGGATGGATTACTGAAATCCACACAAGCTCTTTGGAATATTTTTGTACTTAAAAGTACTCATAATCACATGAAATATTTAGGTACCTCCCTCAGACTCTTTCCACAATCCTTTTCATAGCTATTAAGGAGCTAGGAATTGTTAAATTAAATTACTTTAGTTTCATAATTCAGCTAAGAATGAGACAAATTTTCTAGAGACCTGCAAACACAACAAATGGAATAAAAATATTTTTGAGGTAATAGTGAGATTTTTCTTGAGACACTCGACTCTGTAAGCAACATGACCTTGGTAGAAGACTAAGGTTAAAAGATAATTTTCAAAATGAGGTAAAATCTTGACTCGCATACAAATCTAAAATAAATGTGTGTCAAGATAATATTTTACTTATTAATTAAATTAAAAATCCAGACAGATTTTCTATCTGGTATAATGGAGACTCAAAAGAACAGATACCTTTACAGGTTAGAAACATTAAAATGAACTTGCAGATGGATGCAAAACTGGCTTTCATGCAGAGGGTGGGGTTGTTCTTCCATTGAACAGAAACCATTTGCATTGCCATCAGTTTTCTATGATTTAACTTTACTCTTCACAGACTTGTAAAATAATCTAAAGGAGACAACCATGCATGTTCCACTGGATCAGATAATCTTCAGAGGCTCTAATTTACTGCTGAAAAAATATCTAATAATCTCCACTGCTTATTTCAAAGTCTTAAATTTTCCCTTACATATAAAAACTGCAGTTGGAAATAAGTTCATTCGTATCCCTGGAGGTCAGTCTTCCCTTCCATGTTGGACCAGCAAAGAGACTAGCCAGTGAAATTATAATGGATATTTTTGACAAGTGTTCGATGAATATGTCTTAAAGCCAGAAGTAGAATGGAGGACAAGAAAGAAAGTTTATAAAAGTAAATGGATTTAAAGATTGTATTTTCAAAAGATGTTTTCTCAGTTGTTAAAATTACCTACTGTGTGTAAGGCCCTGTGCAATAACAGAGATCAGAGCCTATGCCTGCTGTAAGCCAGTTATGTTCTTGCTTGGGATTGAACATATGCTTGAAAATTAATGCAAGATCTTAGCATAACAATGGAAAATCAGAGAGTAAGGCAAAATGTGTTTTAAAAGTTAAAGGATAGGAGCAATTAAGTAATTTAGGGAAAACTGGAAAAGACTTCTTAGAAAAGATAGAGCTGTAATTGGTTGTATAATCAGGGTCAAAGGTTACAAACATTAAGACTGGAAAGTGTGGCTTTCCAGGCTTTTGCTGTCAAGTTGGAAAAAACTCGAGTTTACCTATGTTCCTCTTGAAGCTTAATTCCCTGAACCTAAAGTCATCTTATTCCGGATATAAGATATTAAAGCTTTCTTTAAAGAGTATGTTAACCTATTTGGATACACAACATTTCTCATTTCAAAAATACACAAACGCAGAGAATGAATGGGAAGGGACTCATTTATTGAACACCCAGTTATGTATTTATTTAAAAAAAATTTAAAGTAAAGAAAAATTCACATTTGTATATTTCTTTACTTAGAATATCTTAAAAATTTGCTGAGACATATGTGTTGGTGACATAAAACAATCCTGCCAACAGAAGACCCTTCCATACCAATATAGAAGAAAGAGAAAATGGATTAGTATATTCCAAATGCATAAGTATTATCAGATCATGCATGTAAGATAGCATGAAAGTGATGACAGAATTTGAATTTAAGTTCACTTAAATTTATATAAGCAAAGTAGAAAAAAATAAGTTTATCTTACTTCCGTGAGAGTCAAATATATGTATACTGTTTGGTCATCTCCTGCATATCTTGTGAGAGAATTAATTTCAGAGGTGTGTGTTTGCGGACCCAAGAATTAAAAGGCCCAAGATTTTGCATTAAGTCAAAGGGTTGGGTCTTTTATTAGAATTGTTAAATTTTCAGAGACAAACACTCAAGAGAGGACAATTAAGAGGCAACTGTCTCGATCTTTAAAGAAAATATCATCATATTAATTATACCTTAGAAAATGCCTAACATATCTAAGAAAGTCTAGCTCTATAGCTTCTTAATTCCTCCATGTTCATGTGTATCTATTCCTCTATTTAAAAAATATTGATCCTATATTTTTTCAACAGACCAGCACGAAATATCGAGAGGTATGGTGATTTTATAATCCAAAGGGAACTAGATCAACATAGAGAACAGAATAGCTTGAGGGTCTCTGCCATCATTCCAGAAGTAGGCATCGAATCAGGAAGGCAGGACATACCTAGCCAGCCAAGCATCTCCTGTACCTAAAACTATGATAAATATCTGCACCAAAGGGCAGAATCCCAGTCTGGGGATGAATGATATTAAGAAAATGGCATCAGAGTCATTCTCTGAGAGTGCCTTAGCACTAGAGAAGAACTTAATTATTTGTTGAAATTACAGTGTAGGAAATCAAAAGATGAAAAAATCTGATAGAGAGATGAGTAGTATCTTTGAGAAAGGAAGGGATGCAGGTACCCACAAGCCATCTCAGAAAGGAGCAGATCTTAAAGCAGGTTAGAAACAAAAGAAATGCAGGGACTTCTGCAGTCAGAACTGGGCTACAGGCTCCCAGTGAAGGATGGACACTCAGTTCTAACCTGAGGACATTGACACAACCAGCGCCTGCCTGTCAGAATTTGGAGAAGCACGGTGCTACTGAGTCTGAAGGTGGGAAGGAGAGCATATTCATTAAAACTGTGATGAGGCAGAGAGGGCAGAAGGAGGGCAAATTTAATAAGCACAAGCATATCAGTGTAGTGGGGTGATGAAAAGCCTAATTAATTCTTAATTGTCTGAGAAATTTTCTATTTATTTGCACTAATTCCTAATCAATCCTAAGAACTCAACCTGCTCAAATATTGTCTCATTTGAAAGTATAAGCACCATGATTTTTTCTGATTAAGTCAGCTGTCCTTGCCCCTTCACATATCAAGCAGCTGTCAATCAATGTCTATTTGTAGACATCCTAGCAGGTTGTGAACTGGGGCTCGTACTCAGAAAAATAAAGCTTGTGATCAACTATACATTTTGTTATACATTCTTAATAACAGCCTTGGTTACACTTATAAAACAATTACTTGTAACAGCTATTTATTTCTTAAAAGCAAGCAATACAGGCCAGATACAGTGGCTCACACTTGCGATCCTAGCACTTTGGGAGGCCAAGGCTGGAGGACAGCTTGAGGCCAGGAGTTTGAGACCAGCCTGAGCAATGTAGCAAGACCCCATCTTTAATTTTCTTTTTCCAATTAGCCCAATGCGGTGGCATGTGCTTGTAGCCCTAGCTACTTGAGAGACAGAGACAAGAGAATGGCTTGAGCCCAGGAGTTCCAGAGCGCAGTCAGCTGTGATTGCATCACTGTACTCCAGCCAGAGTGAAACCTGTCTAAAAAAAATCCAAAAAAAAAAAAAAACAAGCAACATGTAATGTTTTGAGTTTGGCACAGAATGACAAAGTTTGGGGCAGTTTTGTGTATCGGTTCCCTGCTTCAATTTACAATACTTCTATTGCTATTTTTACTTCCTAGAAAAATTCTGCTTTATAAAAGCAAATCAGAAGTTGTTTTTATAGTGAATACTCTTACTTAGAGAGATATGAAAATCACATTTTTATTTTTTATTCTTTTATTTTTTGGAGACAGAGTCTCGCTCTGTCACCTCAGCTTGAATGCAGTGGCATCATCACAGTTCACTGCAATCTCAAATTTCTAGGCTTTAATGATCCTCCTGCCTCAGCCTCCCAAGTAGCTGGGACTACAGGCCCACACCAACACGCCCAGCTAATTTTTTCTATTTTTAGTAGAGATGGAGTCTTGCTCTTGCTAAGGCTGGTCTTGAACTCCTGGGCTCAAGTGATCCTCCTGCCTCTGCCTCCCAAAGTGTTAAGATTACAGGAGTGAGCTAATATTTTAAATCAAATTTGACTCACTCCAAAGCTCCTCTTCTTTTCACTTGGTTACTTTGTCCCTGCTCCTTCGTCTACATCCTTATAGTATTTTAGATAAATAGCAGAATCAAGGCTATTAGAATAACATGGCACAGAAATTTTTACTTTTAATCTAGATCCCCCCAACAACCCTGAAAATATCAGGTCAGTACTTTTATAATCAGCACATTTATAGCCCATAATGTAGTGATAATTAATTTTAGTTATTAGAGTGTCTTATAATTTAGTTGCTAAAACGTCTGTTGCCATACCGTGAGCTCCATGACAGCAAGTATCATGTTTTACTCATTGTTGCATCTGTAGGAGTAGCATAACCCCAGTCCCACACTAGGCACTCTATAATTATGTTGTGTTGACTCCCTCTGAACGTATTTATTTTATCTTCCCTATTAATACAATATAATAAACAAAATGTGATATATATTTGTTTAAAAGGATCTCATGTACACCCCACATATGGTAATATATAAAGTGCTTTGAAACTGTATCGTTATGTAAATATCGTGTAATATAATTTTCCATTCAATACTTGTAATTTACACATCATTAAATTCACCTCTTGATTATTATTGCAAAGCATCTGAGGGATAAGAATATCATCTGAGCACTTGTTATATACTATCTGTTAATTCTCATAGCATTACGGCAAAGTAATTCTTACTCCTATGTTAAAGATAAGGAGATTGTGTTTTATAGAAGTTAAATAACTAGCATGGCCATTTAGTAAATAGCAGAGCTTTAATTTGACCTGAGGTTTTCTTGATTTCAAATCTACTCCTCTAGAAGTTGCCTATATCCAGAAGGGAACCTTCCTAAATAAACTTTTATGCTAAAAGTTTGCCTTCATTAGTATAATATATCATACCGTATATTTTCTTTATATATTTACTCTATAAGCTTTTTTCTCTTTTTAATTTATTTTTACTTTTTAAACATTTTTGTTAAAAACTAAGACACAAGCACACACATTAGACTAGGCCTACACAGAGTCTGATCATCAATATCACTGTCTGCCACCTCCACGTCTTATGTCACTGGAAGTTCTTTGGGGGCAATAACACACATGGAGATGTCATCTACGATAACAATGCCTTGTTCTAGAATACCTCCTGAAGGACTTGCTTGAGGCTGTTTTATAGTTAACTATTTTTTATAAGTAGAAGGAGTTCACTCTAAAATAATGATAAAATGTATAGTATAGTAAATACACAAGTCAGTAACATGCATGGTCTTTTATTATTTTTATGAAGTATTATGTACTGTACATAATTGTGCTATACTTTTATACAGCTGGCAGCACAGTAGGTCTGTTTACACCACATCACCATAAAAATATGAGTAATGCATTGCACTAGGACATTTCAATGGCTGCAGCATCACTAGGATAGGAATTTTTCAGCTCCATTATAATCTTATGGGACCACTGTCAAATATGCAGTTCATTGTTGACTACAACATTGTTAGGCAGCACGTGACTGCATCTTATTGCCCACTCTTCTGGATTTTCTAATTCCTAAAATTCTGACTTCCATTCTCTCTTGCTTTGTAATAGAACTATAATTTAGAACTTTTAATTTGTTGCTATGTGATAGTAAGAACACATTCATTTAATGACTTTTACAATTTTCAGAGCAGGCAATTTTGCTATATTCAAAAGTAAAACTTGATAGAATTCCAGGCAAAAAGAAATCCCTTCTCCCAATAAATCTCTTTTCCTTTAGACAGCCTCAATCTAAAATGTGATCAATTTTAAAAGCTTTCCCTTTATACAGTATTAATCAATTCCCTTGGCATGAGCTTTTATTATTAAACAATATTCAATTGACCTGGAATGAACTTTAACAATGATATCTAATTTTTATTAAATTGATTTTCAGTCTTTGAACTATAAATCCAGGTTTTGTAAACTCAGAAAAATAAATCAGTGTTTGAAATTTTTAAAAATGTTGGGGCTATTTCTATACCTCAAGTAAAATGAATATTTTCATTTCTATGCCTTAATAAAAGCTCATAGAAAAGCTATATGAAAAAGAATATTGTACAATTAAGGAATATTTTAACTGATATAACATTACAAAATACAACTTTATAAAATACATAATAGTGTATTTATTGGTAGTTTTAACTCTTACCTAGTATAGGTTTATCATCATGCTCCTTTTTTTTTTTTTAACTTTAGGTTCCATGTTGTGTTAGGGGAAAGGGAGTACTCAGGCTATCGAGAGTATGTTCCTAAAGGGTGTATGTCTTTTTTATACACTATTAAATTCTTTTCCTATGAATCTTAGGGTTCATTTACAATACTTTATCCATTAAGGGGAAAACATCTTTGCTAGAAAACCATTGTGTAAGCTCCTCTTTATACTCAGCTCTAGTACCTGAATAGCGACAGTCTATCATTTCCTGCTAAGCTGGGCAATGTGTTGGAAATAGAGATTCTTCTCGGTCAACACAAACTGCTGTAAGAGCAACCAGAAAATCTGGTTATATCTGCAAGTTTGAGAGCTCTCACCTAAATGAGAGCTGTTTACAAAAATGTTTAAACCCCAAACCCCTCTTATTGATGTCTATGGTTATACAAAGACCTAAAGTGCCAGAGCATCCAATGTAAGTTCAGACTATTATTCCATAATGAAAGTATAATACCTCACAGTACTAAGGCATTTTTTTCATTTGCAATGTATTTTTCACATATTTTAATTTTATTGCATTTTTATTGCCTTGAGTCTCTTAAGCCTATTCCTTTAAACTGCTCTCCCATGAGTCTTTTCCCCAGATGAGACATTTTTCCCCATGAGAAGCAAAAAGATTTTACAATCACTATTGGTGGTTATCATCTCTGGAGCAAGAAAGGATTCAAGTAAAGGTTGCTCAGCTCTGCACCCTCATCCTCTCCTCTATTACACATTTGGAGTATCTCTGTTCTCCTTCCCCTCACAGTTACTGATTTTCCACATATTTTCTCACTCTAAAATTCTGGCACTTTCCAAAACACAAATTTCATTTTCTTTGTGGGTACCTCTTCCCAGCATAGAGCAGAAACTGCCCAGCCAAAAATGCCATTTTGGTGGTCGGGGTGGGGCAAGATCTAATATGTTACTAAAATGAGCTACAAATGACTGACTAGGTTTTGAGTATAGAACAGTACATCCTGGTTGCAAATACTGTGATTTCTATGAGTTTTTTAATTACTTAGTGCACTGGGTAATCTAGATGGGCATGGCTACAAAAATGTATGGGACAAGTGAAAGTGTTTGTACGTGTATATCTATCCCTGCCCAGTTCTGCAACATAACAGACTTTGAAAGCTCACCACACCACATGGCCAATAACAGGAAATGTTTAGTGGTTTATATTTAAATATTAGACTCCAGAATAAAGCAGAGGGAAACTTCATAAAAGGAAGGTGCTATGGTCTGAATGTTGGTGTCCCTCCAAAATCCATGTGTTGAAATCTAATTCTCAAAGTGACAATATTAAGAGATGGAGCCTAATGGGATTAGTATCCTTATAAAAGAGACTTGCAGGAGCAAGAATATCCTTCTGCCATGTGAGGACACAGCAAGAAGTTGCCATCTATGAAGAAAATGTCCTCTCCAGACACCAAATCTGTTGGTGTCTTGATCTTAGACTTCCTGGCCTCCAGAACAATGAGCAATAAATTTCTATCATTTATAAATTACCCAGTCTAAGGTATTGTGTTTTAGTAGCTGGCATGGACTAAGACAGGAGATAAATAATACTTAGTAAGTTCACAGAATATGCAGACTTACCTTAAACGAGGAAGCAGAAAAACTTTTAAAACTTGACTTTTTTTCTAAATAGCAAATTATTTTCCATATAAAAGTTTTTCTATATGAAATCTCCAGTGTGAGAATTCTCCAAATTTCTCTAACTGAAGTTCTAACATTCTTCATCAATCAGTATTTTTAACCAACGATAAAATACCCCGTACTTCCTTCCACTACTCAATGGAATATATAAAAGAGGTATCATATTTAATTGCGGCACTGAGCTCTGGGGGAGACATAGCCAATCTGGGATATTTTCAAAGATGTTAATGGTACAAGAAATGAAGCCTTCATTTTCTGTGTATCTGTTTGGAGAAGTGAACATGTTTAACTTAGAGAAGAAAGGGGAGCAAAACAGTTTCTAACTATATGTCCTAGAGAAGAAAATAGTTAACCAATATTTTAAGGATGTTCTTGTGGGGAAAAAAAAGTACAAGTCATTTGTGTGGCCTCATGGGCTAAAGTTAAGATGGAAACATAAACCTTATAGTTGGTAATATTTTAACTCCTCATTAAGGAATTTATTAAGAAATTTTTCAAAGCCAGAATGAGCTACCTCAATAAGAACTAAATTGCCCTATAGCATAAATAATTTAAACAAGTATTTGGAAGTATTCTATACAGGAGGTTTAAGCGTAGGGTGACTTTTAATTTGCAGATAATCTACAACTGAATGAATATTGAATTTGAATAGTAGTGCCCAATAGCTCACACGTGTGAGAGGTTTACATAATAAAAGTGATGTACCAAATGACAACTTAAGGTTACAGTCCTTGTAAGGTTCTCAGTCAATGGATCACAAAAATTATAGCCATGCTAAAGCATAACTTTGATATAAAAAGAAGCTTCTTTTAATTCTCTGGGACCACTGACAGGATGGTACTGACAATATACCCTCAGAGGAGGTGCTGCTGAAGGTTCCTCCCTCTTCCCTGGTATGATATATTGAATTTCTAGGAACGCTGTAACAAATAGCCACAAACTTGGTGTTGCAAATTGCCACAAACAACAGAGATTTATATTCACAGTTCTGGAAGATACAAGTCTGGTATCAAAGTGTCAGTAGGGCCATGCAACCTTGGAAGGCTTTAGGGTAGAATTTTTCTTCTCCTCTTGCCTCTTCCTAGCTTCTGGTAGCTCCAGGCAATCCTAGATACTTCTTGTGTGGTATCCGCATCACTCCAATATCTTTCTCCATCTTCATATAACTTTTTTCTCCATGGCTCTGTTTCCAAATCTCCTTCTCCTTTCTCTTATAAAGACACCAGTGATTGGATTTAGGCCCTCCCCCAAGTCTAAGATAATTTCATCTTGGAGTTGCTAACTAATTACATCTAGGAAGACCCTGCTTCTATATAAGGTCACATTCTGAGATTCAAGGTGGATGTGAATTATGGGGACACAGTGTACCTCAGTACTTCAGAAAAACCACTGAGAGAAAGATGGGTCTGTGATTTCATTGCATTTTTATAATCATGGTTCTACTCTTAAGGTTTTTGTAGCATTGATTAAGGTGGTGGGAGCAACCAAAGAAGGTAGAGATGATAATTGAATTGGGCCACACCTTCCATTGCACAGTAATGCTGAGAGTGCTGTGTCAGAAAATCCTTTGATCAGAAAGGGTGGGAAAGTTATTTACATAAGGTTCACAGTTAGAGCATAAATCCCACATAAGCAGAGCTGGGCATGGTGTGTGGCCATGATCTGATGCTACGATGTGTAGTTAGATCTCCTTCAGTGCTTTGAGATCAGGAGGAGCAGAAACAAATCCGAAAGACCAGCAGGGGGTATATACACACATTTGTTGTGAACATCTTGAAGCATAAATACATGACATGCAACAGTTAGTCTCAGCCTTAAGTAAAATTATAAATGTCATAGTTTGTGGATTGAAATATAAGTACCAGAAAGGAAACTGGCTTGAGACACTGTTAATAATAGCCATCTCATTGCTACTCTGTAGAGGGTAAAAAGGATGCTCAGAACTCAAAAAGCAGCAATAAAATCTTCTTCTTTCTTCTTCTTCCCTCCCCTTCCTCCTCTTCTTCCTCTTCCTCTTCTTCTTCTTCTTCTTTCTTCTTTCTTCACTGTAATAACGCCACCAACACTGATTACAACAGCATCTCCACAGTCCGCACACAGCTGTGAGGTAGCCTATTTTCTTCTGCTTCCCCTTTTTCACTTACCTCCCAATGTACCACCTCACCTTTCAAAGAAAAACTCCCTAGAGGAGCCAATTTTGTCCTCTCTATCTTCATGCTTAGTTTCATCCTGAGAAAGAAGCTGCTTTTGGTTACAGTGAATAGTTTCTATAGGAAGTTTACACTTTTTAAAATAGGTCTTCCCGGGCTCTGGATTTCTCTGGGAGAAATTTGACCTTATCCTTTCCTGAACCTCCAGATGATCTAAGAATACTCTTAATATTCCCAACTACTCCAATACACACAGTACATAAACTGTTGAAGTTGCTTTGCAAAATGTTCATATCTCCTCATTCTGGGTCCGGGGAGAAAAGGAAATATTTTGAAGAAACCTACAAAGGTATAGAAGCCTATTATTAGGTGGGCAGGACCTAATGCCTCCCAGGGGAAAGAAAACTATTGTGTGCGGTCTAGAGGATGGTAGGTGGGGAGATGAGGTGGACAGGGACTTTATCTTTTTAATGGAACTAATAATATAAACCAGATGACATTTTACTGAAGTGAAAAGGCCTTAAGAAAACATTGTGCTGTCATCTCTGCTTTAGGTTTGGGTGTTGGTTTATATCCCATAGCCAATATTTAGAGGACTTTTAGTTGTTTCTTGAACCTAGTAGATTGCAGAAATAACAAATGTGTGTCAATAGACATGGTTAACTATAGAATTAATTTGGCGGTTAAAAAGAGGTAATGAATATAATGATTTAACTATTTGTATAAATAAGATTTATGTTTAGACTGATCAACTGATTTGCTGAGGAATGGGTATTAGGCAGCAATGGCTGTGAAACTTGAACACATGTTGTCTACATCCAAATTCCATATTCATTCCTCTCTTTATATTGTCTCAAGGAAATAAAGTTCAAGGCCATGAACATCCTGCAGGAAGTGATAATAATATATGAGTAATGTTCTATACCTTTTGAATTTGACAAAACTTTCACAAACTTACAGAAAAATTTGCACTTTTAATTTTTTTTACGTGAGAATTGACTGCCAGGGTGTTCCTCATAATCTTCTGAAATAGATGAGGAAATGATATCAACAAAAATGACTTTCTGGAATCCTTTCTCTTTGCCTCATGGAATTAAAGTAAAAACCGATGAATATGTACATTTAGGGTGTGAGGTGTTTCATTAGTGAAATAATATATTAAATAAAAATAATCTTTTGTCACAAAGTGATCTCTGCTGATGACATTTAGAAAAACAATTGCATATGAAAAATTTTAGTTAGAAGACCCCACAAAAGATGTAAGTTATAATACGGCTGTAGTACAATGTCACAAACATGATATCTGGCCCATAATGAACTCAAATACTAAACACTTAGATTGTGATTTCCTTAGCTTAAAGAGACACAACTGAATAGACACAACTGTCAGCTGTGCAAAGGGCTAAATTACAGAAAGTTTACAGTCCGAGGTCTGAATTTCTTTTAAGATATAAACCCACCACATTTTTAGAAATGGGAAACGTTCTCCACGTACCCACCAGTGGTGTTGGCTGGACAGAGGCCCTTCCTCTGCTGTCCTGTTGTGATCTCCGTGTCTCCTCATTTCCATCATTATCCCAGCTGTTTACTTGCTGCATTATATTGGTTTGGCAACATAAAAATGTAATGGGCACTCTTTTAGGGTTTGGGATTATTTATGACAATCAATGACACAAATTAATATGATTAATGTCTTCTAGGAAAACTGATAAACTAACATGGACACTGGATGCCCACCCGAACTCAGCTCTGATAAGAATACAGAACTTAATATAACCCTGTGAAAAGCCCCTGGAGGCACAGAAGGTGTTTGGTAACAGGGTGAGTGGGTGGCAGAGGATCAATAAAAGCTTAAAGCTGCAGGAGAACCCGCTGGTGGTGACTTTTCTCTCCCCACCTTGTTTTGGGCAGACCTTTGCCTATCCCGACTGCTACTGGGGTAGAGGGCAGGCAGCCAGTAAGAGGTGGCAAGGTCACATGGGGCCAATCATCTGCCCAGCTGTGATGGGGAGCAGGTGGACAGATGGGCAGGGGGCCCTGAGTATCACTCCTTTGCCTAGACCGACTCTCCACACAGACTTTTCTCAAGTAGGACTTCCTCCCACAGTCTGATCAGAGATCAGATTGCCACACCAATTTTCAATTTTGTTCCTCCTCCCCGCTTTCTCTTTCTGTTTTATATTATTGAATAGTTCACAATTATAGCTAAGGAACAAATGCATTAATCTATGCTTCATTTGCCAGAATTTTGATTTTATCTTATATTTAGAGCTTAGATATTTGACCTTTTGAGGTAAATTCTATCCTACTGCATCCTACTCAGTGTTCTGGTGGCAGAACATAAATTCATTCTCATCTAAGAGAAATGGGATCTCACTGATAGGACGTTACCAGCCTGGGGGAAACCACTTGTCTGGCATGGGTAATCCATCTTTATAAAAAATTGCTGAACCACATCATGGTACATAAAATTGCATTTCTAAAATTGCCATCACTGGAAGGAGGTAGCAATTTAGGTCACCCTGTCCTAAATCTATAATATGAGATTTTACTAAATTGTCTTCAGAAAACAAAAACCAAAAATAATGTCTATCTGAATGTGAGTATTTAGATATCTGGAAAGAATGGTACATTAGCCAGCTTTCATATTAGCAAAAAGTTATTTCCATGATACAGCATTTATCACCCTCTGTATAAGAAGGCAAACGGCAAACACTATAAGTCCTGTTATAGGAAAGACACTCTGAGAAGTAGTGTTAGAGAGAAAATTGAAAATGGAGAATTGAAAACAAATAAAAGAAAGTTGTTTCCAACCTAACAACAAGAAAAAAATCTGAACAACATATAAATTCATAAATTTCCTTGAGATCTTAAGAGAGTTGAAGTCATAAAACCAAGAAAACTGAATTTTTTGTCTTTGTCAGAGCACCAGAGAGGAGAAAGAGATGGCCTTCATACAAGCAGATGAGAAGAAATCACCCAAACTTTTAACAGATTTTTAAAGGCCAACTTGGGGCTAATGTGACAATTGAAAAAAATTGGAGGATGCAGACACGAAGAGAGTAGCACTCATTTATAAACTCTTTTCCATAGGCCTTCACTAGGGGATCATTAGAAAGATAGGAGACAGAGTAGCAGAGATGAGAAAGTAGTTCTCAGTGATACAGGCACGCGGGAGGTAAGTGGATGCTGCTGGGAGTAATGGTTTCCATCCTCTCCCATGAAGAACAAACCTTAAACTGCTGGGAGAGGCATCAGTGTCTCTCAATTCAATGCCAGGGGGGAATTAGAAGCAAAACCCATTATTAACTAAAGGAGAGGTAGGAAACCCTCCCACCCAAGGCCAAAAAATCCACTGTAAAAATCCATTGTAAAAGCAATAATTGGTAACCCAGGAAAGAGAAGCAGAAAATGTTCTTGGGATAGAATCCCACATCAACAAGTAGAGGTCTCTTACCAGAGGGAGAAAGAAAAACACTTTTCAAGGCCTCTGAGAAATTCTTACCCCCAAAGCCCAGTGCAGAGGGCCTAAGAGTGGACCAAGACCAGGACAACCGAATACACCACCCTGCCCCATTATGAGCCTGATGCTGAGTAACAGGCAAGAGCAGCTGAAAAAAACTTTTGCTCCTGGGTCACTGCAACTGAAGCCATTGTGAGCTCTTAGGCCCAGAGCACCTGGTCTACACAGGGCTCAGCTTTGCATGAAGATCATCTAACAGCGGCTTGGACTGTTACAATTGCAGGGGAGTGGAACAACACTAAACAGCTACATTACAGCCTCTCAGGGCATCCTCCCCTCCTATGCCAGGTCAGTCTTCTCTAATAGGTCAGAAAAGCACCATCTAAGGACCACTCCTTCTTCTCACTAAGTAAGAGAGTTCCCAGCAAAAGAAAACAGGTTCACTGAGAATCTATCTGCACTGAGCTGAGAGAAGAGGTTTAAGATGAGAAAACAATAGCAAAAAGACTCTGGTAACATGAAAAAACAAGCTACTTTAGCACCCCCAGGGGATTAAAATATATCTACAGCAACAGACCTTGACCAAAAGGAAAAATTCCTGGAAACACAACCTCCCAAGCCTGAATCAGGAAAAAATAGAAATCCTGAACAGACCAGTAATGAGCCATGAGATTGAAGTAGTAATAAAAAAATCTCCCCCCCACACACACAAAAAAAAATCCCCAGACCAGATGGATTAACAGATGAATTGTGCCAGACCTACCAAGAAGAACTGGTACCTATCCTACAGAAATTATTATATAACATAGAGAAGAAGGACTCCTTCTTAACTCATTCTGTGAAGCCAATATCACCTTGATAACAAAGCCAGGAAATGACACAGCAAAAAAAGAGAAAACTATAAACCAATATCCCTTAGATGTGAAAATCCTCGAAAAAATTCTAGCAAACTGAATTCAACAGTATATCAAAAAGATAATTCACTATGATCAAATGTGTTTCATCCCAGGGATGCAAGGATAGTATAACATACGCAAATCAAAAAGCTTGATTGACCACATAAACAGAAGCAGAAACAAAGACCATAATGCAGAAAAAGCATTCAGTAACATCCAGTACCCTTTCATGATAAAAACCCTCAACAAACTAGGCATCAAAGGAACATACTTAAATAATAAAAGCCATATGACAAAACCACAGCCAACATCATACTGAAAGGGAAAATTTGAAAACATTCTCCCTAAGAACTGGAAGAAGACAAAGGTGCCCACTATCACCACTTCTATTCAACATATTAGTGGAAGTCCTAGCCAGAGCAATCAGGCAAAAGAAAGAAAGAAAGCATTCAAATCAGGAAAGAGGATATTGTCCACTATCCCTGCTTGTGGACAATATGACTTGTATCTAGAAAACCCTAAAGACTCCACCAAAAGACTCCTGGAATTGATAAATTCAGCAAAGTCTCAGGTTACAAAAGCCAATGTGCACAAATCAGTAGCATTTCTATATACTAATACCAGTAAAGCTGAGAGTCAAATCAAGAACATAATACCATTTACATTAGCTGCAAAGAAAATAAAATACCCAGGAATATACTTAACTAAAGAGGTGAAAGACCTCTACAAAAACTATAAAACACTGGCAAAAGAAATCATAAATGACACAAATAAATGGAAAAAGATCCCATGCTCATGGACTGGAAGAATCAACACTGTTAAAATGTCCATGCTGCCAAAAGTTATTTACATATTCAATGCAATTCTCATGAAAATACCAACATCATTTTTTACAGATCTACAAAAAACAATCCTAAACTTCATATGGAAACAAAAAAAAAAGCCCAAACAGCCAAAGCAATCTTAAGAAAAAAGAACAAATCTGGAGGCATCACATTACCTGATTTCAAATTATACTACAAGACTACAGTAACCAGCATAAACATAGAGACATAGACCAATGGAACAGAATAGAGAACAAAAAATAAAACCATCTACCTACAACCAACTGATTGTCAACAAAGCAGACAACAACATACATTGCAGAAAGGAAGCCCTATTCAATAAATGGTGCTGAGAAAATTGGATAGCCACATGCAGAAGAATGAAACAAGACCCCTCTCTCTCACCATATACACAAAGTAATTCAAGATGGATAAAAGTCTTAAATGTCAGGCATGAAACCATAAGAATTCTAAAAGAAAACATACGAGGAACTCTTCCACATATCAGCCTAGACAAAGAATTTGACTAAGACCACAAAGGCAAACACAGCAGTTATTATAATAATTATAATAAATAAATGGGATTTAATTAATTTAAAGGCTTATGCACAGCAAAGGAAATAATCAACAGAGTAAACAGACAACCTACAGAATGGGAGAAAATATTCATGAACTACACACCTGACAAAGGGCTAATATACAGAATCTACAAAGAACTCAAACAAATCAGCAAGAAAAAACAAACAACCCCATTAAAAAGTGGGCAAAAGACATGAACAGAAGTTTTCAAAAGCAGATAGACAAACGGCCAACTAACATGTGAAAAAAGGTTCAACATCACTAGTCATCAGGGAAATGCAAATTAAAACCACTATAAGTTACCACCTTACTCTTGTCAGAATGGCCATTACTAAAAAGTCAAACAATAGGTGCCGGTGTGGATGCAGAGAGAAAGGAACATTTATACACTGTTGATGGGACTGCAAGTTAGGACAACCTCTGTGAAAAACAGTATGGAGATTCCTCAAAGAAATAAAGGTAGATTTACCATTCAACCCAGCAATCCCACTACTGGGTACCTACTCAAAAGAAAAGAAGTCATTTTATCAAAAAGACACCTGCACTGAAATGTGTATTGCAGCAAAATTCACAATTGCAAAGCTGTGGAATCACCCTAAGTGCCCATTAATTCATGAGTAGATAAAGAAAATGTGGTGTACATATATCATGGAGTACCACCCAGCCATAAAAAGGAATAAAATAATGTCTTTTGTGGCAACTTGGATGGAACTGGAGAACATTAGCCTAAGTGAAGTATCTCAGGAATGGAAAACAAAGATCACATGTTCTCACTAATAAGTGGTAACTAAAAGATGGGTCCACACAGGCAAAAAGAGACATAAAAGACATTGGAAACCAAGAAGGGGGAAGGTTGGCAAACGGATGAGGAGTAAAAACCTACCTGTTGGATACAATGAACACTATTCTGGTGACAGGCACACTAAAAGCCCTGACTTAGCATTATACAAGGTATCCATGTAACAAAAACATTTTTCCCCCTTAATATTTTGAAATAAAGAAAAAAAGACCATACTTAGAACTTCCTGGAGTAATAAGTGGAGGTGGTGTGGTGGAAATTAATGTTAATGATATAAATATTGATAGTATAATAATGTTTATATAATAATTATTGTAGCTTTGAATTGGGGTCTTTCCATTACATGTATGCAAAGTAGGTATTATAATTACCCTATTTTACTGATGAAGAAAATGAAATCCAGAGGGATTTGCCCAAAGTCAAACAGCTAGTAGCTGGTAGAACCTGGATTCAAACTATCACAGTTTAACTCAGGAAGTTGCGGAGTCAAGCCTGATCAGTTAGGATTTCCAATATGTCCTTTTTCAGCAGATGTGTCTGAAAAGATGGATAAGAATTTAAGATATGTTTGAAAGAAAAATATACGAGATTGTTGACTATCACATTTCATAACTCATTTTGTGTATATGTATATATTATATTAATATATATCCTGTAAAGTGCTCAAATTATAACTGCCTTAATTGCAAATCACTGAAGAAAGAGTTAAATAATATCAAACACCAAGAGAAATCCTGAAAGCCTTTCCACCTCCATCACTGTATCTCCCTCCCTCTTCCTCCTCACTCACTAAGGCTGAGTTTTTATTCTTAGAAGTAGAATCTTAAGGTTGGGAATTATAATTTTGCAGATACTACATCATAGGCCTATTTTAAAATGCCACATAACTCTCATCTAGAGCTGAAACCCTCAGGGGCACATTGCAACGCTTATTTGGCCGAGGTTTTCCTAAAATTGGATTCACTTCAAGCCCTTCCCTCCTGCTCCCCTGTTTTTGTGCGAGGTCACCTCCTTCTCCTGCGTTATATATTCACATGACAAGGAATTGTGTTCTCTGCCAGATTTCACCTCTCATGAATCACCCTGACATTAGGGCTTCCCTCTCTTCACTTCTCTTTACTGTTTTGTTCAGTTTTGTTGTAATTTTCCAAGAGGAATCATTCCTGTAATATTGCTATTCACTGAGAAGTTTTTGTATGCGTCCTGAATAGGAAGAATCCATCTGCTTAGGGAAAAAATTCAGTTCAAGTTTAAAGCAAATCTTTCTCTTTAAACCAGAACTAGTACACTTGGAAATAGCAGAGTTATCCAAACGGGCAGCTAGTCCCACAGTTACCTTGTCCCAGGACTTATGCCAGCAAGATGCTTATTAAGCCTATATAAATGTGGGATGACTGTAAGTAACAACCAATTGCTTTGTAATGACATCAGTTTTTCACCAACATTTGCTCACTGTGAAGCATAGCATTTTTAATTACTTTTTGCAGAAAAAAGTACATTTTAATTATTCGTTGCTAAAACACAATGACTTAAAATATTTTGATGCTGCTATATGAGAACTGAACTTTAATATGTAAAATGCATTCTCAATATCAAATACACAACATTCAAAGGTGAGTTTCTGGCAAAGCTGTTCCTGTGAGTCAATATAGTCATCTTTATCTCTTTCCCTTGCCAGAGATGTAATTGCTTCATAATGAATCAACAAGAGAAACAATTCCAAGTGAAGTGCTGACAAATCAAATAGATCCATTTAATTGGCATTTGGTGAGATATTTTCTGCCTGTTTGCTAAAGGGTATGCTCAAGTACGAAATAAAAACCTTCTTCATATTTGAGTGGGACTAAATAGCTATTTTCAGAGTAAAAAGTACATATACTTTGGAATTAGACAGACATACAGTAAATTAATCAATTTTAACTGCAGTTTTGTCATTTGTAAAACTGGAATATTAAACTTACCTTGAAGTATTGCTGTTAGTATCAGTTATAAAATACATGAATTATCCCTTACATCAGTTGATATAACAGGTGGTCAGTAAATGTTATTATTAAAAGTGAAGACTTCTTTGAAAAATAAGCCCTAAGTAATACTTAACTTTGGGCTTTTAAACATCCACATAGAGCTTAAAAGGGGCCAAGAGAGATTTTACTCTCTTAATTCTTACTGTGCTTCTATTATTGTGCAAATGTATGTTGCAGTGCCTACAAAGCTGAGTCAAACCCAATATAGCAATTAATATTAAAGATAAAACACTAATTTTAATTATTAGTAAAACCGTTTTGAATTTTGTTCTATAAATCTCAGTTCCTAGTTTCATTTATGTTAGATAATCTAATTATCTAGTTAAAATTGAGTCACCATTTACCTTACTCTACACAAAATTTCTGGGCCCCTTATCAGTTTGTGAGTCACGCTGCTTCCCAAATATCCCTGGAAATTTACAAGAATTCAGTGATTGCATTTTCACTCACAGATCATTATGGGGGAAAATGATACTTAAATTAATGGCATTAAATAAGAATAACAATGATCCTGAAGAAACTGCAGATTTTACTGAGAACTGTGTATTAAAGCTCAACAAATGGGAAATTAAAGGAGGGCTAACATATTTGATGAGGTGTCATTTGCAGTTCTTCATAGATGAGCCTTAAAGACTTAATTAATTTGAAAAGCCAAAAAGTGAGATTTAGGTAATCAACTAAAACTGAGCTTTTTAAAAAAATTACATGTAGATGCAATGTTTTATTCTTCAGCTTCATTTAAATTCAGTTGAAAAATCATTTATAAAGTTCATTTATGGAGATGGGAAAACCATCTTGATTTACACTGATTTATAAGAAGAGTTCATATGCAAACACCTAGAAAAGCAAATTAACATTTGAGGATTGTGAACTGTGAGAGCCATGGAAGCTTCTAGCAACACTGAATCTGAGCTGGGTCAGATCAGTTTCCAGATACCAGAGAGACTGCTTGTTCTTTCTCACACTGAATAAATTTTAGATGCAGAGAGTAATCCTTCACTGAGAATCCTTAATTTATATATATATATATATATATATATATATATATATAAACTAAATGAATTCTTCCTTTGTGTTGCTCAGAAATATGAATATAAAGCAATGAGACTTAATGCATAAAACTCACATTTAGGTATATTGTGCATATACTTTACATATAGACACATTATAAACATATATATATGTGTGTGTGTGTGTATATGTAAATTCCTTAACTTATATATATCTAACCCCTTATTTTATATACATATAGTTATATATTGTATATTACATAAAGGTAAGTTATGAAGCCTCTGAAAATCAAATACTAAGGCAAGTAAAAAAGAAATTAATATAATTTCAAATCATTTTAAGTGTTGTTTAAGATTCTCATATCATTTTGTTTATCATATTGCCCAATTAATTTTTAAAATTAATAAGCACTCTTGTTGTAGATAGTGGTACTTTATCTTGGCTTCTGCTGTCTTTTTTCTCCCTCCTATGTCTGTATCTTCTTCTTGTCTTCTAGTCCTAATTTTATTTCTGTATTGCTAGTTTCTTCAATGGCTTATTTATTTGCTAGTACAGTTACGTCCTTATGAAGAATGAAAATAGTTGCTATGTCCAGACTCCTGCTGACATTCTTTCTAAATCCAGGGACACTTCTTCCTGCCATAGCATCATTTACTAGGTGCTTTGTTTGTAGAATATTTTTATTTTACAGCTCCTTCCCTACCCCCACCCTGGGAGTTAAATCCATTCATACAGTGTCTGCTTTTGCAAGGATTTTCAGATCAAGTATTCAAAATAGTTCCTGTGCATAGTATTTGCAGAAAAAAAATGAGAAACATGGCAATAAATTTGGGTCTGATGGAACAAGACTAGTTTTTTTTAAATAGGTCATACAACAAAGTGTCTAATTTATCAAAGAAAAAAATCTAATTGCAAAGCTGAATTTGTCTTCAAAAATAAAAATTTCAAAAAGAGAATAAAGGGAACAGGTAACGGTTTTTTTGTTGTTGTTTGTTTGTTTTTTCATATGAAGAGGCAATAAGAAACATAGTGTTCTAATGGGCATTTGTAACATAAACTAGAGTGCAATTAAAAGAAAAGAAGTTTGACTCAGTAAAAAATATATATTCCCCCCACATAGAAGATAATTCTCCATTGTGAAAAATTATGAAAGCCTATATTCTATTGGACTGCAAAAGTTTGCAAAAGAATTCTATGTAAGGATTTCTTAAGCTGTGTGTGTGTATGTGTGTGTCAAGGGATAAACAGAAATGTCATTACAGAATTTAAAGAGAATAGTAGGCGAAGAGAAGGCTGGCGATTTTGCGACAGTTTTAACTACCCTCAGAACTCAATAAGAAGAAGATACTATCTCATACAGCCCAAATATTTCACTTTGAAAGTAATATGTATGTGTTTAGTACAACTATTCATACGTATTATGCCTTAGCTAAAACATTGCATAAAAGCCCTTGTCTGAATAATTAAAATAATTTTGCAAAAATACCAAGGAAAGAAAGCATCTTACCTGATCTTGATAAAACAATGTTCTCAATCTTTAGGGAGAAGACTGATGTCAGGAGTTGGGCCCAGGTAGGTGGTTTTTTCAACTAGAAGGGCAGATTGAAGGCCAGGAGTGATGGGCACCAGCAACAAAAATAAGGACTCTAATTCAGAAGACCCAGGGTAGAACGCCTAAGCGCTGCTCATCTATTGACCACACTTTCATTAGCAAGATTCTATTTAACCCAGGTTTCTCACTGCTTCTGGATTAAGCTTCAGGAGTTCGCTGTTGGCCACCTCAATCTCCAAATGCCTCAACCTATGGTAGAGCAGTGGTTCTCAGAATGTGGTCCCTGTACCTAGCATCGGCATCATCTGGGAACTTGTTGGAAATAATTCTTAGGCCCTACCACAGGCCTAGTAAATCAGCATCTCTAGGCTAGGACCCACAATTTGCATTTAAACAAGTACTCCAGGTGATTCTGATTCCATACGCTAAAATTTGAGAACAACTGTTTCAAATGAGTGGTTATCCAGCTTGGCTGCACACTGCAACCACCTGGTGAGTCCTGCAAACCTAACAGTGGTTGGATCTTGCCCCTGTCCAGTCTAAATAAGGTCTCTGGGGCTGAGTCTAATGTGCAGCCAGAGTGGACAATCACAGCTGTATGCTCTCTGTGTTCTATAAATATGTGACTGATTTATCTCCCCTCATGGTTCACTCTTCTCAGAGTAATTCCTCCAGGCTCTCTCTTAATTTGTTCTGTGTGTACCCTCTAGCTCCTCATGGTATTTCACTTCTGCCTTGTATGGCCTTCTCATTGCTTGTATCAAAACACTTTTTTTTTCCTTTCCTCAAAGCCTTCTTTTTGATTTACATCTCATGTTCTCTGAACTAACCTTACAAAGGAAAGATTGTTGTTTCTTAAATTTTTGTGCTCAAAGTGGAAATACCCCATATTTTTGCATACATTTATGATTTTGAGATTTTTTCCCCCTGTTGTTTTAAAGAAAGAGGATTTTTTAAAATCAAATTCTTAATTACTTTTGAGAAAATATCATGTATTATTTTTCCCATTTGCAGCTTCAAGTACTTTCAGCACAGACCCAAGGACACTTGTGATTATACAATAAGTACTTTTTAAATTTAAATGAAGAATGCACACTTTTGGTTAGTCAGTAAGAGCCTTGTGTGTTTATTTAGAGAAAGAGAGAAAAGATAACAAGTCTAGTTGGAGGATTTTTTCACCTTGAAGAGATTAAATAATGAATTCCATATTGTTGATTAGTTTGATCAAAAATGTTATGATTCCCTTAATAGTTGGGTAAGCAATAATCATTCCAGTTGCCACAGATCTAATTCAGAAGTCCAGATAAGAATTTCTAAGGAATTATTATGCCAAATCAAAAACAAACACCAGGAGGATAATATTAATAATAATTCCAGTATTCTATTGAAATATTATTCATGGTTCTTACCAAATAAGTCTATTTCCAGTCAGTGCTATAGAATAGTAACAAAGCAAGTCTCTCAAAAACTCATTTTCTTCCTTAATATAGTTTACAGTTATTAACAGTTTAAGATTCAAGCATATTTACGATAGAAGAGATTATAGATATAGATAGAATGCAGGTAAAAATACCAAAGCTTGTTGTATTTATTTGTTTGTTTGTTTTAGTTTAAAGTAGCTCTACAGATTTGATATCCTCTTAGAGTCTGGATAGAATTTAATGAAAACCTGAAAAATTAAATGAATTCTTCCTTTGTGTTGCTCAGAAATATGAATATAAAGCAATGAAACTTAATGCATAAAACTCACATTTAGGTATATTGTGCATATACTTTACATATAGACACATTATAAACATGTATAATTTTAAAAATAAACTTTCATTTTGGAATATTTTTAGACTTAGAGAAAAAATACAAAGATAATACAGAATTTTTATATACCCCACTTTATTTCCCCATTATCTTACATTAGTATGACATGTTTATTACAATTAATGATATCATATTGATATATTATTATTAACAAAAATCCATATACTTTATTTAGATTTCCTTAGAGTTTTCATAACATCCTTTTCTGCTCCAAGACCCCACCCAAGATGCCATATTACATTTAGTTGTCATGTCTCTTTTGGCTTTTTTGACTATGATGGTATCTTAGACTTTGCTTGTTTTTGATAACCTTGAATGTTTTGAGGAGTATTGATCACATATTTTGTAGAATTTTCTCAAATGCATTTTTCTGATGTTTTTCTTGTGATTAGACCAGGGTTATGTGTTTTGGGGAGGGTTGCACAAAGATAAATTGCCATTCTTATTGCATCATATCAAGAGTATATACTATCAACATGATTTATAACTAAATATATAACTGATTATTTTTTATGTTGATGTTGATCAGTTGGTTTAGTGTTTGTCAGGTTTCCCCACTATAAAGTTACTCTTTTTTCTCTTTTTGTATATTGTACTCTTTGGAAGGAGGTCACTGTGTTCGACCATACTTTTGGAATAAGGACTTAGGCTCCACCGCCTTGAAGGCAGATACGTACACAAGTTATTTGGAATTCTTCTGTACAGAACATTTATCTATTATCCTCTACTTTTTTGTTACTCAATGTATGACAGTATGAACTCACAGATATTTATTTTATACTTAGGTTTATCATACAATATTACTTCATTTTATTCCTCAAATTAATCCAGTTTTGGCCTCTGTGAGCTCTTTCAGTTGGTTCCCGTATCCCCTTGACATAATCTCACTACTTTTTTAGCACTTTCTTACTTTCTGGCACTACAGGATGGAGTATAAAATCATCCTGTATATTTACTGCCCCCGTCCTATAATCAGCCATTTTTCTAAGGAGTCCTAGCTCTTTTTATTGAAGAACAGTGAAGTATCAAAAACAGCTAGAAAATCTTCTTGATCCCTCTGCTAAGAAATAACAACACAGTCAATAAGAGTAGGTAGTACTTACCCTGTGCAAAGCAATTTTGCTAAGAATTTTAATCCTCACTAGAAGCCTTACAGGTAGATGTATCAATTATCCTCATTTTACACATGAGAAAATTAAAACATAGAGTTAACCTACTTACCAATGTTAATTAGTAGTAAAGCAGCAGAAAAGACACTTGAATCCATGTAACTTTTATTTCAAATCTGCCCAGATCAACTTTTACAAACTCAGCTTCATGCCCCAACACAGAGCAGCAAGCAGGATGCCTCACTCACTTTGTATTCCTGTTACCCCTCACGACTGTCCATCTCTGCTAGAGCTCTCTGCTAATTTTCTGTTATATGGGTTGTACATATCAGCTCTACCAGAAATGCTTTTTTTCTCTATATCTACTCTTCTAAGTTCTTTTTTCTTTCACATTTTAATTCCTCTGTGAAGCCACCTCTGATCACACAACACCTCTTATGATATTTTATAAATTTATGCTTTATTCTAATTATTTGCTAGATGGCAAATGCTCTTTCTCCAATCAAGACCTATGTTCCTGAGCAGAACTCTTAGTTATCAAAATTCTCTGTACTTTAAGCAAATAGGGCCATCCTTTGTAGTAGACATGTACAGTAAACAGTTTATAAGTATGTACAGATCATTACGGTGACAGTAATGATAGTGATTATAGTGACATATAAATACATCTTAAATGATCAGGGCCTACATGGATGCCTTAAGTAGACTGAGAAGCAGGTAATAGATAAGGAAATATTCTGTCAGCCGGTTGTATTCCACAGGGGTACAGAAAGTAGAAAAAATGAGAAAATCTTTTCTTTATATTAGTCTTAAAGTGGTCCTTGGGCACCACTAGGAGTTCTAGAGTCCTGGATAAATGGGATAGTATGAATCTCTAGAGGGAGCTTGGTACTGGAAAATGAGCTGAAGTTAGGAAGAAGAGAATGGTATGGAGGCAGAAATGAGAAAGAATAGAGAAACCGTAGAGCTTAGATTTTGTGAGAGTACTGAGGAGAACAGCAATAAAAAAAATTTTTGAAGAAATTAACTGGTTTCAAAATTCTAAGTAAAATTTTGGTGTGTAGTTTTCCTGGGTCTGAAACTACTCTAGGTTTCCAGGTATAAGAGAATCACTGCATATAATCTACAGCCACTGGGGGTTTGGAAAGGTGGGAATTAAAATGGGATTCTATCTTCTTTGGGGGAAGTGGTTATCTTCCACTGTTGACACAAGTATGTGTCTTTCTAGGGTCCCTGGAATGGAATATGTAACTTCTGAACTTTTTTCCCATCATTGGGATTTTCTGTTTTGGACTAGAACATAGCATCCCAAGTCTAAACTTGAGAAAAGCTTGAAGACAGGGAAGTCTGTTAGATGGTCATTGTACCTCTCTAAAAAAGCATTTTAAAAATTTTGTTATTCTCATGTTCAGTGGTTCCACAAAGCCAATGAAAAGAAGGGCATGCTTCTAATGACAACATGCTAACCTCTCCATGCCTGAAAGCCTACCTTTCCAGTGTTAATTCTCAACACAATAGCCTGCAAACATATACTACTGCAATAACAAACTACTTTTTTCTTCAAAATCTAATACACATAAGGGAAAACGTTCCCTATATATTACGAGTTTAATTGTGTCTGTCTCCCAAAATACCTGTTGAAGCCCTAACCCCCAAGACTCCAGAATAAAACCTTACTTGAAAATATTAATAGTATCATTGTAGATACAATTAGTTAATAAGGAGTTCACTGGATTACAGTGGTCTTTAATCCAATATGACTAGTGTTCCTATGAGAAGATGGCCATGTGAAGACACAGAGACATAGGGAGAACACCATGGGATGATGTTGGCAAAGACTGGCAAGTCGATGAACATTAAGGATTGCTGGTAATACCATAAGCAAAGAGAAATAGAGCTGGCCCTGCCAAGACCTTGATTTCAGACTTCTAAACTCCAGAACTATGAGAGAATATATTTTCTGTGTTTTAAGCCACATTGTTTGTGGTATTTTGTTACAACGGCCCTGGGAAACTAGTACACTGTCCCAACTCAACAATAAAAAAACAAAAACCCTGATATAATAGAAGCAAAACTTTGAACAAATTCTGTACACTTCAGTAAGCAAATAAAAAGATTCTGAACATCACTGATATCAGGAAAATATAAATTAAAAGCACAAGATACCACTATATGCCCACTAGAATGGCTAACATTTTAAAAAGATTTAAAATACCAAATGTTGGAGAGGATGTGGAAGAACCAGAAATTTCATAAATATATGAGAGAGGATAGAACATTACAACTTCCATGGTAAATGGTTTGCCAAATATTTAAATGGTTAAATATCAGCTTTAATCATAACAGACAAAAACTGGAAACAACGTAGATATCTACCAACAGGAAAACTGATAAACAGTGTCATATTCACAAAATAAAATATCACTCAACAGTTAATAGTAATAAACTAGCTGAGATGGGAGGATCACTTAAGGTCAGGAGTTCGAGACCAGCCTGAGCAAGAGCGAGACCTCAGTCTCTACTAAAAATAGAAAAAAAAATTAGCCAGGCAACTAAAAATAGAAACAAAAAATTAGCCAGGCAACTAAAAATAGAAACAAAAAATTAGCCAGGTGTTGTGGCATGTGTCTGTAGCTACTTGGGAAGCTTAGGCAGGAGGATAACTCCAGCCCAGGAGTTTGAGGTTGCTGCGAGCGAGGCTGACACCACAGCACTCTAGCCCCAGCAACAGAGTGATACTCTGTCTCAAAGAAAATGTAATAAACTACTGAGGCATGCAACAAGATGAATTGTTCTCAAGAATATTATGCTGATTAAAAAGAGCTGGACATAAAAAGTTTATACTGCATGATTCTGTGTATATGAAAATATAGAATCAGAAAACTGATCTATGTTGACAGACATCAGATCAATAGTTGCTTCTGGGATGGGAGAGTTGATTAATGAAAAGGAGGAATCAATAAACTTTTCTGGGGTGATGGAAATGTTCCAGTTTTAGCCAGGCATGGTGGCTCACACCTGTAATTCTAGGGACTCGAGAGGCTGAGGTGGGAGGATCACTTGAGGCCAGGAGTTGGAGACCAGCCTGAAGAGCATACTCAGACTCCACCTCTAAAACAATAAAAAAAAAAAATTAATTGGGTGTGGTGGTGCACACCTATAGTTCCAGCTACCCAGGAGACTGAGGCAGGAGTTCAAGGCTGCAGTGAGCTCTCATCATACCACTGCACTCCAGCCTGGGTGACAGTGCAAGACCCTGTCCCCCCCCAAAAAAAAATTTCCAATCTTAACATACATTTGTTAAACTGACAAAAAGATATATAAATCATATATGAGATATATAAACTATGTATAGGTTATATATAAGATAAATAAATTATTAGATTAAATAACTAATAACTTATTGAAATAAATAAAACAAATGGATAGAAAGAATTCCACTAGAAGAACCCTCCAAGTTGTTGAGAAAAGGAAAGATTAAGTAAAAAATTTCTAAAATTTTTTAATAATGCAAATTTTATGGAATATAGTGAATTGTAAATTATAAGCTTTTTGTGAAATGAAGATATGTTTATGGTTTAGGAAGTCTTAAGATGAGGCTACAAAAATAATTTCTTCATGTTTGCCTAGTATAAATGTAACTGTCACAAGACATGTGAATATGGTAAAATCGATTGCTGCACATGCTAGAGGTGAAGTGGGAAAAAGAAAGTTTAGAGTTCCTAAAAGGAAGCAACCATGAAGTATTTAGAAAACTAGGAAAGGATTCAAAAAGAAAGTGTACATGAGTAGAAATGCAAAAAGTAAAAATTAAGAAACAGTGCTTGGCCCTGATCATAGATTTTAGCCAATAATGAATATAACATATTCAAAGAACAGTGAATAGAGCAATTTCCACTGAGAGATTTGTGAAAAGAAATGATTGAACAAAATATTTAAAAAATAAAATAGAGTGAAACAAGGTATTCAATTATCAAAGCATTGAGTTTAGTCATTTGGATAGTGAAAAATCACTGAAAATTTTTAGTTGGAATGATTGTTATAAAACACTGTTTTAGGAGGGTCAATTATTTCTCTCTACAAATGTGAAATTATTTTGCATTAGGCAGCACCCTTTTAATTTTGGAAATGCAAATAATGACAGAGACTTTGGACTTGACTAGATAATACCTAACATCATAGAAAGTATTAGTAATTTATGTTCCTTAGACAAAAATGGATGGTCATTACATTAGTCCATCCTTTTGATTTGCTACTCTGTGATGGTTAATTTTAGGTGTCAACTTGACTAGATTAAGGAATACCCAGATAGCTGGTAAAGCATTATTTCTGGGTATGTCTGTGAGAGTGATTCCAAAAGAGTTGACATTTGAAACAGTGGGCTGAGTAAGGAAGATCCATTGCACCCAGTGTGGACAGGAACCATTTAGTCAGCTGAGGGCCCAGGTAGAAGAAAAAGGCAGAGGAATGTCAAATTCACTCCCTCTCTCTCTTTTCTGAAGCTGGTACACCCTTCTGCTCCTGCCCTTGGACATCAGAACATCAGCTTCTCTGGCCTTTGAAGGCCAGGATTTGCAGAGGCAACTCACTTACCCCAGTTCTCAAGCGTTTGGCCTTGGACTGAGAGTTACGTAATCTGCTTCCCTGGTTCTCCAGCTTGCAGATGGTCCATCATGGGAATTCTCATCTTTCATAATCTCATGAGCCAATTCCCTAATTAATTGTCTTGTCATCGATGTCGTCTTCTTCTTCCTTGTCTTCTTCTTCTTGTCTCTCCCCACAAACACACACACACACACACACACACACACACCAACGCACACACTTATCTATCTCCTATTAGTTTTATTTCTCTAAAAAGCCTTGACTAATACTCTACTCTCTAATCCGTATTTACCACTTTATCAGGTAGGGTCTGGGTTGAAAAAGAGAATCCATGTTTTTATCCATATACTCATTTCCCATATCTCTTTGTTAACAATTTTCCAGTCATATTAATCCCAAGTTTTAATGATCAAGAGAAACTTGATCATTAAACCACTGCCTTTGAATCAATGTATATCTGCACCTCCAGCCATGTTGACAATGGAGGGGCATATTATGACACGAGGGGCAGTGGGCACTGTGAGATGAGGATATGCACTTCCTTGACCACCAGCCACTCTACTCCGCTGCTTCCATGTTGTTCATGGGGTGGGGGGAAGCAGCAGCACAGTGAAATGAGCATTTGAAAGAAAGGGTTTAATTTTTTTAAATTATGCAAGGTAAAATATGTATGTAACGATTTATACAATCTTTATATTGTACAATGTGTCCTAATACAAAAGTTAAAATTGGTTTTGGAAGCAAGATGGCAGTGTTGGCAGTGTAGACTTTTTATTTTTTAATATTTTTAAAGAGTATTAAAAATATGACTGAACCAGATGTCAGTCGTACTACAAAAACCATATATTTGTACTATGCAGTTTCATAAAATCTCCCCATGAACACTGGTAGATTTCACAGTGCAAAATGAAATATTTTGAGCTTTCTTGTTTTATAACTAATTACTGAGAAATAATGAGGATATAAAAAACAGAAGATGTCACAGAGAAAAAGAATCTTTTTCTAAAAGGGTAGCAGTGAACTGAAAGCAAATTAGACATTTATTTCCTCTGATCCTGAGATTCTTTTATTCTAAGAGATGAAAGCACAGATAGTATAAAGTTGTATGCTAAAAGTTGCATGTTACATTTTAAACAGCACTTACTTCATTTTATCTGGCATTATGCTAACTTGTTTTCTTGTCTTAGTCCTCTAATAATGATATAAATTGGAATTTATTCAAGAGCTACTCTGGTAAATTTTTACAAACATTGTCTCTAGTCTTTAAAATGATTCTGAAAGATGCATAGTATCATTTTCATTATCCAGTTGAGGAAAATAGGTTCAGAGATGTGGAGCGTTCTGTCCAAGGTCATAGAGTGCTAGAATAAGGCATGGTGCTGGAAAGTGATCCTAGATTTGTAAAATTCTAATTCATGTTCCCTCCATCTGGTATAGACTGTCTGAGAGAAGGTTTTATCTTCTTCATTTATCTCCAAAGCACCTGGCACAACGGTCTCTATGCAGCAGGTGGTGGATGAACATTTATCTGACATGAACTTTGTAAGGCATTGTAGCCATGCAACCAAGACTTAAGGATTCTATTATAATTACAGATTCTGTTAATTGTAAGAATATATCATCATATCATTAACTGTTTCAATTCCCTCAATTATAAAATGAGACTTAAAAAGCTGTAAGAATTAAGAGATAGCATGTAGTGTGAACTACTGTTTATGTAGTTTATATCGTACGATGTATCCTAATACAAAGGTTAAAACTAGTTTGGGTGGCAATATGGCAGTGGTGACAGTGTAGACCACTCTATATTCACTCATAATCCTGCCACCTCAGTGACCAGCCCCAACACAGTGTAAAACATACCAAACACATTACTGCATCCTTCTAAATTTCTTCTGTGGGGTATAAATTTTTATCCATTCTTTTTATTTCTGTTCATAGAATGGTAGCTGCAGAGAATGTTTTATAATAGTAGTAAGATAAAATACAGGGCTTAGATCTAATCTGTTACATAGGCCACAGCCTAACACATCTTTTGTGCACTAATCTGTACTTTTGGTAAGTCTTGCAGGCAGCAGCATATCGATGAGTTTAAAGTATCTTCTGTTTTTGTTTTTTTCTTTAATTGGCTAATATTTCCTAGCTAAACCCCAGTGGTATTTTCTCAGGCTTGTCAAAAATATTAAATTGTCTGGGCAATCTTATGGGATAAGAGAAACATGTTTTCTCTCTTTTTGATTCTATAAAAGCAGCAACTGGCTTGCTTGAGTTGTATATTGTATGATGCGTGGAGGTGCCAAGGGTCCTATAATCCTAGATCATGGGGCTGGTCTGGATGGCCATCCTCTGTGACTAGAATGAAAGACAGGAGTTAGAAGGGCAAAGTGACCTATAGGAAATTGGACTTTTAAATTGCTTGCCAAAATGCCCCCAATGGCAGTGAATTTATTAAGACAGGCCAAGGATATACTGAGGGAGAAATTTAAACATTTGTTGAGTGAAGACCAGGAAAAGCATCAAGCTTCCTAACGCAGCATTACATGGTGACTTTAAAATTGTGTTCAGGAAAGATGGCTAGAGTATTAAATCTTTCTTGAAAATACCCTTCTTTGATATGATTTCATATCTTTCCCTACCCCTATGCACTTACATTCCTGACTGTGATAGGACACATATGACTGAAAGAATTTATCTAATAGTGTTAATATTTGAGACTTGACACTCTTTTGGTGATTACTGTGCATGTAAACACCGTAGCGTTTAAGTTAAAAGACTTTCTAAATTTGAAAAACTGGGTACATAATGCTAGAAACAAATAGAATGATTTTGCATTTTCTCTGTATTGATGAGTCCACTTTGTAGTTTTCCTGATTCTTGAGTGTTGCATTTTTATACAAGATTATGTTTATTTGTCAAACATTTCAGGGGATAAATTGTTTTCATTTTTGTTTAGGAGCTATGTTTAATTGATTGTCCTGGAGGCATATTTTCTCTGGTCACTGATTTGATTTCCTATTAAAATAAAACACTAGTTTTATTTCTTTATTTCTAAAACCTTAAGCTTCAGGTCATTATGATCATGCAGATTTTGTGGATCCAATTGTTAAAGTATTTATTTCCATACCACAAACTTTGTTAACTATTGTGGTAGAAAACTTTCTGCCAAGCCAATTCAACAAATACTAAATAAAATATAAGCCACATTAATTATGATCTATGTAGGCTTTCCCACGGAGAGTTCAAAAATAAAATATGATTAGAGGTGTGTCACATAAATGAATGAAATGGGCTTTGGTAATGTGATAAGTAGCTGTGAGACTGGTAAATTGGAGAATGTATGACCTGTCCAAGAGTGTGAAAAATATGTGAATAAACCACTCTGCCCCCAAACAAAATGGTTAAGCCTAGAGATGCAACAGGGCAAGAATGAAGGAACTCCATTTCTCTCTGGAGATAATGCTGACATGAGGACACACAGTCACAGTCAGCACTGGCCATGGCTTTACTTAGAGCTCTAGTAGTGGGAAAGGAACGAGCTCAGATCCAATCAAACAGGGCATGGGGAATTCAAATGGAGCAATATATAACGCTTGCCTGGTAAAAATTGGTGTGCTGACCCTGTAGTGACCTCAGTACAAGTTAGTGCTTTTTTTCGTTTCCATCAAAAAGAAGATGTGGGACAGTGCTGTGCTCAAGACCACAAGTTGTGAAGCTGTGTTCTTTGGGATCAAGGACACCTTCTGCTCCTTGTGAGTTGTGACAATACGGGGATGTTACCAGAGCTGACTGCCCTTCAATCTGCGTGTCTGTAAAATGCGAACAATAATAGCATCTACCTCCACAGTTACTTTAGAGATAAAAAATGACTTTACACGTTAATATTTGTAAGGGCTGCCACAGACTAAATATTACATAAATGTTTCTTATTATTAAATAATGCTCTGACAACATATTCAAGCTTATTTAACTCTAGTGATGACTAGTTTCAGGCTGCTTCTACATACTAGAAGACATGCTAGAAATTTTATTCTCTAGATGTCGGTAAAGTGGTGAATAAACACACTTTTTATTTCACATAAAGTCATAGATTATTAGAGCCTTTGGGAAACTTAGAGAATTGCAAGTCCAACCTTTAATTTTATGAGTGAAAGATCTTAATTCTAGCTAGACATAAATTATTTGTGTCTAGTCACACTCTTTATAACAAGAAATAAATCACTATAATGTACGTCTTCTATGAACATCAAGCTTGATGATTTTCCTGAGATTCTCTGTTGTACATATAAAATTAAACATGTAAATTTCTCCCTGATATTGGTGATTAGTGAGCTAGAAATTGTCTTTATATTTTCAGTGAAACTAGTCTGTAAACGCAGATCGACTATAGGTGTGGAATATAGGAGAAAGGTTTTGTGACTTGCTTGGTGTCAAGGCAGCAATTTTCTCCACTTACCAGCTAACACATTTTATCTTTTGTGGCAGCAGGTGCCATTAGATGTAATCCTTTTAAATTCAGGGACTGTCTGTCAGAGCAGAAGGTGAAAGTCCCTTACAACACAGCCACCGGGAAAGAGACCTGTTCTCTCAAGCTTTACATGCAGTGCAAATACACTGTCTCCCTGCAGCTGGAAGGTAGTATGTGTGATAAGAATAAAGCCTTTAATAAAACACAATTTATCTGACAGGAGAAGTAGAAATTCAGATATGAAGAGGAATAATCCTATAAGACAATGGTTCTCAATCACTCACATCAAAATCCTCAGAGAGATTTTAAAAACTACTGATTCTCAAGAACCATCCCAGATGTTATAATGAACATAATCTCAGGGTATGGCCAAAACAAAAGTACTTCTTAAACTTCCTGATTGATTCTAATGTAAAAATAAGAGTTAAGATTCATGAAAATAAAAGTAATTTTCTGCCTAAGCCTCTGCTGGAATTGTTCCTTCTCTCATTACCATTCTTTTATTCAAATAACCTCTATATATTAGGAATGAACAAAGGAAATCAGGAAAATAATTTCATTTTTATTAGCCTCCAAAAGGATAAAATACCTAGGAATCAATGAAACTTGGGAGATGAAGGATTTGTACATTGAAAACTACAAAACATTTTTGAAAGTAATTAAAGAAGACTAAAATAGATATTCCATTTTCATGAATTGAAAGAATAAATAGTGTTAAGATTGTAATACTACACAAAACAATCTGGAGACTCAATACAATCCCTATCAAAATTCCTGTAGCCCTTTTTTGTTGTAGAAATGAAAAAGCAATCCTCAAATTCATGTGAAATTCAAAGGGGCCTCACATAGCCAAAAAAAAAATGTTTAAAAAGAACAAAGTTGGAAGGAAAAAACCTTTTGATTTAAAAACTTACTATGGAGCTACAATAATCAAGACAGTGTGTTTCTGGCATGAAGATAAATATATAGCCCTGTGAAATAAAAATTAGAATTAAGAAATAAATTCATGTATTTATGGCCAATTGATTTTTGATAAATGTGCCAAGACTATTTAAAAGATATTCTCTTCAGTATATGGGTCTCAGACAACTAAATGCCCATATGCAAAAGAATGAAATTGGAAACCTATATTAAAACATATTAAAAAAATTTACTCAAATTGGATCAAATACCTAAATGTAAGAGTTAAGCTCATGAAACTTTTTTAAAAAGAAACATTGGAGTATATCATCATGACCTTGGATTGGGCATAGATATTTAGCTATGACACTGAATGCATAGACAACAAAAGAAAAAATAGATAAATTAGACTTCATCAAAATTAAAAACTATTGTGTATTACAGGACATTTTCAAGACAGTAGAAAAACAACCTAAAGAATGGAAGAAAATATTAGCAAATTGTATAGCTGATGTGTCTAGTTTCCAGAATGTACAAAGAACATTTATAAATCAATGACAAAAAGATAAACAATCCAATTATAAAATGAGCAATGAACTTGAATAGACGTTCCCTCAATGAAGACATATAAATGGCCAATAAATACATGAAAAGATGCTCAACATCATTAGTAACGAGAAAAATACAGATCAAAACCACAATGTGGTAAAACAACTTCACACTCACTAGAGTGGTTTTAAGGAAAAATAAACAGAACACTTGGAGTGTTGGTGAGAATGTGGAGAATTTCAAACCCTTATACATTCATGGTAGAAATATAAAATGGCCCAAGTTATATAAAAAACAGTTTTGCCTGTCCCCAAAATGTTAAGCATAAAATTACCATAGGGTCCAGCAATTCCACTTCTACATATATACCCCAAATAATTAAATACTGGTACTCAGACAAAATGAATGTTCATAGTAGTGCTATTCACATCAGCTGCTAGGGACTGAATGTTTGTGTCCCTGCGCACCAAATTCATATGCTAAAACCTAACCCTCACCAGACACTGAACCTCCTGGAGACTTGATCTTGAATTCCTCAGCCTTCAAAACTGTGACAAATAAATTTCTGTTCTTTATAAGCTATCCAGTTTATGGTATTTTGTTGTAGCAGCCTTAATGGACCAACACAAACAAAAGGTGGAAACATCCTAATGTCCATTAATCGATCAAAAAATAAACAAAATATGACTTATACATACAATGTAATATTATTTGGTAATAAGAGGAATAAAGTGCTGGTACATGCTACAATGTACATGAACGTCAAACATATTAGGCTAAATAAAAGAGGTTAGACACAAAAGAATACATATTGTATGATTCCATTTATAAGAAATATCTGGAGTAAGTAAAACTATAGAGATAGCAGATTCATTGCCAAAGGATTAAAAAATAATGAGTGACTGCTTAATGGCACAAGGCTTTTTTCAGGGAAGGAGAATGGTAAAAATGTTTTGCACCTTTATAGAGGTGGTTATTCATAACATTGTGAATGTGCTAAATGCTACTGAATTGTATACTTTAAAATGGTTAATTTTATATTATGTGGATTTCACCTCAATTAAAAATTAAAAGAAGAACAGAGATAACAGAACACGATCCTTGCACAAGGCTGAGCATAGTGCCTATTCCCATCAATCAGACCTAAAACCTCAAGATTCACAAGGCATTAGTTAGAGCATACAAAAAGGCATTGCCTCAGGAGTTAGGAATAATTAACCTTAAACTTAGAACTGTTTTATTGCCATTTAATAAAGCAAGACCAAAATAGATCAAATTGTTTGTGAGTAATTTAGTAGCAGCTCCGAACAATGCTCAAGAATACTTATAGAAATATAAATATATACAACACTCATTAAAAGTGAAATTCGCAATGTCTACCATCCAATAAATAATTTCCAGCCATGCTTGACCTTGATTAAACATGATCTTTATTAAGATGAAAAATAAAATCAATCAAAACCAAGGCAGGCTGACACATATGTTAGAATTAGCAATGAGAATTAAAAGGTGCGATTATTATTATGATAAAATTAAAAGACACAACTGTATTTCATATGATAAAAAAATTAAGTAGTGATATGGAGGACATGAGAAAATACTCAAATGAACCTCCTAGAGATAAAAATTATAATGTCTGACATGAAAAATATACTAATGAAATTAATGGAAAACTAGACATTGCAGAGAAATACATTAATGAACTGAAAACAAAGTAATAGTAACTACTCCAAAATACTGTGAGAAAAGCAAATTTTCAAACAATGAACAGAGCATCAATGAATTGTATGATAATTTTAAGTAGCCTAATATACATATAATTGGAGTACTTTAAGGGGAGGAAAGAGGAATAGAGTAAATATTTGAAGAAAAATGACCAAAAATTTTTCAAATTTGATGAAAAATATAAACACAGATACAAAAAGCCAAATAAAACTGAAACATAAGAAACATTACAAAAATTACACCAAGAAATAACAAAATCAAATTTCTAAAAATAAGTGACAATTTAAAAAAAAAAAAAAACTTAGCCACCAAATACTACTGAGCCATAAAAATAAGAATGAAATAATGCCTTTTGTAGCAACTTGGATAAAACTGGAGATCATGATCCTAAGTGAAGCATCCCAGTAATGGAAAAAAAAATACCGCATGTACTGACCTATAAGTGTATAAGTAGGAACTAAACAAGATCTACCCATAGTCATACAGAGTAGTATAATGGTGGTGTTATGTAAATTGGAAACTCAGAAGGGGGAAGGATGGAAGGGGATAAGGAATAAAAAATTCCTCATTGGGTACACTAGTCAGGGGATGAGTACCTTAAAATTCTAACTTCACCACTATACAATTCATCTATGTAACAACAAAACCACTTGTGCTCCCTAAATCTATTGAACTAAAAGGAAAAAGAAAAAAAAGTAGCCAGAGAAAAAAGGACATGTTATGTGCAGAGGCACAAAGATAAGAATTTTAACAGATTTCTCATTGAAGAAAACAATCCAATTGAGGAGACGATGGAGCAAAATTCTTAGAGTACTCAGAGAAAAAGAATAGTAACTGACAACATAGAATTCTATGTCCACTGACTATATTTTCCAAATGCAGGTGAAATAAGAACTACTTCTAACATAAAAGATGGAAGGATCCATGACCAACAGAACTACAATATAAGAAATGTGAAAGGAAGTCCTTCAGGCAGAAGAAAATTACAGTTGATGGAATTATGGATGTACATATAGGAGTGAAGCTCACCAAGAATGATACCTACATGAAAAAACATGAAATTCTGAAAGACAATTAACTGCTTTAAACAAAAATAATATAAATGTAGTTTGAGGTTTATTACATACATAAAGTAAAATATATGCCAACAAGTGTACAGAGGTCAGGAAGGGAGGAATGGAAGTGTACTATTGTAAAGTTCTTACAACTGAAGTGGTATACTATCACGTGAATATAGAATGTAGATTGTGATGAGTTAAGGGTATACACTATGAAGCATAAAGCTATAAGCTGTAAAACCACCATTAAAATAACAAAATAAAGAGGTATAGCTAGTAAGTGAACAAAGGAGATAAAATGAAACAATAAGGACATGATGACAAAGCATTATACTCCCACCAGAATGGCAAATAATAATTAATAACAACAACAATAATAATAGTAATGGACTAATAACACAAAGTGCTGGAGAGAATGTAAAACAATAGGAACTTCCAGATACTACTAAGAATGTATAGGGTATTACCACTTTCAGAAACATTTGACAGTGTCTAATAAAGATAAACATATGGACACGCTTGAAGCTCTGACTCGGGGGGATGGGGGGGAGCATGGGTAATATACATAACCTGAATTTCTGTAACCCCCATAATAAGCTGAAATGAAAAAAAAGAAAAAAAACATATGGATACTGTATGACAAAATAATTTCATATATATATGAAATGTATGAATCTGTTAAAAAACAAAAAGTTAAAGAGAGAAAATATTCATCTATATTACAATGGATAGATAAAATATATCGTATTCACCCAATGGAATATTGTAAGGCAATAAGAATAAGCAAAGTATGCTACATTCATACAATAACATGAATGAATTTCATAAACATATTATTGAACCAAAGATGGCCCAGACACGGAGTATATTTTATATGATTCTATTTATGTACAATTCTATGGTGTTGAAAGTTAGGATACTGATTATCTATTGGGGACAGTTAAGACTAGAGTTGAGAAGGGACTTTGGAGATGCTTGTGATGGTCTCTCTATTTCCCTAAATAAATGATGGTTATACAGAGGTATTCACATTGTGGGAATTCATCAATTATGGTTGTGCAATCATGCATATTATACTTTTTTTAAAAATGCACTTAAAAATCACATAGTTGAAGTAATATATCCAGATAGCTAGTGTGGTTTCAACTTTCAAGACCTTCACGTCTTCAAGGTCTGTCAAATGAAAATAGTCTCTATTACAATGTTATTCAGCTTTATATATTGGTAGAGACTTATAATGATGAGGATAGTGTAAGTATGGAGGTCAAAAGTAATGGAAAACAGTGTTTCCATTTGTCAAGAGGTATGAGATAATCATTCAATTCTTTTAAAAACAGTTAAAAATAAGAAAAAAATAAAGAAATAAAAAATCTTTAATCTTTCTATCCAGATTAAACTGACGTTGATCTTTTTGTTGCACATACTTCCAGAAGTTATGTGTATATGTGTTTGTGTGTGTGTGTTAACATTGTAATTTATCTTGCTTATTTACACTGATGGAAATAATGAATACGTTGTTTTATGATGCATTTTTTTCTCATTTAGTAGCACACAGAAAATATTTTTTCATTTCAAAAATTGCTCCTGTCATATTTCTTTAAATGGTGATAACTGCACCATACTTCACATGAGAACACAAAGACATCCCCTTAGTATTTTATAATTGGATGGACACTAACATAAAGCAAAAAAAAAAAAAAAAAAATGGCTGTATTTAAAGATTTTAAAAGTCAATGCTAAAAAAAAGAGTTTACTTCCAGGATACACACACTGAATATCAAAGTGCATCATTAATCATTTGTTTGCTTTTTGCCATCTCTGCTTGATTTGAATTTTTGAAGAAAATATAAGGCAGTTGGCAAATCGCTCACTCACCTAACAACATAGAGTGTGCATTACTATTGTTTCTGCTTTAGATCTTGTAATGGAGAGGTCAGGGAAGTTAAGTTTATGTGTAGTGGGAGAAACTACATTCCACAATTTCCAGTGGAACTTAGTCATAGAGAAGAGGAAGCTTTTGTTCTGTGTTGACCAACCTGGAAACTACTCCTTTAAGTTCCCTCAAGAAAGTATCTTGCTGGGATTACTGAGGTTATTTGGCCCAGTCATGAAAATAGCTCTAGAACTGTCACATTCTTCAAGTGAATCAGTATTATATCTTAAATGCAAGGTACATCTATGAGCTGTTTCTTTGAAAATTGTTTCAGTGAAATTTCAAACTTGCTCAAATAGCTAAATATTAATATAATCAACTTTACCTTTTTGAGTATGGATTGGACTTTTAGCAACAGTACATCAATCAATGTTTGATAAGCCCAGTGCTATGTAACTTAATTTGGCTGTCTCCTGCTACAGCATGCAGGAATGGCTCGGTATTAAGTAACACTGAGTCACGGTAAGCTTTATTTCCCTTGGACAGGAGCACTAACAGAGCATACCCTCTCCATCTGAGGGAGGTCAATTAAGGATAATGCGTATCATCTCACTGCATCATTCTTTATTATTTTCTTTACAAGCTTCAGCTTTCAGGTTTCATCTTATTGGTTCCCAGTGCTTATTTGAGTTACTAATGTATACTAATATAAATGCAAAATCTTCAGTCATTATGCAAACTAAGCATCAGGTGAATCTCTATAGGTTTGCATTTTTCATAAATCAAACAAAACTAATAGCATCTATTAACATACTCAACCACACAGACCAACACATATACAAATTATCACCATTATTTCTAATTGGTGCTAAATTATATAAATCACAATTCATTTATCACAATCTGTTTTTCACAGGGCAATTGCAGATTCTTGAAGAGCAGAAACCCATGCCCATGTCTGGAAAATAATCATAGAGAATTTCATTTTCCACAGTGCCCTTATCTGTAGGCCCTATTTCATACTATAATAGAACTTGTATTCTTAACATCAAGTTTAGAGATGCATTGAGTTGGATTCAAAGGCTTCCTAAAGCCTCTAAAACGTCCATAAACTGCTCATATTATTGCTGGCATATTTTATATAAAGAAGGTCTATAATTTCTACAAGATTTTCAAAATTTCCCATTGTTCTGTAAGATTCACGAACATAGACCCATCCCTAGGCTGGCGCCATTCTCTTAATGCACCTATTTTACCCATTCTGACTGTTCTCTCGCACCAGCAAAGGCTGAAAAAGTCGTTTTGTAACAGGTGAAGGATCCTGAATCTCATGGCTCTCTTATTAAACAAAAAGAAACATGTTTACCAATAAAATCCAACAAGTATTTATTGAATATCTGAAATGCATCAACACTACGCTAGGCCCTATGGACATATACAGCAAAGTATTATAGAAGCAGAGCCACACACATTAGTAGAATGACTTGGCAAACACTTATGCAGTAAGATTTTCAAGATACCTAAAAGACCGCTATGCCATAAAATATAATGTGCCATCTCACCTAACTTTACAGAAAAACATTCATAATTTACGTCTTTTTGAGAGAAAAATATTCTGTAACAGGAGAAGAATTAAGCCAGTAACAATTTTGTTTTTATTCATTTCATCTAATAAGATTCCCCCACTCCTACCTTTATACAGAAAACTAAGATCAGTTAACTCTGATAAACTGAAAGAGCAGTCATTCATATGAAGCATGTGGTATGAATAAAAATGAGAAAATTTGAGCAGGATATAAATTAGGGGTGGGAAAGAACAGATATGGTCAACCACAAGCTGGAGAAAATTTCTAGGCATTCAGAAGAGAAGAGACAAGATGACCAGAAAAGAGATGTGGCCAGAAAGGGGAGAAAGTGAATTTTCATGACATTCTTCAGAATTTTACAAAGACCTAACTCTGAATATGTAGGTAGACAGGAAGTCCATCCTCAATAATGGACTCTTATATTGTGGAAATTACTCTGATCAGTACTTTTTGTCTGCTTTTGTAGAGCAATTTTAGGTTCACAGCAAAATTGAAAGGAAGGTATAGAGATTTCCCATATGCTCCTTGCCCCCACACATGCATAGCTTCCCACATTGTCAATATTCCCATCTGAGCAGTACATTTTGTTATAGTTGATGAACCCACCTTGACACATCGTAATCATCCAAAGTCTGTAGGTTACATCAGGATTCACTCTTCGTGTTGTAAATTAAATGAATGGAGATGAATGTGTAATGATACGCATTCATCATTATAGCATCATACAGAATACTCTCACTGCCCTTAAAATCCTAGTTTCTTCCATTCTTTTTGGCTTAGTAAGTCTCTTTTTAGCACTGAAAATTATTCCATTTCACTTAGTAATATGTACTTAAGTTCCTTCCATGTTTTTTTTAATGGCTTAATAAATCTTCATTTTTTGGCACTGAAAAATATTCCATTGTCTGTATGTAGTACAGTTTTTTAACCCATTCACCTACTGAAGGACATTTTTGGTGACTGCAAATTTTGGTAACCATGAATAAAGTTGCTATAAACATCTGTGTTCAGGGTTTTGTGTGGACATAGGTTTTCAACTCCTTTCAGTAAACACTAAGGAACACAATTGCTGGATGATATGATAAGAGTATATTTACTTTTGTAGAAAACTGCCAAACTGTCTTCAACTGGCTGTATCACTTTGCATTCCCACCAGCAGTGAATGAGATTTCCTGTTGCTCGATTTGTTCTCACCAACTGGTGTTGTCAATGCTCTGAATTTTGGCCAATCTAATAGGTATGTAGTTGTATCTCATTGTTGTCTTAATTTGCTTTTAACATATAATGTGAAGATTTTTTCCATATGCTTATTTGTTATATATGTAAATATATAATATTATATAATGTATATAATATATAATATTACTATATTTTACATAACTGTCATTTATCAGATATGTCTTTTGCAAATATTTTCTCCCAGTTTCTGGCTTGTCTTCTCATTCTCTTGACATTGTCTTTTGCAGAGGAGAAGTTTTGAATTTTAATGAGCTCCAGCTGGTCAATTATTTTTCTCATGGATGAAGCCTTTGGTGTTGTATATAAAAAGTCATCACAATATCGAAGGTGTATCTACTTCTAGGGTATCTACTATGCTATCTTCTAGGAGTCTTACAGTTTTGCATTTAACATTTAGATCTATAATCCATTTTGAGTTACTCTGTGTGTAGGATATAGGATCTGTGACTAAATTCATTGTTTTGCCTGTGCATAATCAGTTGTTCTAGCACATTTTCTTGAAAAGACTATTTTTGCTTCATTATATTGCTTTTTCTTTTTTTTTCAAAAACCAGTTAACTATATGTATGAGTCCATTTCTGAGTTCTCTCTTCTGCTCCATTAATCTATTTGTCTATTCTTTTGCCAGTAGCACATTGCTTTGATTACTGTAGCTTCACAGGAAATCCTGAAGTTGCGTTGTGTTAGTCCTCCAACTTTGTTCTTCTCCTTCAATAAATATTGTGTTGGCTATTTTGGGTCATTTTCTTCTTCAAATAAAATTTATAGTAAATTTTTGGTATTTACAAAATAACGTTCTGAGATTTTGACTGGATTGCATTGAATCTTATAGATTAAGTTGGGAAGAACTGACAACTTGGTGTTATTAAATCTTCCCATCCATGCAGGAGGGTCTGGGTGAACAATTACTTTACCTCAGCCGAGTAGAATGCTCTGCCTACACCCCAGGGTCAGAGACAAGTTAGTGTATTTTCATTTTAATTTAGTCAAAATATTGTCTAATATATCTTGAGTTTTTTTAAACCATTTTTTTAAACCCATTACTTAGAAGTGTGTTTTGTTTTTTTTTTTTTTTTGAGACAGAGTCTCGCTTTGTTGCCCAGGCTAGAGTGAGTGCCATGGCGTCAGCCTAGCTCACAGCAACCTCAAACTCCTGGGCTTCAGCGATCCTGCTGCCTCAGCCTCCCCAGTAGCTGGGACTACAGGCATGTGCCACCATGCCCGGCTAATTTTTTTCTATATATATTTTAGTTGGCCAGATAATTTCTTTCTATTTTTTTAGTAGAGACGGGGTCTCACTCTTGCTCAGGCTGGTCTCGAACTCCTGACCTTGAGCGATCCACCCGCCTCGGCCTCCCAGAGTGCTAGGATTACAGGCGTGAGCCACCGCGCCCGGCCGAAGTGTGTTGTTTAATCTCCATGTATTTTGGGACTTTCCAGTTATCTTTCTGTTACTGATTTCTAGTTTAATTCCATTGTGTTCTGAGAGTAAACATCATATGCTTTCCATTTTTTTATTTGTGAAATTGTATTTTATAGCCCAGAATACGATCTGTTTTCTGAGCTTGAGAAGAATGTGAATATTCCTCTTGTTTGATGAGGTACTCTATATGTGTCAATTATAACTAGTTGATTGATGGTATTATTGAGTTCAACTGTATTCTTATTGACTTTCTGCCTGCTGGATCTGTCCATTTCTGATAGAGAGGTGCTGAAGTCTCCAGCTATGATAGTAGATTTATTTATTTCTCCTTGCAGTTCTATCCATTTTTGCCTCACCTACTTTGACGCCCTGTTGTTAAGCACACACACCTTAAGGATTACTATGTATTCTTAAAGAATTGACCCTTTATCATTATATAATATCCTTCTTTACCCTTGATAACTTTCCTTGCTTTACGGTTCACTCTGTCACAAATTAGTAAAACTACTCCTGCTTTCTTTTGATTGGTGTTAGCGTGGTATATTTTTCTTCATCCATTTATTGTTAATCTTTTAAGCCCACCAAGGGCATTCTTCATTTCTGTTATGGTGTTTTTGATCTCTAGAATTTATTTTTGGTTCATTATTAAGATTTTTTATGTTTATTTACAGTGAAATTCTGGTAAACAACATATTGTTGGGTCTTGTTTTTTAAACTACTCTAACAATCTCAGTGTTTAAGTTGGTTCCTTTAGATCACTGACATTCAAAGTGATTATTGATACAGTTGGATTACTATCTACCGTATTTGCTATTGTTTTCTATTTGTTGTCCTTGTTCTTTATTTCTATTTTGTCTTTCACTACCCTTCTGCCTTTTGTCGTTTAACTGAGATTTTATGATTCCATTTCCTCTCTTTTCTTAAAATATCAGTTATACTTTTTTCTCACATTTTTAATGATTGCCCTAGAATTTACAGTACACATTGAAAATAATCCAAGTCCACTTTCAAATAACACTATACCACTTCCAAAGCAATACAATTACCTTATAATAACAAAGTAATCTAAATTCCTTCTTCCCATCTCTTGTACTATTGCTGTCTTTCATGTCATTTATATATAAACATACCTAAAATATACACATAAGCATACATAAACTAATACATTGTTGCCATTATTTTGACCAAATTGCAATCTATGAGATCAATTCAGAATTTTTAAAAAATGAAAGTTGTTATTTTACCTTAACTTATTCCTTCTTCAATTTTTTTTCTTTATGCAAATCTGACTTTCTAACCTATATTATTTTTCTTCTCTCTAAAAACTTCTTTTAAAATTTCTTGCAGGGGAGGTCTACTGGCAACAAATTCCCTCAGTTTTTGTTTGTCTGAGAAAGTCTATTTCACTTTCACTTTTGAAGAATAGTTTTGTGAGATAGAGAATTCTAGGCTTATAGATTGTTTTTCTCTAAACACTCTAAATATTTCACTCCACTCTCTTATTGCTTACATGATTTCTGAGGAAAAATTAAACATAATTTTTATCTTTTTTCTTCCGTAAGTAATATGTTTTCCTCTCTGGTTTCTTTCAGGATTTTTCTTTTTCTCGCGTCTTTTTTGCTTTCCCTTTTTTTTTTTTTTTTGAGACAGGATCTCATTGTCTTACCTTGGCTAGAGTACAGTGGCATCATCATAGCTTACTGCAACCTCAAGCTCCTGGGCTCAAGTGATCTCCTGCCTCAGCCTCCAAGTAGCTGTAGCTGGGACAACAGGTGTGCACCACCACACAAGATAATTTTTTTCTTTTTCTTTTCTTTTCTTTTCTTTTTTTTTGGTAGAGACAGGATCTTGTTCTTACTCAGGCTGGTCTTGAACTCCTGACCTCAAGCAATCCTCCCTCCTCTACCTCCCAAAATGTCAAGATTACAGGTGTGACCCACTGTGCCCAATCCAGGATTTTTTCTTTATTTTTAATTTTCTATAGTTTGAAAATGATAAACTTAAGTATATGTGCATGTATGTGTGTGTGTACACACACATATATATATAAACATTTTTTTCTATGTGGTGTTCTCTGTATGCTCCTGGACCTGCAGCTGGTATTTGACATTAATTTGGGGAAATTCTCAATCATTATTGTTTCAAATAGTTTTTTCCTTTTGTCTTTATTCTCCTTCTTATATCCCCATTATGCATATATTACATCTTTTGTAGTATTCCCACAGTCCTTTAATATTCTGTTCCTTTTTCAGTCTTTGTTCTCTTTGCTTTTCATTTTTGGAGGTTTCTATTGATATATCCTAAAGCTTATAGATTCTTTCCTCAGTTGTGTCTAGTCTACTAGTAAGCCCATTGAGGGCATTCTTCATTTCTATTATGATGTTTTTGATCCCTATAATTTGTTTTTGGCTTTTAGAATTTTTTATTTCTCTGCTTACATTGCTCATCTATCTATTCTTGCATGCTATGTATTTTATCCATTGGAAGCCTTTGCTTATTAATGATAGTTTTTGTAAATTCCTGGTCTGATAATTCCAACATCTCTGCCATGTATGATTTTGATACTTGCTCTGTCCTTTCAAATTGTCTTTGTTACCTTGTAGTATGTCTTGTATTTCTAAAATAGCTGGACATGATGTACCAGGTAAAAGGAACTGCTGTAAATAGGCTTTTAGTAAGGGGAGAGGAGGAGGGGAAACATCTTACGAGTAGATCTCAGTCTTTTAGTAAGTTTATGCCTTTGGACTGTGAAGCTCACAAATGTTTCTCAGTTTTCTTCTTCCCCCTTATGTGGGACAGGATGGCTACAATGGGCTGCAGTTGGGTATTTCCTTTCTCCCACATGGAAGACTAGGGCTGGCTAGTGTTGGGTATTTTTCTTCTTTTAGCTCACTTAGGCTCTGATGATACCTCATTGGGTTAGGCTCTGATTAACTTGTTTCCCTGAGGGGAGACCTCATTAAGAAGAACAGAGTCCTTTGCTGTATTTCAAAATGGTTCCTATTTCCTTCCCCATTCTGGAAGTATGGGGACTTTTTTTCTTATATTTGCTATGAGAATCTGGTAAATCTCTTGGAGGTAAAATTCACAAATGTGTGAGTGCTCCCCTATGACTAGGCCCTCATGGGCTTTTTATATCTGAGACTTGTCTGCAATTCTTCAATCCATCAGTTACAGTTGAGGTTTTCTTACCCTGGCATTGATCCTCACTGTGATTTCCACTCATGAGTCTCTGGTGTAGTAGCCAAGACTTCCTGTATTTGCCTGTCTGTCTCTCCAATTTTGGGGTTAGCAGTTTGCTCTGCATCCTTGCCACTCTTATAGACCTAAGATTTTTTGATTTTTCCGTCTGTCAATGTTTTATTTATTAGAATGGAATGGAAACTTCCAAGCTCTTCTTTGTGGTCTTTCTAAAAAGAAAGGATGCCAGAGAAATATAGCATAAAGTTTAAACTAGAACATAGAAATCCTGAGGCTTTATCTTGACAAGAAATCATTTTTGCTTTGATCTATTTTATATATTGTCCATTAGCTTATTTTGAATAATTGATTACACTATACAGATAAGAGAAAGAGAGAGAGACAGAGAAACAGGAAGAGAGAGATAAATTATTAATTGGTAGACAATGAATGGATGGGTGGATAGAAAGATAGATGATGTAAAAGTATAAGGAATATACCTGATCGCTGTGGTGAAGAAGGCACACAGTGACCTCCTAATACTTTTGCTCTGAATCAGTCTTGTTTGATTTCTACCTTTCCTCAGTTATGGATCTATAGTCTTTCCTTTGAGTAACAAAGTATTATTTAAGAGTGACCTTTGAGGATGTCCTGTGTAATCACAATAGACATGGAGTCTTGTTTCCAATACTACCTTCCTCTTTATTTACCCTGGCAAATTCAGCCATGTAACTCTCTTCTAATTTTCTTTTCAAACTCAACATCTCTACTTAATAAGAATCAACAATCTTAAAAAAGAGTAACTTACAATAAGAGCAATAGTCCCACATTAGTTTTATTTATGGAAGAAACTAAGGGTAAAACCAAGAGTGAGATAAAATGCACAGGATAAGGATAAAGTGAAGCTTAAGGACAAAAGTTTCCAATCAATAAAGCTTTACATTTTTTCCTGAGGTCACTTAGGTATCCATTTAAATACAGGTTTCAGTGTTGAACAAAAATTAATGTTTTTACTTATGCACTTCTCCTTTTCTTCTCAAAAATTGCATATTCTCTTATTCAGAAGTAAAGGGTAAATTTCATACCCAGTCTGTGAAAGGCTATCAATTCACCTTGATGTCAATAAATTTCTAGATTTTCTAGTTGTTTGACTTAACTACTAGGGAAATTCCTGGAATGAGGAATAAAAATAGATATTCAGATACTGGTGTCTTACTTGATTTACCACCTTGTCAGTGGAGGAAAATTCATATAATTTAATTCCACACCCTCTTGTCTCTGTATTTTCTCTTCTGTCTGTCACAGGAGGGCAATGCAGATGCATATTAATGAGGCTAGGCTAGGCAGACACCCAAGGCATTTTTCTCAATCTGAAAAAGTGTCTCAACAATATTTACAAAAGTCTCTGAGAGGACAGTTGCATAAGCAATTGTCAACTTTAAAAGAGGAGACAAAAAAGAGAGGCAAGGTGAGCTCTAGAAGGTTGTACTGAAAAGCATGACAAATAATATTTATCTTTGTTCTTGCTCTAAAGTCATATGATATGATGTATACTTTGCAAAAATGACTTTGGTTTAGATAGTATTTTGTTCCAATAATCCTGAGTCTTAATAACAGAGAAAAATTGAATGAAGATATTTATTCAGAAATGGAAGAAAAGTCTATTTGTGAATCACTTCTGTCAAAGACTTTATGTGGTTAACAGAAATATACTTAAGAATAAGTGAGGTCGATGAGTGCCGATATGTTAGGTTTTACAGGATCAACTAAGAGTCTGCTCCTTTTCCCCCAAAAAAAGATATTACAAAATGCCTAGATACAGAAAGTTTTACATTAGAATTTACTATAATATATTTATTTAAAAGATAATATTATTTCTACAAAATTTTAAAAGCCCAGAGATATACAAGAATAAAGTATGATGATTAATAAATGTGTCTAATATGTTACTGTTTAATCTGCTTTGATTTATTGCTATTACTTAGATGAAAATAAAGAAGAGATAATTATCAAATTTATGAGTACCCTAAAAGTGAAGAGAGAGCTTTAGAATAATGACATTGATATAGTAGAGAAAAGGGGTATATATACATACACATATATACACATATGTATTCCTTTTAAAAAATAATTAATTATCCTGAGGATTGAAGTGGCCTGCTCATAAAGAAAAAGATCTAGGAATTTTGTGTGAGAAAAAGATGCTAAGAATCTCTAATGAACTCCTTATTTGTTTTAAGGAAGGTATTACTATTAATACAAGAACTATTATATACCATTTTGTCCCAGCCACATGGTACATTTAGTTAGATTCTGAGCGTTTCATTTTAAGAGAGAATTGACATTATAGAAAAGTTATCAAATATAATGATTATATGTCTGGAATCTACATCATATAAAGAAGAACTGAAGATGTAGTTGGTGTTCATCCTGAAAGAAAGAAAATCACGGGAAAAAAATCAAGATCTTTCTCTATTCAATGCACTGTGAAAATGTACTCTGACATAAATAAGGGGTTTCATTCATTCGGTACAAATCTAGCAGCATCCATCAGGGCCAATGTGTAAATGGAGAAGAGATCTAACTTGGACATTCTATAATAAAGAACATTCTAGAAATTAAAATAACTCCACCATGATATATAGCACCTTGTTATGTAATCAACTCTGTCACAACAAATATGTAAAGTGTAGGCTTATTGTGGGTGGCTGTAGAAAGATTTCCCATATTAGATGGTGCTTAAACAAACAATTTTTAAGATATATCTACCCATGAGTCATTGATGATATATTATTGGTATCTCTTCCTAAAAGTTTATCAGCTCCATTCCTAAAAATAAGATATGATATGAAAAATATCATTAAGCAAAGAAAGTGTTTGCTTTACTTGCCTTCCTTACTTTTTTCCATGAGCCATCATTTTCATTACCTTCTCTCATTGATTTCATTATCTAATCTCATAAAAGTATCCTGTAGAGACAGTTAACCTAAGTTGTAAATAAACAGTTGTTGGCTAAAACAAAGATAGCTCCTATGAGTTTTGCATGTTTACAAATTGTGATTCAGTTCTTAACTATGGAATTAAAGCTATAACTTGAAATTTAGACCAAAAGCAATTTTTTTTTTTGCATGTGGAGAACACCTTTTCAAAGACCCACTAATACCACATAAGAGTGTGGATAATCCACCTACCAATGGAGAAAGCATAAAGTTACTAGGTTTCTAGGTCAAGGATAATGGACCATATCCAGATTGCCCAGAAGAAGGGTCTTCAAGAACTCATCAATTCATTCAACACTGTTAAGTACTTCTAATTTAAAAGTAATAAAACCTTGTGGTCTTCTCTTAATCATCTTTACCAGTTTATTATCTTATACCTGACACTTAAATTTTAAATTCCTCAAACATCTCCTAAATCCCTTTCTTTTCTGACTCAGAATCCTTTATATAATCTTTCATTGTGCTCTAATCAACATTTTCTTCAAATACAGTATGTATGCAAATATATTTCCTTCAAATTTGTATCTCTTTTCTTTGCATCTACACTCTTACCTCTAACTACTTTCCTAATATGTCTAGCTAAAGTATCTTAAAGGCTCCTCAACAAAGCAAGTCTGACATTAAATTCATTATTTTTTCCTCAAACCTGCTCCTTATTCAGGGCTAAATATCTTAATGAATGAAGCAATAACTTGTATAATTGTACAGCCCAGAAATCTAGCATTTATCTCTGATCCCTGCTAGTTCTTCAACCTCATAGTCAATATTTTTTCATTTGTTATAAATATAACCTTTTAAATATTTCTCAGTTGCTGTGCAGAAGCTTTTTATCTTGATGCCATCCTATTTGTTCAATTTCACTTTGGTTGCCTGTACTTTTACGGTGTTGCTCAAGAAATCCTTGCCCAGAACAGTGTCCTGCACCATTTCCTCAATGTTTTCTTTTAGTAGTTTCAGAATTTCAGGTCTTAGATTTAAGTGCTTAATCCATTTTTATTTTATTTTTGTATATGGTGAGAAATAAGGGTCTAGTTTCATTCTTCAGCATAAGGATATCCAGTTTTCCCAGCACAATTTTTTGAAGATACTGTCCTTACCCATCTATAAGTTTTTGGCATCTTTGTCAAAGATAAGTTCACCATAGATGTGTGGGGGTTTTTCTAGGTTCTCTATTCTGTTCCATTGTTCTGTGTGTCTATTTTTATGCCAGTACCATGATGTTTTGGTTAATACAGCTCTGTAGTATAATTTGAAGTCAGGTAATGTGATTCCCCCAGTTTTGCTCTTTTTGCTCAGGATGGCTTTGGCTTACATGGATAAAGAAATTGTGGTGCATGTACAAAATCCTGGGTCTTTTGTGGTTCCACATAAATTTTAGGATTATTTTTTCTAGTTTTGTGAAGAATGTCCTTGGTATTTTGATGGGGATTGCATTAAATCTGTAGATTGCTTTGGGTAATATGGACATTTTCACAATGCTGATTCTTCCAATCCATGAGCATAGAATATCTTTCATTGTTTTTATGTCCTCTTCAATTTCTTTCACCAATGTTTTAGAATTTTCATTATAGAGATCTTTCACTTATTTGGTTAAATTTACTCCTAGGTATTTTATTTTATTTGTAGATACTATAAATGGGAGAGATATTAGAGACAACCCACAGAATGGGAGAAAACATTTGCAAACTACCCATCTGAGAAGGGATTAATAAATAGAATATATAAGAGCTCCAACACCTCAACAGGAAAAAATCAAATAATCCAATTTAAAAAATGGGAAAAGGATCTGAATAGACATTTCTCAAAAGAACACAAATGACCACAAGATACATGAATAATGCTCAACATCAGTAGTTATCATATATATGCAAATCAAAACTACAATGAGATACTATCTAACCCCAGTTAAAATGGCTTTTACCCAAAGACAGGCAATAATGAATGCTGATGAGGATGTGCAGAAAGGGGAGCCCTCCTTCACTATTAATGGGAATGTGAATCAGTGCAACCACTATGGAAAATGGTATGGAGTTTCCTTAAAAAATTAAAAATAGAACTAACATATGACCCAGAAGTTCCACTTCTAAGTATATACCCAAAAGAAGGGAATTCAGTACATTGAAAAGATAGATGCACTCCCATATTTATTGAAGCACTATTCACAATAGCCAAGAGTTGGAATCAGCCTAAGTGGCCATCAACAGATGAATGAATAAAAAAATTGTGGTACATATATACAATGGAATATTATATAGCCATGAAAAGAATATAAAAAAGAATAAAATCCTGTCATTTGCAACAACATGGATGGAACTGGAGAATGTTAACTGCAATACACCAAGCACAAAAAGACAAATCTCACATATTCTCACTCATATGTGGAGGCTAAATATTAACGCAATTGATCTCATGAATACAGAGAATAGAATGATGGTTAGCAGAACCAGGGAGAGGGGATAAAATGGAGATTGTTAATGAGTGCAGAAATACAGGTAGATTGTTAGATAGAATGAACAATATTTGATAACACAACAAAGTGACTATAATCAACCATAAATTAGAGTCTACTTTAAAATAACTGAAAAAGTGGAATTGGAATGTTCCTAACCTAAAAAAATGATAAATGCCTAAGGTGATGGATACCTCCATTGCCCTGATTTGATTAATTCACATTGTATACCTGAGTCAAAACAGCACATGTACCCTATAAATATTTACAACTATTATATACCCATAATAATTAAAAATGAAAACTTTTAAAAGAACAAATAAATAAATAAATATTTCTGAAAATTGGCTTCTATAATTCATATTAATAATTCCACCCTCATAGTTTTACCTACCTGTATCCCTTGCTTGGACCACTCTAATAGTCAGCTAATGGCTTTCCTCTCTTTGATCCCTGCCTCCCTTTAATCCATTCTGCATATGACAAACAGAATGATCTTTTAAAAGGAAGATCTCATCAAAAGGTTAAAGTCTTTAGCAGGGCTTAAAAGTCCCCGCCCTTATCTCCTGTCACTCCCTCTCCAAACTCACTTTCTGCTTAGACCTTAAAACTTCTTTCAGCTTTTGGAATACTACACTCCCTCAACAAATCAAGGTCTTTGCACTTATATTTTCTTCCATTTGCTTGAAGTATTCTGTTCAAACTTCCTTTTCCTCTTAAACTACTATTCAGCTGTCAGCTTTCAACTCACATGGTTTTTCTTAAAATAGACTTCCTTGATGTCTCATATTGAATTAAGTCACTTCATAAAATTTCATAATACCTTGTACTTTTCCAGTATAATATATTTAAGACATTGTAAGTTTATTTGTGTGATGACTGGATTTCTGCTTCACACTATAGATTCCAGAACTGTAGGAATATTGTGTTTTCATGATTCACTGCACATCACATATTTACAAGTTAAAAAATACGTGCTGATTGAGTAAATGAAAGAAAGAATGCATGAATAAAATATTTAAAAGTTTAAAACCTACAAAAGGAACTTCTGGAGTGTTAAAAACAAATTTCGTTTTACTTGTGCTATTGGTACTGGCCATCAGATTGTATTGAGGAGCAATATTATTTTTGAAAGTTTATTTGGGAGAATTTACTATGAAATCAATGATGTGAATGGATGTGGGCATTAAGGAAGATATTTCTTTAAATATCTTTATGATTTCCATAAATTTCTTACCAGTTCAAATGATTGCTAGACCCACTTTATGCTATAGATTGGATAAATATGCTTGGGTCTAAACAGAATTTTTAAAAATTATTTTTCTTCAAAAGTTATTTATTCAAAGGCATCTGTGCATATTCCTTCATTCTTTGTTTTTATACAAAAGCAACACCATTCCTTTTCATTCTATTTTTTTAAAAAATTCAAACTCACATATTCTACTGTATTCTCCATTAAAAATATAAATGTACATATGCAAAATTGCAATTAATTCAGGGTAAAATACATGCCAATGAGCAATTTGAGCCAGTTTTTAATGTTTTCTATATTTTTTAGAATCAAATTTTTAGTCTCGTTGTTAGTAATTTAAAAAAAATTTTTGAAGTATTTATAAAATACATAACTTAAATATAAAAAAGGTGGATGCAATGAATTCAGATTAATTTTTGTCCAAATTCTTCTAAGATTCAATTATGTTATTTTAAACTGTCTTTCTGAGATATTTCTTAAAGAATTTGGTAATGATTATCTGAAGCTACTTCTAGGTAGCTTTTCAACTAAAGAGCCACCAGAAGGTACAGAGATTAATGTCAAAGCCAGTGGGAAGGGATGATGATAGGGCTTTAAGTCTGAAAATGTCAACATTTTGGATTACTGAGTACGATGGCTAATTTTATGTGTCAACTTGGAGAGTTTTTGGATGAGATTAACATTTAAATTAATAAACATTGAGTGACTACATTGCTCTTCATAATGTGGGTGGCCTCATTCAATCAACTAAAGTTCTGAATAGAACAAAAAGACTAATATCCCCAAACAAGAAAAAATTTTCCAGTAGACTGCCTTTGACCTTTATCCACAGCATTACACCATTGGCTAGCCTGAGTCTCTAGCCTGCCAGCTTACACTATAGATTCTGGACTTGGCAGCTTTCATAATTGTGTGTGCCAATTTCTTACAAGAAATCCCTCTCTCTTTTTGTTCTCTCTCTCTTTCCATGTATGTATGTATACATTATATTATATTGGTTCTGTTTGTCTGGAGAACCTTGACTAATGGAATGAGCATTCATGGTTTTAGCACTATTCACACTTTATATGCAAGTTAAAGCAGTTGAATGTAAAAGGATGTAAAAAGATCTACCGTACAAATAGTAATCATATTAGATCTGTAGTGATTTCACTCATATGAGTCAGAATGTAATTGAATAAAAAAGTTCACAGAAAAAAGAGGGATGAAACAATAGTTAATTCATTAGGAATATAAAGCAATTGCAAGCAGATACATACATAAAGACAGAGCACAAAAATAGATCAAGCAAAAGTTGACAGAAGTGAAGGCAAAATACAATACAATGAAGCTGATTGGAGACTTCCATATATTGAACTCTCAATTTCTGATTGAATAGCTAGACAGAAAATCAGTAAGGATAAAAATGACATGAGTAACACTAAGAAACAACTTAACTTATATCTGTAGAACAATTCATCCCAATATCAGAAAACAAATTCATTGTAAGTACACACAGAACATCTCTAGGATACAAGATAGGCCAGGGGTGGGGAACCTGTGGCCTAGGGCCACATGTGGACTTCTAGGATCTTAAGTGCAGTCTTTTGGCTGAATTCAAATTTTACAGAACAAATCCTTTCATTTTTATTAATATTATTTCGTCTTTGATATTTAATTTTATTTTAAAAATAAATGTATTTTAAATACCAAAGAATAAGTTCAATGAAATAATCCTCCCAGATTGACCAGCACGATTAGAATGTTAGGAAGCCATAAGGGCTAAATTGACAGCTGCTACACTTATGATTTAGTTCTAACTTTCCCCACCTGGCTGGCACCACTACTTCACAAGGTTGGTTGGGGAAAGTTTATGGGGCTCGAGTACACCAGTCTGTTATCAGCTTTTGACGATAGTGCACTATGTTATGCTGTCTGCCTAATAGCCCATCATGTCAAAGAAGACCAAGAGAATGTGGAAGGAAGGAAACAGACTTTTTAAATGAGGATTTGGAATTACAATATTATCTTATTTCTGCTAAAGATAAGATGATTTGCTTGCTTTGTGATACTGCAAAATCAACATTAAAGAAATTCAATGTTCATCAGCATTATAACACTCATAAGGACCACAAACATTTTAAATTAGAGGAAGAGGCACAAAAGGTTGTATTACGGAAAATAAAGATGAAAAGCAGAAGCAAATACAATTTTTTCAAGCAGCAATAAAACCTGGAAATAATGCCACTGAAGCAATTTATAAAGTAGCTTGTATACTCAGGAAAAAAGGGAAACCATTCATTCAGTGATGTAGAAATTGTGAAAGAATGCATTGTTGAAGTTGTAGGATTCATAGACCCCAATAACATTTCAAAATACAAACAACTGGCTCTTTCAAGGAGAACCATACTGATCAGCAGCATGAATTAACCTTCAACTTAACAAAACAACTTCATGCAATACTTCAAAAGGAAAATATACATTATTCAATGGCTTTGGATAAATCAACTGATACTACTGACTTGGCACAGATTTTACACTTCATTTGGGTCATAACAGAACATTTTCTTTGCTACAAAGAGTTACACATTTTGGGCACTCTTGTGAACAGGACGTGAGAAATAGATATCTTCAACAACTTTGAAGATAAATGTCATGAAGTTGGACCAAATTTGGTAAATACAGTGAGTGTATGTACAGATGGTGTGCCTTCCATGACAGGAAAACTTGAAGGATTTATTAAAAAAAGTATTAGGCCGGGCACGGTGGCTCACGCCTGTAATCCTAGCACTCTGGGAGGCCGAGGCAGGTGGATTGCTCGAGGTCAGGAGTTTGAGACCAGCCTGAGCAAGAGCGAGACCCTGTCTCTACTAAAAATAGAAAGAAATTATCTCACCAACTAAAAAATATATATAGAAAACATTAGCCGGGCATGGTGGCGCATGCCTGTAGTCCCAGCTACTCGGAAGGCTGAGGCAGTAGGATCACTTAAGCACAGGAGTTTGAGGTTGCTGTGAGCTAGGCTGACGCCACGGCACTCAGTCTAGCCGGGCAACAGAGCAAGACTCTGTCTCAAAAAAAAAAAAAAAAAAAAGTATTAACAGATCCAGACGCTCTCCTTTCTTTTCATTGTATCTTGTATCAGCAAAATCTCTATGCTGAAGGTATTACTTTAAGTGACACTTTGCAACAATTAATAAGTATTCTTAACTATATTCATGCAAATGCAACACAGCATCCTCAGTTTCATAACATGCTAACGTTGAACAGTGAGGTATTTAGTGTGGATTTGCATATCATTCCAAAGTGTGTTGGCTATTGCAGGGACAGGTGTTAGCCAAAATTTTATCTCTGGGCGAACAAATAGTTAAATTTTATGAAGAACAGAGTCATCAATGTGAATTATTGAAAGAAGATTTCTAAAGGAATGCAACGTTTCTGTGTGATGTCATGTCAAATCAAAATGACCTGAATATTTCTTTGCAAGGTAAAACTAAGTCTTATATGATATATGGCAAAAAAATCAAGCATTTCAAAAAAAGCTATCTTTTTTCAAAACATTTCTTCAAAAGAAAATTTCAGATGAACATTTTCCTCAGCAAAGGTCATTGATGAGCATGATGATATATGCAAATCATTTGAAGAATATACAGCTGTTAGAGACCTATCAATTGGAGAATACAATGAAAGTTTCACTGACTTTGAGAATCACATCTTACTTAAATTAGCATTTCAGCCTCACCTAGTTGATATCACCAAGGTACCTAAAGAACTACAGATGGAATTGATTGAGTTCTCAGTAGATGACATTTTAAAGTCATTTTTTGGTGCTAAGGAAGATCCAATTGAAATAAGGAAAAATGCAATAGAATACCCACACCTTTGACAACATGCCTCAAAAATGCTTTCTTGCTTTTCAACCACTTATTGCTGTGAATCTACATTCTTCTAGTTAACCCAAATCAAAATGCCCTTAAGGTCACAAATGACTGATCCCCATCTAGATGATCCACTGTGGACCTCCATGCTGCAACCAAATACTCAAATGCTTTCCAACAAAAAGCAGACACGACAAAGTCATTAAAAATTTGGTCAACTTTAAAATTAACAAATAGTTTTCATTTTTTGAAATTATTAAGTATATAGGAGTTAGATTTTTACAAAATAGTGTACATTTTTAAGTATACCTAATTGAAGTTTCTTGAATGCTGCCATATTTGATTATAGCAAAATTAATGCAGCCTTCCAACATGAACATGTTCCCCACCCCTGAGATAGGCTAATCCAAAGAAAAGTCTTAGCAAATTTATAAGAATTGGAATCATACAAAGTATATTCCTTTGTCAAAATGGAATTTATTTAGAAATCAAAATCAGAATAAAATTTGAAAAATACACAAGTATTTGGTAACTAAATAATGCATTTCTAAGTAAGTCATTGGTCAAAGAGTAAATCACAATGCATATGTAAAATTACTTCTAAATAAATGAAAAAGAAAAGACAACATATCAAAATTATAGCATTTTAAAACAGTATTATAGGGAAATTTAGAGTGTAAATGCCTATATTACAGAGGAAGAAAGATATAAAATCAATAACTTATTTTCCACATTAAGAAACTAGAAAAAGAACAAACTAAACCCAAAGCAAGCAGAGGAAAACTATAATAAAGATTAGTGAAAATCAATGAATTAGGAAACAAATAAACAATGAAGAAAATCAATGACACCAAAAGTTCATTCTTTAAAAAATCAACAATATTGACACACCTTTTGCTAAATTGCCAAGAACAAAAGAAAGAAGACTCCAATTGCTGAAATCAAGAATAAAATAGGGAATATTAGTACTAACCTTTCAGAAATATAGATTAGAAGAGAATACTGTATACATACAATCTAGATTGATTGGGAAAATTCCTAGAAAGGCAATAATTACTGGAATTGGCTCAAGGAGAAATAGAAAATCTTAGTAGAACTTAACAAGTAAAGAAATTGAATTAGTAATAAAAATTTCTCAAAATAAAAAGCTTAGGCCCCGATGGCTTCACTGTCAAAATCTATTAATTATTTATAGAAGAAATAATACCAGTACTCTAACTTTTATAGAAGGAGAAGACAATTCTCAATTCATTTTATGAGGCCAGCATTACTCTAATAACAAAACATTAAATGAAGTTATCACAAGAAAATACAACTACAGGCCAATATTCCTCATGATTACAGATGTGAAGTCCCCAACAAAATATCAGCAAACCAAAAACATAAAACAGCAACACAACCAATTAGGATTTAAAGAACAGAAACCACCTGATCATCTCAAGAGATAAAGAAAACCATTTGACAAATCCAAACCCATTCGTAATGAAAAATAAAACCAAAATTCTGTCAACAAATTAGGAATAGAAAGGAATCTAACCTGCTAAAAGGATATTTAGGAAAAATCTATCAGTAAACGTCATATTAATGCCAAAAGCTTGAATGCATTCTTAAAACTCAAAAATTAGGAGACAAAACAACTAAATTAAAAATATGCAAAATATTTTCATCAATATCCTCATCAAAGGGGTGTGTGTATGTGTGTGTGAATGACTAATAAACAGATGAAAAAGGGCTCACCATTGATTGCTAGAGCAATGTGAATTAAAATCATATGAAATACCACTTCATATCCATTAGAATGGCTATAGTCTAAAAGACCAATAGTAATTGTTGTAATGGATGAAGTTCAAAAACATATTCTAAGTGAAATAAACTAGACACAAAAGACCTTTCCCTAATTTATATGAAATATCCAGAAAAGGTAAATCTATATGAAAATTAAGTAGATTTAAGGTTGCCTGGGGCCTGGAGTCAGAGCAGGGATTGATTACATGGAAAATATTTTAAGAGAGATGGAAATGTTCTAAAAGTAAATTTTGGTGATATTTGCCCAACTCTAAAATTTATTGAAGTCTTTGAATTGTATATGAAAATGAATATTATTATATATAAATTAAGCATTAGTAAAGCTCTTAAAGAAAATAAATGTTTTTAAAGGCTCACTATTGTATTAAGAGCTGAGAAGGGTATCTATATATTTCATCACTCAAAAACCATTTATTCTGTATATCACAGTAAATATATTCAATCATATATAAAATCTGTGAACAATTTTATAGTTCCACATTACTCATGTAATGAATATTTGTAAAGCATATTTACAAATATTCTGTAGATGTGTAACCATTTCATTTTGTATCTCTCTTCTCAACGTTTAGAAGTGGATTATATACATAACTCTTTTTGTTGCTTAAGATATTTCTAGAATAGCTAGTATTAGAATACTGGCAGAACGCTTTAAAAATGGTCAAGACCTTCAAGATTCTTAATGATTACTTTATGCATGATAGAATTAAATGAGCCAGTAACATAATTCCTTTATCATAATGAGGAACACATGGAAAAGAGAAAACTGTCTTCATCGAGTTTTCTATAGTACTGGAAAAAACTGGACTCAGATTTGGTTTGCCATGTTCCTTCTCTAGCTTTGGTTTGTTTTGTTTTGCTTTTCCTATTTGGGTAAACTATCTCTTGAATATACAGAAGATTTCAGATATGGTGTGAAATGTACCTGCCAGAAACTGGCACATTGAATCCCCAGTGGTGAGAGAAAGGGAAGTCAGCAGTCAAGTCACCTCCGTGCCAAATCCGCTAGCAGCTGCGTTTCCAGGCATGTCAGGTTACAAGTGTTCCTTTCCTATTCTGGAGAAAGACAGCTACTCTGATACCCTGGCTTTGGGTCCAACCAGGACCAGATAAATAATTTGCAGAACCCGGCACAAAGTCAAAAGACTGGGCCCATTTTTCAAAACTTGCTAAAACTTTCAAAACAAGAATAGAGCATTAAACCAAGTTGGGCCCGTCTGAGTGTGGGGCGGCCCTGTGTTACTACACAGGTCACACATCCATGAAGCCTTCCCTGGTTTCAAACATACTGCAACTGCTTACTTGGTGGCAGATGCTCCTTTAAGTATTCACATGATAAAGACTGGCAGTCATTATTCTGCAGTCTGGCAGTTTAAAAAATGCTCTCAGGTGAACATTAGCAGTCTGGATTGGGTATGAGCCAGCAATGCTTACCTAATGATCGCCAGGAAGAAAGCTGCCTCTCAAATAAATGGGAGATAAATAAGCCTTTTGTCACAGCAGTTAAAGATAAATCACTGAAAACGCTATCTGATGTGAGGCAAATGACTAAAAGAATGCACAAGATATTTTCTGTTTAAAAGAAACTTGGACTCAATACCTTAGATTTTTAAGAGCATGAGACCCATCACAGAGTCTGTTAACTCCAGCACCTTCACATTTATGGTTCAGTATTTGGATTAACTCCTATACTTTAGAAAAATTTTAACTGATGGCATTTCTTATTTTCAAATTCTTCAACCATTCAAACAGGAAAAGAAGATGATTAGAAATCAAAAGGCATAGATAGGGACTGGCTTTTGTTAAAATCATTCACTTTTAGCAAGCAGCTAGTGAAAGTCAGAAGATATACACACTAGTACATTTAGGATAAGGAGATCTTAATTTCACAGTTGAGAGATTCCTATTTACCTCACCCTAGCTTTTTAGCCACGACCTATTTCACTTGTTTCAGTCTAACCATGCATCTTCTGTGTTTGCTTTTTGTAACTGACTGTAGTATTTTTCACTTCTTTTGGCAACTGTTCTCTGTTCTCTGTGTAGATCCTTGATAATGTCTGAATATTTGCTATTTGTTAAATCTTGAGATTTTTCTGTTGTCTGGAAATGCTGGTCAGAGAAATAGATTTAGGTTTCCAGAGTACCTTGTATGATTGGGCTGGCAAAGTTACCAAGTGGCTGAAAACTATACCTGACTTTGTACCTGTCTGCTCTAATGGAATGGATGATGCTTAGGACAGCAGCTCTCAACCTGACTTTTCATGCAATCTATTTTCTTCCCTGGAACATTTTTTATTTTTCAGGTACAGACTTTAAGGGATACTTTTACCCTCAATTTCTTGCCTCAAGACTTGACTAGTTCTGTATGAAAGACTTCCAGAAACATGAACTGTTGGCATTTTCTAATACCAAGATTTACTCTCTTATTTTGCAATTTATTTAAACATGTCTTCCTCCTTTGAACTTACATTGTAACTGTTGCTCCATTCAATTTTAAAGTTTTTATTTGAAGATAACTGTAGATTGACTTGAAGTTGTAAGAAGCAGCACAGAGAAATCCTATATATCCTTTACCCAGTTTCCCTCAGTGGTTACACCTTGCACAACTATAGCATTATCACAACCAGTATTGACATTGATACAAGCCACTGATTTTACTCAAATAGCTGGTTGTACTTGTACTTGTGTATTTGTGTGTGTGTATTTTGTCCTATACAACTGTATTATATGCATAGGTCCATGTACCCACCACCACAGTCAAGCTACAGAATAGTTCCATCATCATAAGTACCCCTCCTGTTGGCCTTTTATAACATACTGACAGCCACTAATCTGTTTCCCATTTCTGAAGTGGTGTCATTTCAAAAATGTTACATAAATGCAATCTTACAGTATGTAACCATTTGGGATTCACTTAATCCATTCAGCATATTCATTCAGGTTGTTGCAAGCAACAAGTTTAGTCGTTTGTTCCCTTTTATTGTTAAGTAATATTTTGTACAGTGTATATGTGTGTGTGTATATCACAGTTTGTTTAATCATTCATTCACTAAAGGACATCTGAGCTTTTTAAAGATTTTGTACATTATGAATAAAGCTGCTATGAACATTTGAGTATAGGTTCTGTGAACATAAATTTTCATTTCTCTGAAATAAAAGCCACAAAGTACAATTGTTGGGTCATACGACAATTGAAGTTTTAATTTTACAAGAAACTGCCACACTATTTTCCAGAGCAAGAATTTTACATTCCTACCAGCAATGTAGAAGTTACGGAGTTTCTCTTCATCCCCATGAGTATATGGTGTTATCTTTATGGTTTATTTTATCCAGTCTGATAGGTATGCAGTGATGTCTCATTTTGAGGTTAATTTCTGTTTCCCTGATGATTAAATGATGTTGAACATCTTTCAGTGTGTTTGTGTGCCATCCGTATTTCATCTTCAGGAAAAGTCTCTTTATGCCTTTGGTCCATTTTTAAATTGAATTGTGGGCTATGGTTTCAATGAAATCTTTTGGAGCTACTGTTGAGCTGCTGCTGATTTTTTTTTTTTTCTTTTTGGCTTTATTTTTCTGATGTCATTGGGGCTTTCATGTTTCCTTGCTCATGCAGCCCTAAGGAGTGGAAGTTCTCCAGGACAGTTCTTCTTCCTCTTAAACGGAAAAATAGAGGAAGAGAGTCTCTGGCTCTTAGATATGTAGAGGTTTACTTTGTTGGGCTTTTGTAAGAAGAATTCCGCTTTTCTGTATCCTGAAGCCATTTGGTGCCTTGTGGTGGGGAAGGGGAATTGAAGGCCTGGCTACGGAGAGAGCACTTTTCAGGTTATTGTTGGTGGGGCTCCAGCTGATCCTACTCAGCTGTGGTGCGAGTTGACCTGGTGGTGTTTTCTGATTCTCAGGGAGGAATGAGCCTTCTTTGACTAGGTTGGAGCTTAGGAAATGCTGGATCTAGGTCATCTTCTTGTGTTGGTTAGGGGGACATAAAATGAGCTGCCTATATGTTGTTCACACATATCCTGGGATCTCAAACCAGTTTGCCTTCCCCTTTCCACCTTCCAATGTTCTCCTGTGGTTGTTATTTGCTATTTCCAGTGTTTATAGTTGTATTTAGCAAGGAAAATGGGAGAAACAGGTCTATAACACCTCGCCAGACCAGAAGTGACCCGCCAATTAATTTTATTTTTCTGTTAAGTTTCCATTTCTTCTGCTAGATGAAGAGTTTTACAGGGAAGTTTGTAGTTTCTCATCTTTATCTCCTTTGTCATGCCTGCTGTGTATTAGGTCTTCAATCAGTGCTCTCTGAACTCAGTAATTCAAGGATCTTCATTTACTACATGGTGCTCTGAATAGCAACCCAATACAGTTCCTTTATTAATAATTTCTGCAGACCAATAGATTTGAATTTTATATCACAGCCTTCATCAACTAACCTTATGATTTAAAGAAACTCCTGTCTAGTAAGATGGACATAGTAGCATATACCTAATAAGATTATTTAAGAGTTAAATATATTATACAATTTTATTTATCAATTAAAAATATACTTAAAAAGAATTAAATACAGTAACATTTATGAAAATTCCTGGCATCATGATTGATACATTTTATGTATTCAACAACTGATTTTCCTTATTACACCATTTTAAGAGTTATTTAAATTGGTTGTATATTTGTGTTTAATAAATATTTTGAGGTTTTTTAACTTGACTGCAAATCTTTCTGGAAGTCAAAAACAGATGCAGTAAGGGTATGAGTGAAAGGAAACAGAGATCAATTAATTTGGTGGTTTTATAATTTTTGTATTATAAATTTTAACTCTGGTAATCTGTGTTAAACCAAATCAAGATTTAAAACACAAAGTTGAGCTTCTCTGGTTGAAGAGAGGGGCAGGGAGTTGCGCCTCCTCTATTTGATGTCTGCTTCCACTCGGTAGAACTTGGTAGTACAAGGCAAGCAGTCCCTGACATTTTTAAGATTGCTCAGAGCAGTTTTAAAATTGGCTGGTTAGTATTGCTACCTCATTTTGTAGATGAACAGACTAAGATCCACAACAGGCCGATGACGTCTCCAAAATCATGTGGTTCATTTGGCTAACCTAATATATTTGATTTATCTGGGCAATGAGCCAGATTTCCTTATTTCCGTTTCCATTTTACAACAAAACCTCACATAGATTCAGTAGAAAATTTTTGTTGGTCTCTTCAGACACCAACACACCCAGATGGTATTACTTTTGAATGCCTAACATATACGTGAATTTACATGCATTGTTTGTCTTTTATCTTTACAACAACTCTAAGGTAGATATTGTATTGAAATTAAGCACATTAAGGAACAAAATTTACTCCAAGTCATATGGCCAATAAGTGGAACAGATTTAAAATCTGTTTAGCACTAAAATTGAACACCAAAGTCTATAATTATAATCAAAATAACTAATTTGAAATACTAATGGAATACATAAACTTATTAGATACAAATATAACTTGCGCACATAATTCGAGGTTAAGAAATGGTGCTACCTATTCCCAGATATGAGTTAACTATTGCTTATATTTCAAACATGTAGGCAAATATTTATATTTATTTATATAATAAGCTGAGTCTTAAAGAAATATATTTTGTAAGCATTACCTTGTAACCTAGATTTGCATTTCACAAACATGTTTGAATTCTCAGGCAAAATTATTCATTGAAATATATAATTTTATTTATTTTAATAAATAATTTTTATTAAATAAAAATTTATTTAATTAATAAATTAAAAGGAGTTAAATAGTAATTTTTCTGAAGCAAGGGGTGGGGTGGAGAGACTTTGATATATAGCAGGATTTGTGCTATTATTTAAGCTTTAAATTGAAGAAAAATTTCTAAATGTTTTCTGTGTCAAAGGTGAGTGGATTTTTTACTGCAGAAAGCAAATTATTTTATCAGAGAATAAACTTATACACATAATTTTTTGTAAATATGCCTTAATTTTATTTATATAACACGACAAAATATGAGTGTAAATAGTTAATCAACTGGGTATTTTGTTATAGTTTTAACTTATACATTTATTTATGTATTTTTACTCAAATATATGTAAGACAATTTTCTAGTAATTACACTGGCTATCAGTTTAAAAACTCTTATTGGCTATTTGTTGTTTAATTTTTTTCAATATCAAAGTGGCCACAATCTTCATATTCAAAATCAACTACCATCATTTTCCCATCTTTTTTCTGTTCTCTAAACAAAAGGAACTTCTGGGCCATTCCTCAAATTTTTCATTTACATTTATGTTGCTGTGGTTTTGCTCAGATTTCTTCTTTCTGAAAAAAATATTTCCACTTTCTCTGCCCAATGGACTCCTATTTCACATTTATGAACCAGAAACAGTTGATGTTCTTCCTTGAGTGACTTGCTATAGCTGAAATCCTTGCAGAGTAGCATTTTAGGATGCAATAGTGCTGACTTAGGATTTGATCACTTGTCTCTTTAATTTCTAAATAGAAATTGATATGTGGGCCTACATATAAGTAGAATTTCACAGCAAGAAATACCAATCTAAGACTATTTAAATTTCTGACTTCAGACAAGTCCTTCAACCTGTGGTCTGAGCGTTTTCATCTATAATATGGGGAAGTTGTACTGGCAACTTTTTGTGGCTTTCATGCTCAGATCTCCTGCTGTATAGAGCATAGTTGACTAGGTGCCACCTCCTGGAATCTACCTGTATGTTCAGAGGCCACAGTTTCTCTGGCGTGCTCTGAGCCAGTGTCTGAGCATGATGGGGGTACTAGCGCCCACTCTGATGGCTTGATCATTAGAATCTGAGGATTTACTGGGTTCATTCTGATTATTTAAATACTTGAAAGTTATAGCGGGGGGGAATACTACAAGGTCAGTAGAGTTCACTAGTTACTGCAAACTTGTATTGACAACCTGCAGAGGAATAATGAGAAACTGAGGGATGTTAACAATCAATTAAAAGCTCAAAATTAAATAAAATGGGTCTCTTGGGTAACATAAAAGAGGCCATTATTTCCTGCAGGAGAAGAACAGATATAGGTAAGAATCAGACTGAGGACTTAATAGTTGGAGTCATATAGCTCCAGAGATGTTTAAATGATCATACAAGTCTGTTATACTAAAATTAGAGTCCATCCAGAGCTCTGGGATCCTTAAACAAGGAATGAGGACATCTGAATAGATGTCGTGGGTATGTTGGCTCTGTAGAACCCCTGAATATCCAGAGTTTGCAGAGATAGCTTGTCCCTCCCTAGTTAGAACTGGCACGTCTTCCACTGCCACTGCCTCTAGAAGGCACTGAAGGTGACACTTCCCCACAAGGAAATAGAGATCACCTTCAGAGATTACCCTACCTCTCCTTCTATCCAGCAGATATCTAAGTTAAATCTTAGCAAAACCTGGGTGAGAATGTACTGGGTCTGAGAAAGGGGAAAAAAGATTATATCATAAAGGGGATATAAGAATTAGCTAACATGTACCAGTAGGAGCCAGAGAAATATCTCTATATTTGGATTTTAAGGGTGTTTCATTAAGAGAGCTGGAACATAATTCAGAATAAACAATAATTTATTGACTTGGAGGAGGCACTTTATGACTTAAGGAGAAATGCCTGGAATTCCCTGGAATATAGTAAATCAAGAATTAGAAATATTAAGCAAGTGATGCTGGAATGGCTATACTATATGACACTGAAAGACACCATAAGAAGTTAGTCTCCGGATGGGCCATATGTAGAAAACACCCTCTACCAAGGTCATCGGGCATGCACCAGTGAGAGGAGTTCAGCTCACCTCTACAGGCCAGAGCTTATGGTAAGAGAGATCATCCCAGGCCAGGGCTCATTAATATTCATGTGATAATTTAGCTCTGAAATAATAGAGGCCAGGTGGTGGTGGCATTTAACTGCCAGAAACCAGGACACAATTATCATAATGATCATCAAGGTCAGAGGAGCAGCCAAGAAGTCTTGGCCCACAGGGAGTAATGGAGATGGTTAATAGTGCATTGCATCCCTGGGGGAAGACAGATAGCCAATAATGCTGTAACTTAATACCTACAACCAATAAAAGATAAGAATGGAGGAGCAGGAGACCAATGGCAGCCACCCAAATAAAATGTCATGATCCTTTGCTTAGTTCCCAAGCCTGAGCCAATTTTCAGATCCATAACTTGTCAACTAATGAAGTGGGTGGGTCTCTAAGAGGATGACCCTGTAACACTATGGAAAGTATGATTCTCCCAGTCCTTCCATTAAAGAACCTACCACTATTTACACAGGGGACAGTATAGTGGGAAACAGAGACTATCTAGGCATGTTGAGGACAATAGGACACAAGATCTAAACTCACATTGATACACAGAGACTCAAAGCATTATCATGGCTCCCTTATTGGGAGGGAATTTACAGGGGCCAGGTAATAAAGGGAGTCCTAGCTAAATCCATAGACACACTCAGTGGCCATTTCATTAGTCTGGAACATTATAGTTGAAAGTTATGTACTCAGAAGTTAAAGTAAACCCTCCATTGTGTTGCTAGCTTATGAAGTAAGAGTTATAATGGTATAAAAAGCCAAGGGGAAACATCTTCTGTCCCCAGACCAAAGTGAAGTGACCTATGACCTGCACATCTGGCTAGCTGCCTATAAGGAAAAGAAGTAAAAGGTCATATATTAGAAAGTCTGGTGCAGTGCCTGTGAATGTGCAAATGGGGATGGACACAAAGTGTGAAAATTTCTGTATCACACTTTAACACCTACCATAAATTATGCATCCCAAAAGCAGACTTGACATTAGCCAGTCTTCATCATAGGCCATCTTGGAACTGCCACAATCTGCACATACATGAACAGGGTGGCCCTGGTGGAAGAGATAAGAGATATGTATAGGCCCTCGCTAGCCAAGCATGGACTCTCACTAGCCAAGGTTGACATAGCTACTGCTCCCTCTGCATGTCAAAACTGGCAGCAACAGGTATCAACTCTGAGTCCCTAATATGGCACCTTTCCTCATGTGGGCACTTGGAAGTCAAATCAACTACATTGGCCTTCCTTTTTTCTGGAAGAGCCAGTGGTTCATCCTCACAGGAATAAATACCTATCCTGGCCATATGTTTGTCTTTTCTTTGCATAGAAATAAGTAGCACCATGAAATGAGAACTTACAAAATGCTTCATCCATAAACACAAAATCCCAAACAAAGGAACATTGAAATAGGGGACTCCCTGCATAGCAAAGGGGGTGTGGGAGTGAAGCGGTGAAGATGGGGTCCACTGGTATTTCCACATACTGCACTTCTCAGAAGCCATTGGCCTCATATAGTATTGACACTATATGGATTCATCCAGTTTCTAAAGGCACAACTGCAGCTCAGAGGCAACACTCAGAAAAGACGGAATGCCATCGTTTAGGATCTAGTATATACATTATATTGGAGAACTCTGTTTGGTCCTGTTTTCCCAAAAGAACAAAATAAATGAGTCTTGGAAGCAAGGAGGGGAAACAAGGAATGACTGGCCCCAGGTAATCCACTTGAGTGCATATTTGTACTTCCTTGCCCCTTTATAACTGAAAATAGATTTATGCAGCAACTCCATCCTAAGAAAGCTAGAATTATGGCTCAGACACTTCAGAAATGTCTTCAGGTTACCTGTCAGCCACTAGCACTGGCTGAAGTGATAATAATGGGTAAGAGGAATTTGAATTGGAGAGCTGAGGCAGATGATGAGTACCAATTGTTACCAAAAGACCAACTGTAGCAACAAGAATTGTAGTTCCTTGAATTAACCTCCCTCTTCTAAATTTCCCTTCCCAGGAAGTGAGACCCATGAAGACCATGGAGGAGTTTCTACAGGAGCATGCCTGGAGAAGATCTGCATGGTGTAAGCGGTGGTCTCCTGTGGCCATGAAAATTGCTGCTCAGATCTCCTGATGGACAGAGTATGGTAAACTGAACAGCCCCATCTCTCTGGATCTTCCAGTATGTTCAGCCATGTTACACTTCCCTCATGATTCTTCCAGCCAATGACTGAGTACAACATGGGTGCTGAAGCAGGACCATTCCTGCAAAACACAGGACTCTTCTAATGGGCACCTTCACTTCAGGGACACCCCACCAGCCTTGCCAAAATTCCTTAGATCTGTTCTGCAGTCTAAGACTCTATCTTCCTTCCCCTCTCCTTTCACTGGTGTCAGATTGCATCAGTCTAAAGAATCATTCTACCTACTTCTATGTCCTCTCCTTTATCTTTAATGACATATCTCTTGCACATCTATACTCATCTTGGCATCTGCTTCTCAAGTGACCCAAACTAATACATCTTTAAAATCAATTCTAGTTTGAAGTGTCTGTGATTGCAGGTAGAAAGTACCATGTGTCTTTCTCAAGATCTCTTTTCCTTTGCGCCTGCTAGTCCTTAAGTTTCTTTTCTTTCTACTCTTTCTTCAAAGTGACAGGAAACAGGTATATATTCAGAGACTGAGTATGGAGCACAGGAGTAAGGCAGTGGTGTTCACATTTTAGGTAAAATTGGTGGAAAGTTTTCCTTACTAAATTTTTAAGCAATTACAATACTTTTCCTATCATCAAAAATTCAAAATGAAGCAAGTGAAAGTGAGTCAGGTTTTGATGCTGTCTCAACCTACTTTGAAATACTCGAGTATCTGCTTTTCACAAACCATTATACAAACCTACACTTTTTCTCTAACACACTCCCTCTAATCCTTACTTCTAAAAGTATTGAACAGCCTTCCTTCACAAGGCAAAGAACTTACACTTTGTAGCTTCAATACTATATATACTTTATGGTGTAGGATCATTCATTTAATATATTCAAGCTGTAAAAATAAAAAGAAGCATTAATTCGGCAAGTCACTTTGTCTCATTAGACCCTCATTTCTTCATCTCTAAAGTTAGACTAAATATCTCTGAACTCTTTTTCAAAAAATCTGTGTCATTCTGTAATATATACATGGCAGCATTTCTGTAAGAATTAATGTTTGTGAATTAATTTTCAACTCAAGGATGAAAGGTTTATACTATTGCCAAATGTTTTTCTTATTAAATGAAGCCACAGGGAGGCTTACTTTGCCTGGAAATAGCTGTTATCAGTGGCATCCGGAAGTCTGCCTCTGCCTCACAGACCAGTGAATAAGACACAAATAACAATAATTTCCCAAACTGAGCAGCAGGTCATAGAAGAGGGAATGATGAATCATACTGCTCTTCAGACATGATCAAACCAGCAGGTTTTTTGATCAGAAGGCTATCCTTATACAAATTGCTTATTTGGGAATTTCCAATGAATTTGCTAATAGAAAATTGGCCAGTGCTAGAAATTTGCTGCACACAATAAATGTACCAATTTAATCTATGTAAAACAAAAACTGTTTCAAATGTTGCAGGAGTTTTCTATTTTAAAGCATAATGGAATAAACTTCAGAAGGAAATTGGAGAGTTGATGCATACTCCAAGTAACTTGGTATAGTTTAGAAATTGATTGACTCCAACTAGCTATTCACGTTCATGTCCATGTTGTCATTAACTGTCTGCATTAGTGAAAGTTTCATCATGTGCATGGTAATAAATAATTACCCATCAGACAGGTGAAGAGTTAAAGTTGTAAGAGTTTCTGATTGCATACTCTAGTCTATATGAAATTAAGCTTAGTGTTTCCATAAAATTACATGGTTATATTTTGATTTTATACAGTGGATAAAGTTACACATAAAAATTATTTGTTATAGCATGTTCTAACTCATACATGGGAGCTAAAAATGCTGATGTCACAGAGGTAGAGAGTAAAATGAGAATTACCAGAGGATGGGAAGGGTATGTGGGGGCGAAGAGAATGAAGAGAGGTTGGTTAATGGGTACAAACATACAGTTAAATAGAAGGAGTAAGTTCTAATGTTTGGTAGCAGAGTAGGGTGACTATAGTTAGCATATTTCAAAATAGCTAAAAGAAAGGACTTGAAATGTTCCCAATACATAGAATGATAAATTCTTGAGGTGATGGATATTAAAAATACTCTAGCTTTATCATCACACTTTCTATGTGTGTAACAAAATTTTGCATGTACCCCATAAATATATATATTATGTATCAATAAATTTTTTTAAATTTTTTCATATTTCAGAATATGGGAGGACAAATGTTTTGGTTACATTAATTACTTTGTACAGTTTGAGTCAAAGTTATAAGTGCGTCCATCACCCAGACAGTGTGTGTTGTACATGTTAGGTGTGAATTTACCCATCTGCTCCTCCCCCCTCCCACCTGCTTGATATCTGTTGAATTTTACTACTATATGAACACATGAGTGTTGATCATTTAGTTCCAATTTAGTAGTAAGTAAGTGTGGTGTTTATATTTCCATTCTTGTGATATTTCACTTAGGAGATGTCTCTAATTCCATCCAGGTTACAAAAGGTATTAGTTCACCATTTTTATGGCTGAGTAATACTCCATGGTATACATATACAACATTTTGTTAATCCACTTATGTATTGATGGGCATTTGAGTTATTTCCACATCTTTGCAATTGTGAATTGTGCTGCTATAAACATTCAAGTACAAATGTCTTTTTTATAAAATGTCTTTTTTTCCTTTGGGTAAATACCCAGTAGTGGGATTGCTGGATCAAACGGTAGGTCTATGTTTAGTTCTTTGAGGTATCTCCATAGTACCTTCCATAGAAGTTGTACTATTAATAATAAACTATCTACTCACAAACAGGAAAATGAAACATTTCTTTAAATTGCTAGGGTGCCCTTAGAAAATTCTGCCTCTATAGATAAGACATGACGCCATTGGCTCTGGTCCAGTCTTACTTCCTCTGGAAGGAGATGGACAAGAGACGTTGTTACCACTGACCTTGGAAGATGGTACAACATTGCCTGGATATCTGCATGCCAAAAAGATAAGTGCAGGTTTCTATAAAGGAAAAGAACAAAAACAAAATATACTGCGCAACATTTATATTTTGTTCTCTCCTAAGAAATCATGCTCATTTGCTTCTTTATATTATCTCCACCAGGGGTTAAGAAACTCATCTCTCAGTGTCCCAGGTGAAAAATGAACAGCTGTAATTGCATGCCATTTTTCTCAGTCATCTTATTATAAAAGAGATAGTTGGGTCATTTCATCCTTCAGTGATCCCTGACTCCTGACCACAGAGCTAGACTTCCTTTGTCCACCCTTCTTAAGAAAAAAAAGGGTCTAGATTGCCAACAAAGTAGAAACAGAAGAGAAACTCCTAGTGGAGGGCTAGTTGAGAAATCACTGATGGTGCTATATATTCATAATACCTAACATTACTTAAAAATAAAAGAAACTTGTTTAAAAACACAAACAAAAAATCAACAAAATGACTGATGTGTCAAAATTTCAAAGCTCTTACTTCCTGCCTATAAAAGACTAAGTAAAAAAGTAAAGACTAAGGAGAAAAGAATTTCCCCAATTTTTCCCCAATTTTAAGCCAAAAATTCATAAAATGCCACTTAGCTATGATATTTTGAGTTACGTCAAGCTTTATTTTTTTAGAGCCTGAAGCAGGTCTAAAGTTAGAGTATAGCCAGGCAGTGTATACACTCAATCTGAAAGGTTCTCTAAGTGGATTATGTTGATCTAAAAGAAAAAAACTGAAGGCAAAATTAATGTAAGTAGAGAGTTTATTTGGGCCAAGGTTGAGGACTGCAGCAAGGGACACACTTCCAGTTTGCCTTGGAAAGCACTCTGGAGAACAAAGGAGAGGCTCAATATTTTTTTAAAAAAAAAGACAAATCAGGAGAGTAGACAATTACAAAAGTTGTTTGCCAGGAATTCTCATTGGTTTACAGAAATAACACTTGTTAGTGATTGGCTATTCCTTATTGAACTAAATGGTATATGACATTTTATGGTTGCTTGGCGTCAGTTAGTCTAGAGCCAGCATAGCAAATGGCTTTCAGAGGTAATCATTTAGTTCAATGGGGAGTGAGACGTCACTGCTATTACCTTTTAAATGTCTCTCTTGGCCTGATAATTTAAAGAGACTTATATTCCTCAGATAAAAAGTTTTTGGTTTTATTTTTTTTTCCTCACTCATATAGAAAGTTCGTAAACTATTCAACTGTCAGCAAGGAGATGCGGCCCTGGGCCTGTAGGCCCAGAGTCAGATGTGGAACTCTACATGCACATTCCCTACTTCCTGCTGCTGCTTCTTTAGTCTGTTTTGTTCAGTGCAAGTTGTTTAAAAGGAACTTGCATATGTAACCAGGGCACTATATTTTTCGAATATTTTCAAAATACACCCAAGTGGATAAATTGAAAGGTGACATTGACATTTCCTTTTCAGAATTAATGGCCCAAAGGTTGGCACAACACCTAATTTATTTTATAGAGAAAGAAAGATCCATTTCACCTTAATGAGCCCTGCTCCGCAAATTTATCCAGGCATTTTCTTCTTTGAAGCTTCAGAGAATGTGTGTCCCTTTTTTGACTCTTGAATTCATTAAAATGCACCATTATGTCATTGTGTTTCAATATGTTATGGTTCTCATTCCTTTAGTTAGTCATCCAATTATTTGATAAATCGCCATTCCTCTCCTACCCCTAGTCCCTGGAACCTACTACCGTTCTACTCACTGCTTTTATGAGTTTGACTCTTTTCTATTCCACATATAAGTGAGATAATGCAATATTTTTCTTTCTGTGCCTGGCTTATTTCACTAGGCATAATATCCTCCAGGTTTGTGCACGGTGTGGCAAATGACAGGATTTCCCTTTTCTTTTATGGATGAATGTAAGTCTTTGAAGTTAAGAAAAAGTCTTCTGCTTTGTGGAATTATATATTGGTTTTCTATCAAATAGTTACATAAATCCCACCTTCCATGACACTATTATTTCTGACAGGTAAGACCTGCCCCCCAATATAGAGGGTGAAAATGTCTGTTCTTTCCCAACCTCCATTGTACCTAGGACATGGTCATTATGAATGACAGAACCTGAGAGAAAGGCCCTTGGAAGATCTGAGGAAAAGATTTTCATACTTGAAAGATAAGCAGGGAAAAACTACCCCATTTTTCTTGTGCCTGTGGACATTATTATGTCCTGAATAGAAGTTGTCCAGAGTTATATCAGCCATCTTGTAAACACAAAGATGCAAGCCTGAGAAGAAAAGCCAGCAAGTGGATGATGCAATAGCAAAAAGAAAAACGGAGTCTGAATCTTTGATGGTTGGATTAAATTCCTACATCAATTCTACAACTACCTTGCTTTCACATCTCAAGGGAAAAAATTAATTCTCTTATTGTTTAATCTAGTATTTTGCTATGTGTTGACAAAGGCGTCTTAGCTAATGTTCCTTCTACTATTGGCTTCACTTGGCACAGACGATATGTTTCATATTTCCACAAATTGATTTAAAATCATATTACTCTTCATGTCATGTTTGTGTTAGCTGTGAAAGCAGCCAATATGCTTGCTCATTTTGTGAAGCAAAGAAATAAAATCTCAAGGGACTGAAGAAATAGTATATAGCTTATATGACAATATGCTTAACTGAATTTCATAGGCTTGAGACCTGATGTAAATAAGATTAAAATTGATAGAAGACCTGCCTTAAGCAACAGAAAAAAACAACTCATATGAAAAGCAAAACATTGCTCTATAGCAAAGTTTTACAATGGCAGTTTTACAGACTATCGAACAAAGTTTCACAGCTTCATACCTAACAGTTCTCTGTCCCCTTAATTGCAGTTACTACTCAAGTTTTTTATAATTTCTAGTTTTCCAAATTTTCCAATACTGACATCTTTTATTTGTAGGGTTAATGCAAAGGAAATTCTGGCCCATAGTAAATTTAAATTCAGAAACACTGACCTAGAATATGCTCAAGGCTATTCAGATTTATGGGTAAGATTTTCCTGCAGTTGACTCCTTAATCTCAATTCTATTATTATAATCTGAGCGACCTAAATCATAAGGGTTTAAGAAATTGTTTTTCAGGCTATGATCATAATATAAATTGCACCAAATAAATTTTACCAGGTGAGCAATCAAGAGTGCTGAAGCATTGCTTTCCAATTCTATCCTAGCCAGCAATTTAGCTCTCAGCAAGAAGACACAATGTTTCTTGAATGACTGATGAATTCTCTTCTCCAATGATTGCAGGTTGTTGGATGCATTACTGGCAGGAAAGCTGGCTGATTGTTCAGTGGCTGAAATGGTTTTATGACTCACAGAATTGATTAGGAACATGACGGTTGTCCACAGCCTCTGACCAAGGCTCCATTTGCAGTCAGAGTTGGAGCTGCTAGAAGTCAGGTCAGAGAAACCTGCTTTGAAGAGCTCCAGTTGAAGTGACCAGTGGAACTGCAGGTGGCCTGGGCACCTGCCACGTTGACTTTGTCTCCCCTGATCTTACCATTACCAGACTCCGTGCTATCTTTACCTAGGCCTGAGGTTGTAATTATTCACACTGAACTTGACATTTTATTGTATTTCAAAGGCTTTGCTGCATCTTTTTAGTATAATCAATCCCAATTTTATTTGTGCAGAAAAATCACCCTTGGTGACTTCTGAAATGAAGACTGCTAGATTCAGTCTTTTTAGAGTCAATCTCAGAATTCAAACAGTCTGATGTATAATTTTTAACAATCACTCCTCCTCCAGATGATTCTTTGTAGGTAATCTGGACCTGTCTATGAAAGGTATATGTGAGTGAGAAAGGAGATTGATTGTATAGTAAATCCGTGTAATTGGAAAAGTGCTGTGGTTACCCAACTTAGGGACATACTGTAAATTTACAGCTGCCTTTTAGAGGTAAAACATAAGTTATTTTTTGTTATTTCCTTTGTCACTAATTAACATCTTGCATGAAAGGTATAACATAAATTATAACAAAAGTTGTGTGCATAAGGTTGTCAGATTTAGCAAATAAAATTATAGGATACTCAGTTAAATTTGAACTTCAAAAACAAAATGAATTTCTTAAAGTATATGTATTTGCCATGCAATATTTGGAATATACTTATATTAAAAATATTATTCATTATTTATCTAAAATTCAGATTTAACTGGGGTCCTGTGTTTTATCCAGCAATATTATCTAGCAGGATAACCTAGTCATGGGTTAGAATGAATTTAGAATATCACTTGGCCTCTAAGAATAAAGTTACACAAGGCTATTAATAAGAATCCTTAAAGTTCCAACATAGGGATATATGTTCCAGTAATAGTGCCTCAGTCAGAAATGGATCCCAATGCCATAAAACTTTCAGAGAGTTGTTTTTTTAAACCATTATTACTAAATTAACTGATATAATTTTAGATAATTAGGACATATTTATCAGTTATTGGCAATTATATTCCAAGAAGTTAGTGGTAAATTTAATGTCCTCGTAATGAGTCCCTTGCCAAGTCCTACTTCTTTTCTACCCACCCTGGAATTGCATTGGTAAAAATAAATAAAAATTAAAACAAAAAGCTTTATGCATAGTTATTCCAATAATTTCACATTTTATTCTTATTCACACAGGAATATAATTTATTGTGGTTTAATAATGCCATGTCAGTTTATCCTACTTTTTAGATCCTCTCATTTTTTAAATTCTATTTTATTTGCCTTCTTTCTTAGAACCAAAAACTGAGTAAATGTTCCAAGTTCTAGAATAGGGGCTGGCAAATTACAGACCAGAAGCCAAATCCCCCCACAGCCTGTTTTGCAAATAAAGTTTTATTTGATCACAACCTCTCTCATTTATTTATATATTGCCTATGGTTACTTTGTACTACAATAGCAGAGGTGTGTAGTTATAGCTGAGATTTTATGGCCCACAAAGCTTAAAATATTAACTATCTGGCCCTTCATATACACATACTCACATACACACACGCACATACACATACACATGAGTGCAGGATTTAATAGGATATAGATACATAGAGAGAGATGAACAACAACAGCTGAAGGATGGGAATAAGACTCTGGTGGACCTTTCTCTCTCTCTTCCCTATAGAATAAAAATCTTATCCTGAGGAGGGAAGAATAACAAATACTGCCACTGTGACAAAGACTTGTTGCAGTTAGGGGAGGAAAGTAGAGCAATATTTTTCCTCCAGTGCAGGAGCAATAATATATTCTGAGCTCGGAACTACAGCTGGGAGATGACAAGGAGCACTGAGAGGCCACACCCTCAAGGACTAGGGCATGATGCTCGCCTAAGACTCAGGGCTATGAGAATAGAAAACATTCTTCTCTTATGGGATCAACCACAGTGAAAACAAGCATCAACTACTGACAGTGCAATTGTACTGGGATAAGTGCAAAAACATATAGACAGACAGAGCCTTTCTGAGACAAAGTGTAAAGGGAAGACCTAAACCTGAGGGTGGAGCAGATATTGATAAAAACCCACTGACAAACTAGCCCCTTTTCTAAACAGAGTCTATTGCTAGAGGAATTTCAAGGCTACTGTACTAGGAGAGTATCCACAGTGACTATGAACTCAGTCCAACTCCTACCTAGTTTAATTTAAACCCCAAACTAAAGTTCTAGCAAAAAAAAAAAGGTGTGCTAATTTCTAGGAGTAAAATAATGTTTAAATCAGTCTCATATAGTATATAAGATGTCTACATTTCAACAAAAAATTTAGAGGCATACAAAAAGCAGATAGAAAGAACATTAATAGTGCATGTGACAAAAAAGTCAGCAGAACCAGGCTCATGTATGACAGATATTGTAATTATTAGATAGGATTTAAAATAACTATGAAATAACCAGATAATAAAATAATCAGAAATAAAAATGATTATTAAAACACATTAACTTTATTAAAGTGATCTAAACTAGGGGAAAGAATCAATTGGCAATATTAGAAATGCTTTTTTAAAAAGTCACAGAGGTGAAGAGTTTCTTTAGCAAGCTCATCAGTAGACTTGACACAACAATTCCACTCCCAGCTATATCTCCAAGAGAAATGTCCACATAAGAATTAGTACACAAATATTTATAGTAGTATTATTCATAATAATGCAGAAACAATTCAATGACCCTAAACTCATGATTAGAAACACATAATGTTGTATATCCTTACAATAGAATATTATTAATATTTAGCCATAAAAAATAACTGAAGTACTTATACCTGTAACAACATGGATAACCTTGAAACATCATCCTAAAAGAAAGAAGCCAGTCACGAAAGACCATGCATTATTTGATTCCATTGATATAAAAATTCAGAATAGGAAAAGCTACAAGGATAAGAAGTATATTAGTGGTTGTTCAGGGCTGGGTGGGGAGGAATAAGAGGACAGGAGGTTGAAAACTAAAAGGACATGGAGTTTCTTTGTGAGGATAAAAAATTTTCTAAAATTGACTGTAGTGATTGTTGCATTTATCTGTGAATAACTAGGAACCACTGAATTTTATACTTTAATGAATGAATTATTAATATATAGTACATAAATGACATTTTAATAAATCTGTTTTAAAAATGACTAACTTAAAAGGGTGATGTTGATAAGATGGTGGAATAGGAGGTCCTATACTTGTTTCCCCCAATAGCAGCAAGAATTTGATAGCCATCCATGGACAAAAGTGTCCTTGTGGGAGCTTGGAACCCAGATACGAAGTTGTAAAACCCTGGTGGAGCCCAAAACCTAAAAGAATTATTTTGAAATGGCAGGCCTATACCCAGGTGGCAGGCTCACTGATTGTGATGCTAGCTATAGACCCATAAATGGTTTTATTCTGCTGTGGACTCACCCATTTAGCCTTGGTCCTGCCATCAGAATTATCTGTCAAAGGATGTGGGATTAGTCACACCCACTTGTGCCTTGGATGACAGGCTCACTGATTTCAGTCCCAGCAATGGACCCTGAATCAGCCCTGAAACTCAGTTCCATCCCCTTTTAGATACCATCTGACAGCAGTCATGCCTTCCCAGGGACCCACTAGGGATTACACTCATCCATGTCCTAGGAAGCAGGCTTACAGTCATTGGCCCTATCACAGATTTGACACGGTTTTATAACTAGGCTCCAGTCCATCTTAGCTGTTACCTGAGAGCAATTCTACCTGACTAAGAACCTGCCAGAATTCATACCCATCCATATTCTAGGAGGCAGGCTTACCAACTTTGGTCTCACAGCAGAGTCTGAAATGGCCCTATAACCTGGCTCTAGCTGCTCAGTTGTGGCCCAGAGGAAGTCCTGCCAACCCAGGAACCTGGTAGTAGGTATACTCATCCATGCCACTGAGGCAGGACTGGAGACCATAGTCTTACCTGTGGACCCTGAAGCAGTCTGTAACATGGTTCCACACACTCTCAGCTGTGGTCTGGGTATAATATTCACTGCTCAAGGATCCATGCAGTGACATAGTAGGAGCCCTCCCAGGACACAGGAAGATCCGTGCTTGTACATGCATTTGTTAACAGCCCTGCCATCTGCGGACCCAACCATGGACCCTTATCCCAGCACCATATCTACTGACCAAGATCTTGGAGGCAGTCCAATCTGCCCAGGTACCAGACCAGGCCGACATCTGCTCAAGCCCCTGGTAATAGACCTGACAACTATAGACTCCACTGTGGATCCAGCAACAGAATGTGACCTCACCCGAATTCCACTCAACTGATATTTAAAGGTAATAGCATCAGCCTGGGGATACAGCAGGAAAAGATCTTTACTCATAGAAGCCAATACTGGAAGAGGCGTTTTGCTCCTTCAAATGCACAGACCCCAATGCAAGGCTACATGGATAACAAAAGAACAAATATGACACCACCAAAGAAAAATAAAGCTTCAATAATATACCCCAAAGAAATGGAGATCTATGAATCTCCTGACAAGGTAATCAAATTAATCATCTAAAAGAAGCTCAATGAGATGCAAGAGAAAACAGATAGACAACTAAGATATCAGAAAAATAAAGCATGAACAAAGTGAGAAATTTAAGGAATTATAAAAAGAATCAAACAGAAATCCAGAAGAATACAATGACAATACTTAAAAAGACAATACAGAGCTTAAAAAGCAGACTCAATCATGCAGAAGAAAGAATTAGTGAACTTGAAGATAGGTCATCTCACTTTAGCCAATTAGAGAAACAAAAAGAAAAAAAAATGAAAAAGAGTGAAGAAAGAACAAGGGACTTATAGGACACCATCAAATGAACAAATATAAATTATAGAAATTTAAGAAAAAGGAGATAAAGAAAGAAAGGGGTAGGAAGTTTATTCAAAGAAATAATGGTGAAAACTTCCCAAATATTAAGAGAGATATGGACATCCAGATTCATGAAACTTGAGAGATGAACCGTGAAGCATGATCAACTCGAAGAACAAAACCCCAAGTCACATTATAATCAAATTGTCAAAATTCATGGACAAAGGGAGAATCTGAAAAGTAGCAGGAGGAAAGAGACTCTTCTGTGTAAAAGAACATCCATAGGCTAACAACAGACTTCTTAGCAGAAATTTTTCAGGTCAAGAGAGACTGGGATGACTTACAGTCATACGCTGCATAACAATGCTTTGGTCAGTGACAGACTGAATATACCATAATGATCCCATAAGATTATAATGGAGCTGAAGAATTTCTATCACCTAGTAATGTTGTAGCCATTATAACGTCATAGCACAACACATAACTTATGTGTTTGTGGTGATGCTGATGTAACAAACCTATTATGCTGCTAATCACATAAAAGTATAGCACATATACAATTATGTATGATACATAATACTTGATCAAGATAATAAACAACTATGTCACTGATTTAATATACTGTACTTACCATTATTTTGAAGTATACACCTTCTATTTGTATGAAAAATGTTGAATGTAAAACAGCTTTAGGCAGGTAGTTCAGCATGTATTCTAGAAGAATGCATTGTTATCATAGAAGATGACAGCTGTTTGTGTGTTATTGTGCTTAAAGACCTTCTAGTGGGACAAGATGTGGAGGAGAAAGACAGTGATATTAATGATCCTGACCCTGTTTAGGCCTAGGGCTAATGTGTATGTTTATGCCTTAGTTTTTAAATTTTAAAAAAATACAAGAAAATATCTAGAATAAAGATATAAAGAAAGAAAATATTTGTATACAGTTGTGTAATGTGTTTGTGTCTTAAGCTGTGTTATTACAACAGAGTAAAAAAGTTTTTTAAAAGTTTATAAAATAAAAAAGCTACAGCAAGCAAAAATTAATATATTATTAAAGAAAGAAAAATATTTTTTATAAGTTTAGTGTAGCCAAAATATACAGTATTTAGAAAGTCTACAGTACTGTACTGTAATTTCCCAGGCCATCACATTCACTCACCACTCACTGACTGAGTCACTCAGAGCAACTTCAAGTTCTGCAAGCTCCATTTATGGTAAGTGAATTACATAGATACACCAGTGTTTATTTTTTATACTGTATTTTTACTGTACCTCTTCTATATGTAGACATGTTTAAATTCACAAATACTTACCATTGTGTTACAATTGCCCACAATATTCAGTACTGTAAAATGCTATACAGGTTTGTAGAGTAGGAGCAATAAACTATACCATATAGTCTAAGTCCGTAGTAGACTATGCCAGCTAGGTTTGTGTAAGTACCTTTTGTAATGTTTGCACAATGACAAAATTGTCTAACAACATATTTATCAGAATCTATTCCAGTCATTAAGCAACACATGACTGTATTCAAATTGCTCGGGGAAAAAAACATATCTGCCAAGTAAGGTTTGGCACTATACCTGAAAATCTGTCTTTTAGAAATGAAAGAAAAATAAAACATTGCCAGACAAACAAAATCTGGGAGATTTCATCACCACTAGACCTTCTTTTTAAGAAATGCTAAAGGGAGTTTTTTGAATTGAAGCAAAGATATTGTAAGTCACAGCCTGAAAACACATTAAACTATAAAATTGATTGGTAAAGGTAAATATATAGTCAAATTCAGAATAATCTACTATTAAATGATGGTATTTAAATGAATTTCAATTCTAGTATAAAGGTTAAAAGTCAAAAGTATTAAAATATAACTAGCTACAGTAATTTTTTTTAATGGATACACAGTACAAATGACGTTAAGGTATGTTATCAATAGCACAAAATGTCGAAGTGGGCAAAGTAAAAGTGTAGTTTTACTATGCAATTGCAGTAAACTTAGCATCTTAAAAAAGAATGTTTTTACTATAAAATGTTTTATGTAAGCCCCAAGGAAACCACAAAGAAAAAACATCTTGTAGAAATACAAAAAAAAAATAAATAAAGAGAAAGAAATCAAAGCATACCACTACAAAAAATCAGCAAAACACAAGGAAAAATATTAAGAGAAAAGAAAAGAGAAACTATAAAATAGAAAACAACAAAATGGCAATAGTAAGTCCTGACCTATCAGTACATGCTTTAAATGTAAATGGACTAAATTTTACAATCAAAAGACATAGGGTATAAAAGAGAGAGAGAGAGAGAGAGAGGCAGAATGTATTTCAAAAAATAAAGATACAACATGTTGCCTACCACAGACTAAATTTAGCTTTAAGGACACACAGAGGCTAAAAGTAAAGGGATGGAAAAAGATATTCAATGAAAATGGTAATGAAAGATAGCAATGGCAGCTATACTTATATCAGGCAAAATAAACTTTCTGTCAATGTCTGTCACAAGAGACAAAGAAGGTCACCATATAATGATAAAGGAGTCAATTCATCAAGAGGATATAAAAATTGAAAATGTATATACACCTAATATTGCAGCACCTAAATACATGAAGCAAGAATTAACAGAACTGAGGGAGAAATAGAAAGCAATACAATAACGGTAGGGGACTTCAATAGCCCACTTTACACAATGGATAGATAATCTGGAGATTTAATAAAAAGACTTTTATTAAAAAGTCCATAAACAATAGATGCTGGCATGGATGCAGAGAGAAAAATGAAGACCTTTATACTGTTAGTGGGACTGCAAATTAGTACCACCTCCCTAGAAAACAGTCCTCAAAGAACTAAAAGTAGACATACCACTTGACCCAGCAATCTCACTACTGGGTTTTAACCAAAAGAAAAAGAAGTCATCTTATCAAAAAGACACCAGTATTCCAATGTTTATTGCAGCACAATTCACAATTACAAAGATGTGCAATCAACCCAAATGCCCATCAATTCATGAGTGGATTAACAAATTGTGGTCCATGTATACCATGGAATACTACTCATCCATGAAGAAAGATGACTTAATGCCTTTTGCAACAATTTTGATGGAACTGGAGACAACTATCCTAAGTGAAGTATGTAAAGAATAAAAAAAAAAAAAAAACACGTACTCACTATTAAATTGGAACTAACTGATGAGCCCACATGTGCATAAGGGAAGTAAAACTCAATGGAAATCAACCATGGGAGAGTAAGGAGGAGCGGGCAGGCAAAAACCTACCTAATGGGTACAGTGAACACTACCTGGGTGACAGGCACACTTATAACCCTGACTCAAGCATCATAAATGCAACCCACATAACCAAAAACATTTGCAATATTTTAAAATTTAAAAAATAAATAAATATTTAAAAATAACTATTCTTTTTTAAGTGATGATAAATGAATTATATTTCTAATTTGGGTCTACATGCTTACTGTGCAATATAAAAACACAACTGATATTTTTACATTTATCTTTCATATAGGTAGTGACCTTGCTGAACTCATTTTTTTTTTTTTTTTAAGACAGAGTCTCGCTTTGTTGCCCGGGCTAGAGTGAGTGCCGTGGCATCAGTCTAGCTCACAGCAACCTCAAACTCCTGCGCTTCCTCCCAGGTAGCTGGGACTACAGGCATGCGCCACCATGCCTGGCTAATTTTTTCTATATATATTTTAGTTGGCCAGATAATTTCTTTCTATTTTTAGTAGAGACAGCGTCTCGCTCTTGCTCAGGCTGGTCTCGAACTCCTGACCTTGAGCGATCCACCCGCCTCGGCCTCCCAGAGTGCTAGGATTACAGGCGTGAGCCACTGCGCCCGGCCTGAACTCATTTTTTTTAATGGTTGCTTATATAACAGTCTTCTAATGTTGATATTTTGTCAGTTTGAGTGTAGTTAGAAACCTCACCTCTCTTTACATCCCTTTACCCTCTCCATTTACAATCAAATATCTTAAATATTTTCTCTAACATTCATTTCTAACCACATCATGGAATGTTGGAGCTTTGCTTCAACCATCAATCCTAATTTTAAAAGTTCAGGAAACAAAGCAAAATGTATTATATTTACCTGTATTTTTATGTTTTAAATTGTTTCATCTTCATTCTTGATATACCTTGCTTTTATAACTTCCTCTCTGTTTAAAGAACTTACCCTACTAATTTTTAAAGAAAATCTATTGATGACACATTCTCTTATCTTTCTTTCTTCTGATAATATCTTGATTTCCCCTTTATTCTGGAAGGTTATTTTCAATTTCTCTGGGCAATCGTAAAATGTTGTGCTAATTCCTTTTGGATTCCATGATTTTTGGTGAGAAATCTGCTGTCATCCAAATGGTTTCTTTCATGTAGTATTCTTCCTTTGCCAGTGATCAGAAGTTTGACTATGATGCAGCTTGGTGTGAATTTCTTCCAATTTATCCTTTTTGGGTTCTCCTAGTTTCTTGAATCTCTATGTATTTTGCCAAATTTGGTGAGTTTTTACCTATTATTTCTTTGAGTATATTTTCATCCCTACTCTCTTTCTCTTCTCCTCTGAGACTCTGAGTGTTAGATTAGGGCACAATTCTTTTTTTATACCATATAGCTTGTTAGTAGCATAAAAAATAATGTAAAATATCATATACATAATAAATGTTGACTGTAAAAAAACCTTATAAACAATTGATAGTCCAAAAAGAAGGAAATAGAAATCATACATATTATACTTTCACCCCACACCCCACTTCACATATATCATGATTAACTTTTTCTTCTTTACCCTTTCCTCTGGGAATAAACAGACCTATAACCATACACAAATAATTAAATAAAAATGAACTCATACAGTAAACATCATGTCTCATTATCTGCTTTTTCCACTCAATAATAGACTTTTAATGATTTCTATAGTAAATGTCACAGTTACGTTAAACTCTTTTTCTTTGTAAGTCATGAGACAATATTACTGGTTGCATTTGGGATGGATCTGCTGCCTATTTGCCCCTCAGTGATCCTATCCCTGTTCTAATTCTGCCTAGGGAAATTCACTGCAGATTCATAAACCCCACTTTTGCCAGATTTCAAGCCCTGCCCTTGCTCCCTACAGTTAGCAGCTAACAATTGTTTTCTGAAAACACTGAGTCTTTACATCTGCTCTGCTGCTGTGTTCCTGCCAGAAGAAAAAAATGAAGGACAAAGTTGTTTTTCTTTTTTAAATTTTGCCTGTAGTCCTACAGCACTTAAACATGGAACAATAACAACAAAAGGAATGTGTTCTCTCGTGGTTCAGAAAAAATTCCACTAATATTTTGCCAGTAAATCTGAACTAATTCAGACAGAGCTTCCCTGAGTATTTAATCTTTTAAAGTCTATGAAAAAAGAGGCTTATAAATTATTAATAATAATGCAAGCATGATTATAAAAGGCCAATTTAAGTCCATGCCTGAAAAATGCTTTCTTGCTTTTCAACTGCTTATTGCTGTAAATCTGCATTCTTCTACCTAATCCAAATCAAGATGTCCTTAAAGTCACAAATGACTGATACCCTTCAGTGGATCAACTGAAACTGTGGACCTCCATGCTGCAACCAAATATTCAAATCCTTTCCAAGAAAAAGCAGACACAACAACATCCTTAAAAGGTTACTTAACTTTAAAGTTAACAAATATTTTTCATTTTTTGAAATTATTAAGTACATCGTAGTTAGATTTTTACAAAATAATGTACACTTTTAGGTATATCTAATTGAAGTCTCTTGAGTGTGGCCTTATTTGATTATAGCTAAATTAACGCAGATTTCCAGCATGAAAAGTTTCCCCACCCCTGAAATAAACTGCAGTTGATTTACGGCTTTGTATAATTTAAATTTAATCTCCATTTTGAAGTAAACTTGCCATCAGGAAAAACTAATAAAATTAAATTCAGTTTTGGTAATATTATTATATGGATTTCTCTAGTATTTCTTCTCAGTAAACATCTTTCTCAGCACATTCCTATTTTCCTGAATGGATCACAGGAAAATTAGGCAGAAATAGATCCAGGGCAGCTGAGTAATCAAGAAAGAAGCAGAATGAAGGCCAAACTTCATAATGACCCTGTCTATATACTTGCTTTCAATGGGTTCTTATATAGAATGAGCTGTGGAAATGGGTGATTGTTTAAATATGCACGATCCATGGGAGAATACAATTTTTCTCTTATCCCAGATGCCTCAAATATTGCTTCTCATTTAGGCACAGTGGTTCTTAAATAAGGATGATTTTGCTTCCCAGGGGACATTTGTAAATATCTGGGGACATTTTTAGTTGTCACCATTTGGGACGTTTCTACGGCATCTAGTGGCTTTAGAGGAGAGGGATGCTGTTGATATTCTGCAATGCACTGGAGAGCTCTATAATAAAGAATAATCCAGCTCAAGATGTCAATACTTCTGAGGTTGAGAAACCCTAGGCTAGTAGATCTAGTATATTTATGGCTGATTCTGAATTAGGATTAATGGGGCCCTTCTCTCCAGGGTGGTACAGTGCTAGACCCATTAACTGAAAACAGGGGGGCAGTGACAGGAGAGGCAGAGGATACCTCCTCATCTTTGCTGCTCTGCTAAAGTCCTAATACAATTGAGTCAACGGAGATTTTACTAGAGCTGTCACCTCTCTATCATCCTATTGTTTCTCATAGTCAGTCAAGGAACAGTATTCTTACAATCATACCTTCTAGGTTTGATTCAGTCATTGCTCATTTCGTACAGTTGATTAGTTTTTAATGAAAAACTGGATACACTGGCATAACTTTAGAGTTAGGGTTAAGGAAAAGTCTTGCTAAAATTAAACGATGAGTACTGACCTACCAAGGTTATATTTCAGACACTACATTTTGTTGGTCCTTTTCAGCATTCTTTAATTTATTTAATCTTTTATTCCTTTCTCAATGATTTTATAATGCTTCCTATAAAATATTCTTCTGTATTACAATGATGTTTATGTTTACATCCATTACTTGTATTGTCAAATACAATTTATTATTTTTAATGACACCATTCGTGGTACATAGTGAAGGATACTCCTTCCTCCATTTCTATCAGCTTTGGAATTCTGTTGTTATTTGCCATCATCTTGCTAATGAAGGATTATTCCAGGCTGTTAGTCTTTGTGTTGTGAGATTTGAGTCTTCATATGGTCACTTGACATATTTGTCCTTTCTCTCAATTATTAAAAATTTTTTTTTTGATTGGCTGACTTATGGACCAAAACTGACAATCTAAGAAAATATTCCATAACAGCATGATTCAGAAAAAAAATTAAAGCCAGAAATTTCTAAACAACAAAAAAAAAGTAGAAGGTTTTTGACTTTTTTTCAGAAGACTCAGCCTCTTAAGTTACATTAGGCTTCACAACACCTTAGATGTTTTGTCAGATTCACTTCCTCTACAACTGGCTACAGAATGAATCTTGACCATGTATAATATCTCTTCCTGATAAAAAAAAAAATTGCCTCCATTTTAGATTTTTCAATTGAGTAGTTTAATATTCAACACTCAAGAACAGAACCTGCAATTTGCAGATGCTCTCCACATATGACAGACAGCCAGCGAATTGAGCCTGAGGTTTGACGAAAGTCATTAGGAGTGGAAATGGTTTTACTCTTCCACTTCAAAAAATATTAACATAGCAGATATTGAACAGTAAATTATAAAATATCAAAACACCTTCAAAATAAACATTTAGCTATAATGTAATAATTTTAAAAATATTACATTGTAGTGTTACCATATTATCACTGGATAAGTAGAAATTTCCATTATGTGCTAAATATTAAATTACAGCTAGATTTCTTTCAAAGTAAAGAATGGGTTTTAAGACTTGATATCAACTTTGTGTCAAGAGGGCTTCCTGGCTCTTTGCTTTTAGTCCCTTGTCTGCCTGACATTTATGTCATTTCTAAAGGACCTTTGTCATCCCTCATCCTAAATCATTTTATTAGCATAATTCAACACCATTAATCACTTATTTTTGCAAGGCTTTTTCCTTAGCTTCTATGTTCTGACACTCATAATTTTCTTTCCATTCCTCTGTTTTCTTCTTTCTCTTTTCAGGTTCATTCTCCTTTTCTCAGACATTTATTATAAAGGTGTTCAAGATCGAGTCCCAGGACCTCTTCTTTATTCAAAGCATTCTCCCTATATATACATAGGTTTTCATCCACAGTTCCTGGCTCATAATGTCCATAGCTCTTGTTACAGTTTTTTGTTATAATGTTGGGGTGGTTTAGGCCTCAGGAGCTGGCCTCAGGAAACAGAATCTCTCTCTCTTTCTCTCTCTGATCTTCTCCTGCTCTCCTGTCACCTGTCCAAGGCAGGACTCTAATCTGATTGTGGGTCCTAACATCCCCATTTCACAGCAGGTTTTTCCCCATAGCCTGGAGGAATTAATGCTGCACAGAGCGACCAGGGAGAATCTGAATACATAAGCCTTACTGTGTTTAGATCATGAGATTTTTGTCCAATTGCATTTCTACACAGTTGTCAGTTATGTCTATGTAATGAAGCCTCCATTAAAAACTCAAAAGGGCAGGGTACAGAGAGCATCCAGATAACAGAACGTGTGGAGGCTCCCAGAAGCTGACACCCCTGGGGAAGGCATGAAAGCTCTACGCCCCCTCCCTCATACCTTGTCCCATGAATCTTTTTATCTGTATCCTTTTTAATATCCTTTATTATAAACTGGTAAACATAAGTAAGTGTTTCTCTGGGTTCTGTGAGCTGCTCCAGCAAATTAATTGAATCCAACAGGAGGTTGTAAGAATCCCAACTTCTGCTAGGTCAGAAGTTCCGGGGACCCAGACTTGTGACTGGTGTCCAAAGTAGGGACTGGGCAGTTTTGGATACTGAGAACTTATCCTGCGAAATCTGATACTAACTCCAGGTAGCTAGTGTTGGAATTGAATTAGTGGACACCCAGCTGGAATGCACTTCTTGGTATGTGGGGGAGAAAACCCACATTTAGTCACAGAAGTCTTCTCCTGTGTTGATGATTGTTGTGGTGTGAGAGCAGAGGAAAAATACAGTTTGAGTTTTCCCAAACACTTAGGTTGATGTTTTCTCTCATGTACTCAAAGACATCTCCAACTCCGCTTATTCAAAACAAAACCCCTAACCATTTTCACAGCCTCACCAGTTTTTATCTTTTGCTATTTCAGTAAATAACACTCATTCAACTAATTCCACAGCCTCCAAAATAGAATAATCGAGTGGTTTTATTCTACCTTTTCTTCCATATTAAAGTCATCAAATCCGTCTTGTCTGTATTATCTCTTAATTATCTCTTGAATCTGTTCACCTCTCTCCGTCTCCATCACCACTTCCAAATTCCAAGCCATTATCACCTTTCAGCTGAACCACTAAAATAGCCCTAGGAAGAGAAGCAGTGATTTGCAGGCCTGCTGTTAACCCTTTTTCTTTCCCAGTGGTTTACACTATAACCGTTGTTGTATAGCTTCTTCTCATCTCTTTACCTCCTCCAATACCATTTCTCCCTAGCAAGTGGTCCACCTCCATAGCCTTGAAAACCTTATAGTCTTTATTTTACTTCCCATGATAGTGGCTTTCCATACACTGTTCTGTTGACCTGGAATGCTCTTTCCTCCCCGTCTTCACCCGGTTAACGTCTACTTTTCCAAAAGATCTCAGTTACTGTGATCCTTCTTCTGAGAGTCTTCCTGTTAATCTGCAGTTGGATTAAATCCATTACTATAATTTCTCACAGAATCAAACATTTCTCTTCCCAGCTTTATCACAATAATTAATTTGTGTAGTTGTTTGATTTTCTCTGTCTCACCTTTCTGGCATTATAAGGGCTAAGAAGGACTAAGTCCAGAATTTATCTGCCCCACATGTTCTCAATAAATATTTGCTGAATGAATGAATAAAACTGTGAGCCACTATTAGCATTTAATCTCTTTTGATATGCTATCTTTTATTTCACGCAATTTTAATGTCAATGTATATTAGAAATATTTAGAATAACTAAAATTATAATGGAGAGCTACATATTATATATTTAACTCCATGAAAGTTGAAACCCATAAAAATAATTGCCCAGAATCATCTCATCTATTATATTCAATGATTGTTAATTGTTGAATGTTATCTTATATAACATTCAATAGTGGGGATTTTTACATAATATACTGATTTTGAACATAGTTATCAAAAGAACATTCATAGTTGCTCAATGGAAGATGAAATATATGTATATTTTTACATAGCTCACACTTGTGCTAGGTTATAAACGTATAAGGTTTCAAGAAACCTGGAAATCACTGTTTGATCTGATTTTTTTTCCTTTCTTTCTCCATAACTTCATTGTTTAAAAAAAAGACACACTAATTGAACTAAATGATGTCACTTAGTTCAACATGCAACAAAAATATATTTACATTGTCTATTAAATTAATAGATGTAATAACTTATTCTAATATTTACACTTGGTTCAAGGTAGCAAAACATTATTTTTTATATCAGAATTGTTGCAACATTTTTCAAGTTTCTCTTTGCTAAAACCAATTCTATGAAGGCATGTATACAAATTGTATCAACTGTGACATTTGGTCAATCAACTTGCCTCTTCATCTCTCCATTTCTTTATCTTCAAAATAAGAAGTGTGATGATTTATAAGGTCAATCTAGCTCCTGCACTTCATTTCACAATTAATGGCTATTTAGGATTGATCTGATATGGAGGAAAAAAATAGTTGTTCTCTTTATTAATCTGAATTTATATTTTCTAAATGATTATTTGTGTAATCAGTTAAATAAGACAAAGGTTCTGAAGTTACTAATTATTGAGAAAGGCTGCTGATACACTTCCTATTGGAGCAGAGACATAGAACCAATTGTGATAGCAAATTTTCCAAGAAATCCTCCAATTAAAGAATCTATTTAATTTTGTTTAAACCAGTGTTTTCTAAAAGTATTTGTTCCTATGACCCCATTTTATGTATCATAACACATATTATATAACATATAATGTAACATAACATAATATTATATAACATTATAACATGATATAACATTATGTATTACATAACAAATTTTATATTACATCTATCACCAGTTGGGAAATGACAGCTTTGTCTTAGGACTGCAACTCTTTGATCTTTACACAGTTGAATTATATAACTTTCCTCACATCTTCAAAAGCCTGGTTGTTTCAACAAGTCTAACCTGTGTCTATGGGGCCGAGCATACGCAGTTTCACAGCATGGCCATCTGTTCTGAAGTCTTGGTATAAAAATTTCCATTAATCTAATTCAGAAGCATTTTCCTTACAGCAAGTTAACAGACTGGAAATTCATAGTGAGTGAGTTCAAGATAATCCTGCTTCACAGAGCTGCTTTCTTTCCAGGAACGCTGTGTAGGGGAGCGGGAACAGCATGCATTATGTGTCTTGGTCATCTCTACCTTACCTCCTGCAGTGAGATTTCTGGAAGCCAAAGATTTATATCATTAATAATGTTGCTTGCAGTTACAAATAGTCCCAATACCAAAAGAGGGATCAAAATAGTTTTGATCCCCAAATTCTGCTTCTGCACAGTTTAGGGACTAACACTGAAGTAAAACCCTGCAGAAAAGAAAAATCTATGCTTTTATGTTTCATATAGGTAATAATTTCTCAACTTTTACTGGGCATTTTCTGCTCTATAACTTCGATTTTAATGTACTTTGTAAAATTTAAAATGTAGTGGTATTTTTATTTAAAATCAATTTGAAATTATCTGTCTCTGCAAGTGCTTATTAACACATTTTAGTTGCACAGAGTGTAATTTTAAAAGTACAACATTTAAAATCAATGCTGCCAATCTATTCTAATAAATTTTATTTTCTAAAACTAAAATTGCACATTTTGTTTCTCAAAGGAAAAAAGAAAAATATTAACCTTCTGAATTTTGTGGTAGCCACTAATGAATTTTCCTTTAGAGTATTGCTGGCCCACAGTGTGTAGCACTGTCACTATCATGGACATGTTCAAATACTGTTCCATAGACTCCATATCTTGCTTTTTCTTTACTCTCCATGTTCGGTGATTTTATTTGGGGTTTAATTTAATATGCATACCTTAAGCTGGCTAATAGTTACTGAAAACTTCTTGATCAGCCTACTGGCAGTAAATTTTACTAAGCTGATCTAATACAAAGAAGGGTGGTGCCTGCTTGCATATAGGAGAAAATTTCAGAAAGGATAGTGAAAATATTTGACTTTTTAATAATTAAAGAAACCAGGATCTATAAAGTTGAGTGAATTCGATTACAAGACAAGTCTTTCTCTAAAAGACTATGAGATACTCAAAGGCTTTATTGTATCCTCATTTTCCATCACAATGTCTGACGTTTTCTAGGTGCTCAATAATTATGTGTTGATTGAATGTGGAATCCCACAGGCATCTGAGCTTGAGCCAGGCACCATTTGGAGAGCTTATATACCAGGAAACCACAGGCACACCTGCAGCCACTGTGCATGTCTGAGAAGAGAGAGAGTAGACCAGGTGCTCCCACACACCCCTGGGAAGGTCCCCACTGCCCTGCTCTAGGCTGCTATTGAGACTGAGACATGAGCAGACAGCATTTTCCACACTTTCTCACCCATGCTGCCTGTCTGGGTGAGGGCCCACCCTTTCTGGTCACAGGTCCAAGGCATCATTTTGAGAGTTTGACATTGGGCTGCAGCCCACCCTCAGGCTGAGTTTGGGCTTAATGTGACTGCAGCCCCTACCTGGCTGGGGAGGAGCAGGGAAACCAAGCTTTCCAGCACACATCTGGAACAATGCCTACCATGCTGCAGCCAGCTGCTGTGGGACTGAGTCTTGAGTAAACTGCACCTCCCACAGTTTCCTGCCAGCACAGCCTGGCTGAAAAGGTCTTGTCCTCTTTAATTACATGCCCAGGATGCCATTTTGGGAGGTTAAAGCTGGGTAGTGTCCCATTCACAAGCTGAGTTCAGACTGATGAAGCTGCAGCCCTGCCCAGCTGAGGAGGAACAGGGAAGCCCAACCTCTAATACGCACACCTAGGACAACTTCCACCACCCATCTATGGCCTCCTGTGAAACTGATATGTGATAGACAGCACTCCCCATAGTTTCTTACCAATGCCACTTGTCTGAAAGGGGCCCTACTCTCTTTGATTTCAAGTCCACATCCAGTGCCATTTTGAGAGTTTAACATCAGGCCATACCCTGCCCTTGGGCCAAGTTCAAGGTGATATGACTGCAGCCACCACCTGGCCAGGAAGGGACAATGGAGACCAAGCTCTCCTAAGCATGCTTAGGACAATACTCACCTCCCTGTTACAGGAAGCTGTGGGACTAGGGACTAGACTGCATAAGCCATTGCAGCTCCCAGTAATGCCAACATGGACCACTTGGGTCTCAGTGGATGGCTCCATCAATACTACTGCCACCTCCCACATCACGTCACTTTATCAGGCACCTGAGAATCCACCCACACACTCAGCCCACTGCTCCAACTACTAGCTTGTGAGTAAACCAACAGAAAGCCCAAGAATTGCTCCCCCAGGACACACTAACACTGCTGCCAGTGTAAACTGCTCTGCGGCCTAAAATCAGGCATATTCAGCTGACCACTTCCACCACTAGAGCCCAAATACTGACTTGGCTGGCATTCAAGCTCCAGCAAAATTTACCACAGCCTCAACTAATAAATGTTCCATAAGCCACAAAGGAAATCAAAGTTACTACTGACCCTGTGTACTGTCCAAGAAATCATAAAAAGATTAAAGTACTGCAGGCAACCAAAATCAAAGCCAAGACATCCTGCTCAACCAAAAACATGTATACACTTTCAGGAAAATATTCTGCCCTTCAAAAGCAATTTCAAAAATTCAGAATTGATATCTGCTACATCAGATGTGCAGATATCAATGGAAGGACACAGGAAACATGAAAAAGAAAAGAAATATGCCATCAAAGGACAACAACAATTGTCCAGCAATGGATCCCAATAAAAAAGAATCCCTCATAATGCCAATATTTTGATAAGAAGTTCAAAACATTGTCTAAGAAACTCAAGGAGATGAAAGAAAAATCTGAAAACCAATACAAAGACATAAGAAAATCAATTTAAGTTACAAATGAGAAATTCCAAGAAAAGAATCTCAGAATGTGAAGACAGATTTTTAAAAATAATCTATTAAAGTAAAAAAGAATGACCAAAGCCTTCAAGATATCTGGGACTACATAAAGTGACTAAACTTATGAATTATTGGTATTCCTCAGGGGGAAGAGATATCAAAAGCTTTAGAAAACCTATTTAAGGAAATAATCAATGGAAACTTCCCAGGAATAGCAAGAGAGTTACATATTCAGATACAGAAGACCAAACAATTCTCAGGCAAATGCATTGCAAAATAGACTTCACAACAGTGTATTATAATTAGAATGACTAAAGTCGAAGTGAAAGGGAAAATTTTAAAATTAACAAAAGAAAAGCATTACTGTTCAAGTAATGAGACAGAAGTAGCTTTCAAACTCATTCTATGAGGCCAGTATTATCCTGACACCAAAACCATAAAGGATACAATGGAAATAGAAAACTACAATGTCTCTGATGAACAAAGATATGAAAATCCTCAACAAAATACTAGCAAACTAAATTCAAAAACAGATTAAAAAGATCATTCATCATGATCAAATGGCATTCATCCCAGGGATACAAGTATAGTTCAACATATGCAAATCAATAAATGTGATACATCATAGCATATTATTAACAAAATAAAATAAAAATAAGATCATTTCAATTAATGCCAAAAAATTGTTCAATAAAATTTAACATCCCTTCATGATAAAAATTCTCAGCAAATTAGGTATAGAAGAAATTTACCTCAACATAATAAATATAAGACAAACCATAGCTAGCATCATACTGAATGGGGAAAAAAACTGAAAGCTTTTCCTTTAAGATCTGGAATAAGACAAGGATGCCCATTTTCACCACTTTTATTCAACATTGTACTTGAATTCCTATCCAGAGCAATTAGACAAGAGAAAGAAATAAAGGACATCAAAATTGGAAAGGAAGAAGTCAAATTATCCTTGTTTGCAGATGATATGATCTTATATTTAGAATAACATGAAGACTCCACCAAAAAACCATTTGTAATAGCTACAAATAAAACAAAACACCTAGAAATAAATTTAACCAAAGAAATGAAATATCTCTACAATGAACACAATGTGAAAGCAATTGAAAAGTACACCAAAAAAAATGGAAAGATATTCCGTGCTCCTGGATTGGAAGAATTTATATTGTTAGTGTACATATTATCCAAAGCAATCTATAAATTCAATGCAATCCCTATTGAAATATCAATGACATCCTTCACAGAAATAGAAAAAATAATCCTAAAATTTAAATGGAAGCATGAAATACCCAGAATAGCCAAAGCCATCCTGGACAAAAGGAACAAAACTGGAGGCATCACATTACCTGCTTTCAAATTATACTACAAAGTTATAATAACCAAAACAGCATGATACTAGCATAAAAACAGACACATAGACCAATGGAACAGAATAAATGACACAGAAATATATCCATGCATTTAAAGTCAACTCATTTTCAACAAAGTGCTAAGAACGTACATTGGGGGATAGTACAGTCTTATCAATAAATGATACTGGTAAAACTGAATGCCCATATGCAAAAGAATGAAACTAGACCCATATATCTTGCCATATACAAAAACAAACCAAAATGGCTTTAATACTTGAATCTAAGACCTGAAAATATGAAACTACTAAAAAAATATTAGAGAAACACTCCAGGACATTAGTCTGAGCAAGGATTTCTTGAGTAAGACCTCAAAAGCATAGGCAATCAAAGCAAAATGGACAAATGGGACCACTTCAAGCTAAAAAGATTCTGCACAGCAAAGGAAATAATCAACAAAGTGAAGAGAAAATCTACAGAATTGGAGAAAATATTTGAATACTATTCGTCTGACAAGGGATTCATAATAAGAATCTATGAGGAGGTCAAACACCTCAATAGCAAAAAAAGTCATCGAATTAAAAATGGGCAAAAGCTCTAACTAGATATTTCTCAAAAGAAGACATACAAATGGCCAACGGGTTTATAAAAAATGTTCAACATCACTAATCAACAGAAAAATACAAATCAAAACTAATGAGTTATCATCTTAACCCAGTTTAAATGGCTTTTATCCAAATGACAGACAATAACAAATACTGATGAGGATGTGGAGAAAGGAGAACCTTCATTCACCATTGATGGGAATGTAAATTAGTATAGCCACAACAGAGAACAGTATGGAGATTTCTCAAAAAAATAAAAACAGAACTACCCTATGATACAGAAATCACACCAAAAGAAAGGAAATCAGTATGTTGAAGAGAAATGTGCACTTCCATGTTTATGGTAGCACTATATACAACAGCCATGATATGGAATCAATCTAAGCGTCCATCAGTGGATGAATGGATAAAGAAAACATGGGGTGTATGTGTGTGTGTGTGTGTGTGTCCCTGTGTCCACACACACACACACACACAAAATGGAATATTATTCAGCAATAAAAAGAATGAAACCTGTCATTTGCAACAACGTGATGAACCTGGAGGACATTATATTAAGTGCAATAAGCCAGACACAGACAGACAAATATTGTATATTCTTACTTATGTGCATGAGATAAAAAAAAATTAAACTCATGGAGATAGAAAGTAGAATGAATGGTTACCATAGGCTGAAAAGGATAGTGGAAAAGAGAAAATAAAGTGCAGATGGTTAACAGATACAAAAATACAGTGACATAGAATAAATAAGATCTAGTGTTTGGTAGCACCATAGGATAACTATAGTTAACAATAATTTATTGTATATTTTATAATAACTAAAAGAGTAGAATTGAATGCTCCTAACACAACAAAATGAAAAATGCTTGAGGTGATTTAAAAAAAATAAACCCTCAAGTGTTTCATATTATCATCAACAGTCAACCATTTTTCCAAGCAATATGATTAACAAATAATTTTTCTTATAAAACATTTAAAAATAAAAGTAGAGCACCCTCAAATGATCGTTATGTAAAATAAAAGGAAAAATGTGAGTCAAAACACAGAAACACTCGTGGGCCTTAAATGTCCCCTCCTAAATACATTTTGAAATTTAATTACCATTTTAACAGTATTAATAGATGAGAGCTTTAAGAGGTAATTAGGTTACGAGGGGTAATGCCATTATTGTGGGAGTGGATTAGTTATCTCAGAATGGGGTCTCAATAAAAAGATAACTTTGGTCTCATTTTTCTCTCTGTCTCACATGCTTGCTCACCTTTTGATGCCTTCTGCCATGGGATGACCCATGCCAGATGCCAATGCCATCTTGAATTTCCCAGCCTTCAGAACCATGAGCCAAAAGAAATTCTGTTTTTTATGAATTACACCGTCTGTGGTATTCTGTTATAGCAGTGGAAAACGGGCTAAAACAGACACTCTGGCCAATGTTGAAACAGCAAAGACCTCTGACTGTCTCCCCACCAGCATAAAAACTATCTTGTGAGAATTAATAAGCTATACCTGGGAGCAGTTGGGGGGTAAGCAGGGTGTCCTGCTCTCAGAGACTCAAGTGTCCATATTTACCAGTCTTGCACTGGTTTGCCCTCATTTGTATGCAGTATAAAAATTATCACAAATTGTATTATTTCCCTGATACGGTAAATCAAAAAACAATAAAGGGTAAGAATTTAGCAGTAATAAGAAGGGTAAACCTCAAAAAAGCATACATGAAACCACAGCCAAATCTAGGAAAACATATTAAAATAAGGATTAAAAATAAAGCAAGTAACGACAAGTAAAATCTTGAAATAAATAGCAGTTGTAGAGCTGAGATTAAAAGATCGAATCACAAGAATTTGTGCTGAGCAAAACAAAACAAATTTGGAATTGAATTGAGCTAAAATAAGTAAGCTAGTAAACTACATTAAGAATAGACACACAACTACAATTTAAAGGGGTGAGACAAGTGGTTTGGTTTTTTACTGTTCCTTTTCTCTAGAAAGTCAATACATAGAGTAAAATTAAAAAATATTCCATTGACTCCAAGTTTGCATAAATGTTTTTTCATCCAAAAACTTATATTAACTGAAAAATCTTAAAAGAAGATAAATGAATAAACAATATATGTATGTTCCTGTAGGAAGTGGGGGTAGGTGGAAGATTAAGTTCCTACTCAGCCCTGCTGAAACCACAGGGGTGGGGTGCATTCTTTCCATAGGTGTTTAGCTGCAATAGGACAGGCATTGCAAAAAACATTTTCTGTGTTTAGGCCATCCTTTTCCGGATTCTTTGGAGAAACAGGCCTTTTCTTGGAGATTTTTTTTTTTTTTCTGTATCTATTGGCAGTTGCAGTCTGGAGGCTTCTGTGGTGCCCTGTCCAGATTATATCGGAGGAAATAAAGAAACCAGGGAACTCACTGCCATGCCAGACTTCAAGTCTCAAGGTCCCTAGGTTGTCTGACTTTCCACCTTTCAAAGTCTTCCTATGTTTGTTGCTGTGCTTTGCTCAATGCTATTTAGTCGTTAAGAGGGGGAACCTAGGAAGAATTGCATTATTTCTGCTTAGTGGAACTAGATGCTAGTATCAACTTTTCAGAATTTTAAAATTTTATTAGAGAACTCTTAAAATGAAAAAAGCCTTTGGCATGGAGGTGCTAACTCCATCTCTGGCTTTTAGGGTGCTTCTTTATCCTTTAATTTTTTTTCTTAGCCCTACCAAGACCTTTATAACATTAAATTACCCCATTTGAGTGTGTCATCTGTTTTTTGAAAGGCCTTTGTCTGACACAATTACATTCCCTAAATAACTTCTATTTCAGGGCTCTTCCGTACCTCACAAAATGGAAACTGTCCAAAGTTAGCTACTAACTTTGGAGAATAACAAGCATTTTGTCACAATTGGTATCAAGTAAACTGCAAGAAAAATTACAAAGTAAGCAGAGTTGGATTAGAGTGCCATCTGTAAAGTCAGCATGAACCTTGAAGTCAGGGAAGTCTGTATTTGAATTATATCTTTAGCATATATTAGCTAAATAATGTACCAATGGCTAAAGAATGGACAATTAATGTAATTTACCTGAACCTTAGTTTCCTAGTCTCTAAAATAGTAATAACAATACTTACTACACTGAGTTGTTGCATTGATTGCACCTAACAAAATACCAGCATATTGTTTCCTAGTAAATACAATTTACTTGCTAAAGGAATTCATCAGTTACCTCCCGTATCTTCCCCTTATTAGGGGTAAGTGGAGATTATTCCATTGTTCTGTGTATCTATATATGTCCCTGCCCTCCATCTCCCTGCTTTCCAAGCAGTCCAGCTGAGAGGGATGGCCTCCTGCAATAGGCTAGAACTATTATTTTGTATTAGTTTTAAAAAATACACTTTTAGCACCCTTATACTTCTTGGGTTTGAGCCTAGTAACAAAGCGGTGTGATTAATCAATCACAGATTCATACTTTTATTTTTTCCGTCAAATATAGGAAGCAAATAATCTAATTGGGCATAAGGTCTTGGTATCTTCATCTGTAAAGTGAGAAAATTATAACAGATTATCTCTCAGAATCTTTACAATTCTAAGGCCCTGTGAAATACTTTGAAATATTTTTAAATGGTGCTAATATCAATCACTGCTATGACATAAAATTAATTGCTATTATTTTTGCAAGTGATTTCTGACCTGTTGGATACAGCCAAGCTCTTCAGCAAATTTGCTGTCTAGTGTGCTGTGGGTGGATCAACGCTGTGCTGAGATATTGACCTCATTAACCCTTCAGAGCTCACGGGACAATGATGTGTGCTGCAAATAGCCTCTTCCATTTCCCCAACGTGCTATTATATATATGCCAAGACATCTTGTTGATAGTGGTGGTGATCAGTATTAAGAATCTAATTGGAAAATTTTTATCTTCTGTCTACTGAGTTAGTAGACTTATTATTTTTTAATTTTTTTTATTTCAGAATATTATAGGGGAAAAAATGTTTTGGATACATGAATTGCTTCTGTACTGCTTAAGACCAAATTATAAGTGCACCCATCTCCCAGATAGTGTACATTGTACCTGTTAGGTATGATTTCACCCATCCCCACTTTCCCCCTCCCACCTGTTTGATTTCCATTGAGTTTTACTTCCTATAGTGCACATGAGTGCTCTTTGGTTAGTTCCAATTTAATAGTGAGTACATACGGTGGTTTTTTGTTTTTTTTTTTTTCCATTCTTGCCATATTTCACTTAGGGGAATAGTCTCCAATTCCATCTTGTTACAAAAGGTATTAATTCATTTTTTATGGCTGAGTAGTACTCCATAGTACGCATATATCCACTCATGAATTGATGGGCACTTGGGTTGATTCCATATCACAATTGTGAATTGTGTTGCAATAAACATTTTTTGAGTGCAAGTGTCTTTTTTGGTAAAATGATTGTTTTTCCTTTGGGTAAATACCCAGTAGTGGGATTGCTGGATCAAATGGTAGGTCTACTTTTAGTTCTTTGAGGACTCTCCGTACTATTTTCCATAGAGGTTGTACTAGTTTGCAGTCTCACCAACAGTGTATAAGTATTCTTTTTTCTGCATGTCCACACCAGCAGCTACTGTTTTGGGACTTTTTGATAAAAGCCATTCTCACTGGGGTTAGGTGATATCTCATTGTGGGTTTGATTTGGGCCATTTATACTATCTTGTGATTACATCTGTGTCAGATTTTTATACACTGTAAAAATTTTTAATTGAGAATTTTTCCTTGGTTTTTTGCCTTTGAAACTTTTAGGATTGTATGTCTTTTGTTTTAATGTTTAAACCTAAAATTTTCCCATGAAAAAATTGGAGAACCACATGCAGAAGAATGAAACTGGAACCCTATCTCTCATCACAACAATTAATTCAAGATGGATTAAAGCTTTAAATATAAGATCTAGTATCACCCTAAAAATTCAGAACAAAACTTAGAACAAATTCTTCTGGGCATTGGCCTAGGCAATGAATTTATGACTAAGACTTCAAAAGCAAATACAAAATAAATAAATAAATAAATAAATAAATAAATAAATAAATAAATGGAACTTAATTAAACTGAAAATCTTCTGCATAGCAAAAGAAATAACCAAGAGAGTAAATAGGCAACTTACAGAATAAGAGAAAATATTCACAAATTATACATTCAATAAAGGACTAATATCCAGAATCTACAAGGAACTCAAACAAATCAGTGAGAAAAAAAAAAGAAGATATACAAATGAGCAACAAACATGAAAAAATGCTTGACATCACTAGCCACCAGGAAAGTGCGAGTTAAAACCATAATGAGGTACCACTTTATCCCTGTCAGAATGGCCATTATTAAAAATCCAAAAAACAATAGATGTTGGCAAGATGCAGTGAAAAGGGAACTCTTACACACTGTTGATGATAACGTACATTAGTACAACCTCTGTGGAAAGTAATATGGAGACTCTTCAAAGAGTTACAAGTAGAACTACCATTTGATCCAGCAATCCCACTACTGGGTATCTACCCAAAGGAAAATAAGTCATTATATCAAAGAGACACATGCACTCGTATGTTTATCACAGCACAATTCACAATTTTGAAGATACAGAATCAACATAAGTGCCCATGTGGATAAAGAAAATGTGGTATACATATACTATAGAGTACTACTCAACCACAAAAAGAATAAAATAATGTCTTTCCCAGCAACTTGGTTGGAACCAGAAGCCATAAGCCTAAGGGAAGTATCTCAGGAATGGAAAAAAAAATACCGCATGTTCTCAGGTATAAGAGGGAGCTAAACAATGGGTGCATGTGGTCACACAGAGTGGTATAATGTACTTTGGAAACACAGAATGGGGGAAGGTTGGAAGGGGCAGAGGGATCAAAAATTACCTATTGGGAACAATGTACACTGTTTGGGTGACAGGTACACTAAAAACTTTGACTTTACCACTGTACAATTCATCCACATATCAAAAGCCACTTGTACCCCCTAAATCTATTCAAATGAAAAAAATTTAAAGTAAAAATGAAAAAAAAAAACACCTTCTATAAGAACATATGTAACAAAATTTGCTTATGCAAATTTAACATATTTAAATCCATATCTTAATTTTATCCTTAGCATTTAACTTAGATAATCATCATTTTATATAGACAATTTTTAATTAGATTTACCTCAAATGTTTACCAATCTCTTTGCTCATCATTCTGTCTTGTGTTCCAAATCCTAATTTGAGAAATTTTCCTTTTTCTTGAAAGTATATTCTTTAGAAATTTTTTGTGAAAGTCACTTTATGGTAAGCTCTTTAAGTTTGCATTTATTTTTTAAAACTCCTCATTTAACATTATCTTAAGAGACCATTTTGCTAAATACACAATTCTCTAGTCATACTATTTTTGTCTTTTTGTATTGTTACTACCCATAAATATATTACTATCTCAATTTATCTTCTCTGTCTTTGTACATCTATTTAATATTTATTATTTTGTTTGCTTTATTCTGAATTTTTAGAGTTTCTGCAGGTCTATATTCCAGTTCAGTTAAGTATTTTACAGTTTCTGTTGTCTTACAATTGTTCCTGGCCTGGTGGCAATCACAATGTGGTTTTCATGGCCTAAAAACATATGGTCTGACCAAATAAGCAGCAGCAGCAAAACTTATGCAATGGATATCAGTAGATTGGAAGAAAAGCCCCGGAACAATTGTGGAGCATCCTTTTAAAAAATACCAGGTTAACATTCTCATGATAATACTCCAGAAAAGATACTGGAACACTCTTGATGATTCAGAACAAATGTATGGAAATTAGTGGTTCTGAACTGAGAAGTAACTCCAAATAATTTAATTTATTTAGAAAATAAGGTTTGGGAATTTGTAAACCAATTTGTTTCATCTGTGATTTCCTTTTTATGTAAGTACAATAGTGATGGACGGTAAACCTAGGTCTAAATACATCCAAAAAGCCTCTTTCAATATGCATAAAATAAAACTTTATTTCTTAATTGTACATAGTATAATGGTGCATTTATAATCAAAGTCATCTTAGATATGAAGTAGAATCACTTCTTCACTGATAGGATTATGTCCCTCCAGACCAGATACCTTTTCCTTGGAAAGTGTTGTTTGCCTTCCAGTAGTTTTATTATCTGATATCCATGTTGATGTACTGCTTTTTAAACCATGCTAATGTTGTTGAATCTGTCATGGTTGAGATACTTTTCCTGTTGGTTTGTAGGACAGAGTTTGTCCCATATTAGGCTGATTCAATTGGTTGGATTCTCAGGATACGGTCACTGCATATAATTTTATTGATTACTGCTGCAAACTGAAGTCCATTCAAAAGAAAGTTAAGAGTGTGCCTTAATAGTCAATGTGATGGAGAGGGAAAGTGGGGGAAGGGAGGGAGACAGAGAGAAAGAGAGAAGGAGTGTTATACTGATGAAGTGAGATATTGATTCCAGATCCAGACCTAAATATTAATTTCCTTAGACCCAGGAAAAAGAGACAATGTTAAATTACTGAAAAATTTTGCATTAACAGAATCATGGGATTGTTTATTTTGTCTCCTCTTGTTGGTGTAAATTGGTCCTGAATATGGGACAAGTGTTTCCCAATCTTCATTGTCAATTAGAGGCTTTCAAAATATTTTCATAGTTTTGTAGAGAATTGACCTAGCTGAAGAAGAAATGATCCTTACGCTTAAATTCTTTGGTTGAGTGAAAATACAGCCTTGTGAGATCTCGATTTCTTTTTCATGAAGGTAAGGACATGTGTGTGTCAGGTGATTTCAGTTCCCAAGATGTGAGAAAAATCTGTTTAGTCACTCAACAATCAATCACTGAGTATCTACGTGCAGTGTTAGATGCAAGGCACTGAGTACTACACATCTTAGTATCAATAATATAAGGCTGTTGCCCTCAAATAGATAATGCAGAAATATTAACAGTTACAATATAATGATGTAAGTTAGTAGGCTCAGCTGCACACAATGAAAATAGATTCCAAAAGCTTAGATAAAGAAACCATCAAAATAAGATTTCTGTTTCTCACTAATCTAGAGGCAAATAGCTGGTTCCATTACTCAGTGCTGCTGTTAAGGACCTGCGTTCTTTTTTACACTTCAAAATACTTAGCATGTTCTCTTCACAATTCTAACCTTACAGTCACAGGATGGCTGTTGTTCTTCCAACTAGAATCCATTATCCACAAAGGGAAAAATAGGGTAGGTGGGAAAAGAGGGAGGAGTGGGACCTAAATCAGAAAGACTTCCTATCTCACTGCCAACCTATCTCTCGTTTCATGAGAACCGGATGGCATGCTCCTCTGGTTTTCAGGAAAAGGATTATTTAACTGAACGTATTACCACAATTCAAAACCTGGGAAATTCATTAGAAGGAAGGATGTGGACAGAATATAGAGTAGGCAACTGGCAGTGGACACCATAATTAAAAAAATAAGGTTATGAGAGAGGAATGCACCAACTGTGACTGCAAAGCCCTCAGAGACTGAATGTCTCCTAAATATTCCCTAAGGTGTTCATTGACTCTATGTACTTCTTATTACACATTAATGTAATTTAGAATTGCATTATTATTTATATTATTATCCTAGGTACAGACCCCACTTTAAACAACCCTATTCAGATCTCATAATTTTGTAAGTTTTCATCACTGTTTCAAATATAACTGTCTTTCTATAAATGTTTAGCTTTTAGTTTATTTGCTGGAACAGACTGGATTGGAAAAATTTCTACCATTTAACAAAGGCATGTTTAAATAACAGTAAGGAGAATTTTTGCACATTTAAGTAGAACCTGTTTGTACCCACCTGTCTAATATACAGAAAACTCATTTAATGATCTGGTCTGTCTGGCAGCTTGCCCTTAGCTGCCATTGCCTACGCCCAGCATTTCCTGAACATGACTACTCAAGCATTCACATCACTAATGACAGAACAGATTCTCAGAGCAGCTGAGATCCAGATGGTGGCTAGGTGTGCATTAAGATAGACCAAAGAATTAGCTGAAGAGGCTGTTTTGAAAAAAGAAAGGGTGGAAGAGAAGTCAGCTATAAATCATTAAGAAGCCTCATCAAGATGCCCTTTCATCTCTAATTCTGTTGTAAATACATCTTAGCCATCTGCCAGTAGGCATTGTCATTTTTATGTAGCATTATACAACAAATTATTTACTTGACATTAATTCTATACTATTGCCTGCTTCCAAACAGGGACAGTACCATGAAACCTCATTTTAGTGTCTGGGACAATACAGATAAGGAGGGTTTTGTCAGCTCCTTCATAATAAATCTGACTTCCTGCAACAGTGGTTGGATCTATGCTCTCTGTAAAACAAAGACACTTAGGCATATGTGGTCATATTTGTAATAGATCTTTTCAAAGACTAATGTTTATAATTAACATCAATATTTTATATTTTCTAATTAATTTGAATACACACATATACATACATTTCTAGAACTTCTAACATTATGTTGTAGAAAGTGCTCTGTAAAATAAGGCTTAGACACCCTTTGCATTTATAAGCAAATAAAATATTCAGAGTTATTTATAACCAATCATTCTGCAAGAATGTATCCAGGAACTACAGGAGTACTCAGTTACTAGGAGATGAGTCATTGTTCACCATCAAAAAGTTTGCTATGATACAAAATTTTTGCATTTGATGGTTTTATCAGACAGGACTGATGATCTGCTGTATTAATTGAAATATACTTACAGTATGTGGACCAAATAAGGAATTCTTTTTACCTGATAGCATGAAATCCAATGATAGATAGACCAGAGCTGGGTCATCAGCTCGACAATATCCTCAGTGTCCTAGATGCCTGTCTGTCTGATGCACCATCCTTAGCACACATCTCTCCTGCCTGTGGTAGTCTTATGACCACAAGATACTCGCCCCACAACTAGCTCCTGTGTGTGCTGCTGGAGGTAGAAGGACATATCAAGAAGGTCCTAATGGCTCCTTTATCAGGAGAGGAATACCAGCACATGAACCCCCCTCTCATTTGGAAGGGATAACTAGGAATGTAGTTTTGTTTTGTTTTACCTGGTCACAAACTGTGAAGGAAAGGTTCTATTTAGATTTTTCATAAGCAAAATAGAAAGAATGAATATTGAGATGTCAACTAGCAATCTGTCAGAATGGTTTTTTATTTCCACTACATTAATTTTTTTTTTTGGTCGAAGAACAAAATTTCAGGAAAGTTAGTTCAAATTGCCTTTTATTAGTGATTCATGAATCAGACAGCATCCTATCTATATGATAGAAAAGTGCTCCAGTGATCCAAGCAGAGGAGGTGGGCTTTATACGCAGAAAAGGCTGAAGAAAGCAGAAAGAAATGGATTTATCCTTTCAAAATTACTTTCCTTATATGGATGGAGTAAGTGGAGAAGACTTTCTTATCATGTCTGCTGAGTCTGACTGGACCCTCATGATTGATTGCTGTGAATTTCCTATTTTTTAGAAATTGTCCCATTTCAAAGTTCAGTTTGATTGCATGGCACCTAGCATGAGTGATTCCATTCTTGTTTGGTTTGATATGACGTGTTGGGGCCTAGTGCAGGAACTCAGCTAAACACAATGCCCTCCCATAAATTTTATTTAGTATCCTACATTCTTTCCCCAAAATACATACACCATTTTGATTAATTTTGTTGACTCACAAAATTCCCCTACTAAAAATCCAATAATTAATGATACATTTCTAAGGAGGCAATCGTTTTGCATTTGAAAATGGGATTATTGAATAAATATTCTCTCTTCAGAGATTATATTCTAAGACAGGAGCAATTTTTTAGTGAATGTTTTTCCCAATGATTTGCTTAATAATTCTCCAAAAAGTAAAATGCAATAACATAACCAGAAAAACTATACTGCACTAAATATAATAAGATGCAATACTAAATAACCTCATATATCAATATTTATTTTTTATCATTACCCATGTAGGAGAATTTTTCTTCTTGGACTAGAGAAATCTTTTCATTTATGGGCATTTAAAGATTAGATACAATGTATTCTATTTTGTATTCCATAAAACTTTGGTGGAAAAACTCCAATTTTAATCCTCCTGCAGTTCAATTACAAAAATGATATCTGTAGTTGCATTAACCACAAGATTACTTTTTCTGACTTAATTACTTTCTGATTTACACTGGAAGGCTCATCCAAAATTGGATAGCTATAAGAAGCAAACATCCCAGCTTACTTAACTTTCTTGTGAGGCAGATGAACTAATTTCAACATTGGTTCATTCCCATCATTAATATCTTCTTTACAAGAGGGTATATGGAAAAGATGATTTTTAAAAAATGGAAAAATATAGCAGTCTCAGTCTCAAGGATTAGCTATTGACTTTTTTAGCAAAACAAAGAAAGCAAAACAACTGTGCAGTCTCCAGGAAGAGTATCCCCATTTTATTTGAAGCTTGCAGAATAACAGACCAAAAATAAAAATAATAATAAAATATAGGAAGAAAGGATTGGGCAAATTCAAGAGCTATAGAGGACAGTGGAAAAGAGTTTCTTTATAGAGCAAAAGTAGCTGGGTAACTTCATGGCAAGGGTGGGAAGTCTGATAAGTCTGTCTAACATGAATTTAATAGTTACTATAAATCAGTGACTCCTCAATTTCTCATTCTTCTTATTATGATTTACCCTCTTACCCTGTTCATTCTCTTGAGTTTTATAAAGGGTGCATATAATTCACTTTTTAGTATGTGGAGAGGACTGGACATCAATTGAAAATGTGAATTATGTACTGGATACAATAAAATGAGTTCAGTAGCTTGTCTTTCTTGGGAGGGAACAGGTGTGTTCTCTTTATGGGAGAAGCTTATGTGTGGATATTGCTTAGCTAAAATGCTGCACCCAAGTACTCACCTTCATATGCAAGACAGGAAATAAACATTCCAAATAAGCACAGGCAGCTCCAGAGTCCATGCTACAATGGAGAATCAGGTAGAGACTATGTGGATCAAAGAAAAGACTGAGCAGTAGTCAGACATATACAAATTAGCCCAAGAAAGAGAAGAACTAGTCTGATTTTGTGGATCAGAACACTTACTTTTTGGAGAGTGAAAAAATTAGCTCGAAAGGTTGCAGTCTCAGAGGGAAGATACTTCCTCTGGGGTAGAGAGAAGTTAACTTTTAAGGAAATATATTTTTGTTTATTTTTGGACTTAATGAGAAGACCTCTAACTCTGCATGGACCTCACCATATTCTACACAATCTGGGAATGTTCAAGTAAAAGAAATATAAATTAGTGTGAGCAAAAATATGACCTCTTATAAGAAGTAAAAGGAAAATTATGTAGCCTCTATAGTTGAAAAGAAGAGAAAACTGGTTTCAAATAAATATGTTTTAAGGATCTAAGGAGTGATAATTTTTGTTTTTTCAAGGAGTTAAAAAAATTGGGAAGTCAGTAGGGATAGATAAAGAGAATATTAGGCTCAAATATTGAAGGATCATGTTAAGAATTATGAATTTTATCCTAAAAGAATTGAGAAGCCATTATGTATTTAAGCAATACATTAATAAAGAGATTTGAACCCTAGCCCACTGGCTAAATCCAGCCTGCCACTCATTTTGATAACTAAGGTCTTATTGGAACACAGTATACTTATTCATTTACATATTGTCATGGCTGTTTTTGTGCTGCAATAGCAGAGTTTAGTAGTTGGGACAGAAATCACATGGCCTGCAAAACCCAAAATATTTACTACCTGACTCTTTAGAGAAAGTTTGGGACCCTTAGGTTGACACATATCCATTTGGAAAAGATCACTCTGTTTGAAATATAAAGAATCAATCACTGCTGGGGAGGCAAGAGGTTAGGCAGGGAGAACAATTAGGAAACTGAGGTAGGTAAGGGATGATGAAGAACTGGAGTAGGTTGGTAGTAACAGACATGGAATGGAAAAGAGGTGAAATCAATGGAAACTGGTGAAGAAGTGCAAATGGGGAATAAATGAAAAGAAGGAGTCAGGGGCAATTCCTAGGTTTCTCTTTTGAAAATTTTGATATCTATTGATGATGATGAGATCAGTTTGAATATGTCAGGTTTGAAGGGCTTGTGAAATCTGCAAATAGAAACACTGAGACAGCAGTGGAATGCAAGACTGGATCTCCAGTGACAGATCTAGGCTGGGAGTCAGATACCAGTGAGAATTAAAGATATACGAGTAGCTGAAATATCCAGGGAAAACGTGTAAAGTGAGAAGCAGGCAAAAGCCCAGAATAACCCCATCCCACCTATATATTTATTAATCTCCAAATGTTTGAATGAAATTTATACCTATTTTGGGTGGAACAAGTTCTTGATTAGATGCTAATCTAGAAATTCAAAAAGCCACGTTTGCAAGTTCCTTAAAACACTCCTTTTTTTTCTTTCCTATCCCATTACATGAGGGCATGACTACTTGCTGAAATACACTCAAATTAAACTGTATTAAAATGGTTTATAATTAAGCTCATCTTCCTTTCAGTTACTCTAAATTAGTGAGAGTCAGTCTTTTACTCCTATAATTTATCTCACTAATTTTGAGAGTTTTACCCTTCAGTTATGATAACTATTTCTTATTTAATGTTTATTCTCTATTTAGGCCCTTGGCAAAACACTATACAGCTGGCCCTGTGCATCCATGGTTTCTGCATTCACGGATTCAACCAACTATGGACAATGGATCAAAAATATTTGAAGAAGAAAAATGGATGGTTGCTTTGAACCGAACACATGCAGATGGTTTCTTGTCATTATTTCCTAAACAAATCAGTATAACAACTATTTACATAGGATTTACATTGTATTAGGTCTTATATAGTAAGTAAGCTAGAAGTGCTTCACAGTATACAGGAAGATGTGTGTAGGTTATGTACCAATACTACACCAATTTATATAAGGACTTGAGCATATGTGGATTTTGTTATTCTTGGGAGGATCCTGAAACCAATCTTCCAATGGATATCAAGGAACCACTGTATGCATAGCTTTCATTTGATCCTAAAAATGACAGCCATATGAGAAAACTGAGCCATAGAGAATTTGTCAAGGTAAAATGTTTTGTAAGCAGTAGATCTGGGGAACTCTAGTTCCAGAGTCTTTACTCCTAATCTATCAGGTATACAATTTCACTTTATTCACTTCCTTCCAGTCCTGTTCTTTCTATTCAATTATATTTTCAAGTTGGTCTAACAGAATGATTACAATGTATTATATATTCAATGCTGTGCGACAAAAATAATATATGGTTAAGAGTCAAAAAAATCCAAATTCCAGAATAGTCTGTGACATATGCTTCAGATAAATGATTTAATAGCCCTGAATTTGATTCCTAATATGTTAGAACATGTTAAAAATATCATATTTGGCCTATGTACATTAGAGGATAATTAGAGAGTGTTTGTAATTAGATGCGCAAATAAGAGTATATATGTAGAGGGACTCTGAAAATATGTACCATTGTTAAAATATTTATGCAAAATTGACTTCTTTAATGGACAGTCTCTGAGCCTAAGAGTTGTGTGGCTGAGAAGGAAGGGCTAAGCAGCTGGCCTACAATTCATTTCTCTCTTCTTTCCAGAGGAAAACTAGAGAAAAGAAAGAAGGCAAGTGACCCAATTTAATCTTTTAAACATGCTGAAAACACGTCCTGTAAACAAACCAATAATATTTTCTATCATGAGAGTTCTTATTTATATAATGCTTTTAGCAAGACAGCCCTGGTCTAGGAGTGCCTATGATAATCAAACCAGGAATCTATGAATTTATAGTGCATTGTTCTCCACAAAATGCCATGAAAATCGTGTAACTATCGTAATATAAAATAAAGATCTTTCATAATCTAAATCATCAGTGGGCAAGCATTTTCTATAAATAACCAGGTAGTAAATATTTTCACCTTTGCAGGTCATACAGTCTCTGTCACAACTCTTAATGCCACCATAGTAGTGCCAGATCTGTCATAGATAATAGGGTCACAAACTAATGTGGCTGTGTCCCAGTAACACTTAATTTACAAAAAGAAGCAGTGGGCTAAATTTGGCCCATGGACCAAAATTTTCCTGTCTCTTGTCTAGATGGTTCCTCTTTGTATAAGTAATGTGATGGCCCAGATCACAAAGAGAACTCATTTATTATTCTAAGCAAAAGAACATTTACAATGTGGGAAGAAAGTTTTGGAAAACCACAGTGGGAATCTTGGACCACTCTCTGCATTGACTATGTTTGTTCGTTATTTGAATAATAAAGACTAATACTGAGGGGTGGGAAGTGCCCAGAGGGAGCTGGAAGCTTGTTGCCGTATCCGCAAGAGGCTCACCACTCACTGGTGGCGGCTGTCTCTGGGCTGGTGTTGACAGGTCTCTCCCACTCAGGAGCCCACCAGCAGTCCGAGATGCAAGGGAGGGGAAATTTAACCACTCCACTTACCCTTGTGGCTTGTCTCCAAGCCTCTTGGGAGCCTTTCTCCTCCTAGTTCTCCTCCACAACTTCTTCCCATGGAGTCTCCTGTACTTTCAGGTACCCTTCCTTCTGACCCTCAACCAATCTATGTTTGTCTGCCTGTTTATTTTTTTTTACATTTTCTTCTAATATCTATCTTTCTTGCAGAGACACTCTGACTGGCGGTTTTTCTCATCCACCATCTTGCCCCTTCCCCAGAGAATTCTCTAAATTTAAAAGCTTCTGCACAGCCAAAGAAACTACCATGGTAGCAAACAGACAACCTACAGAATGGGAGAAAATATTCACATTACACATGCGATAAAGAGCTGATAGCTAGAATCTATATAGAACTCAGGAAAATCAGCAAGAAAAAAATCAAACAACCCTATCAAAAAATGGGCAAAGGACATGAACAGAAATTTTTCAAAAGAAGATAGACTAATGGCCAACAAACATATGAAAAAATGCTCAACACCTCTAATCATCAGGGAAATGCAAATCGAAATCACAATCAGATATCACTTATCTCCAGTGAGAATGGCCTTTATCAAAAAGTCCCAAAACAATAAATGTTGGCATGGATGCAGAGAGAGAGGAACACTCATATACTGATGGTGGGACTGTAAACTAGTGCAACCTCTGTGGAAAGCAATATGGAGATATCTCAAAGAGATACAAGTAGAACTATCATTTGATCCAGCAATCCCATTACTGGGCATCTACCCAAAAGAACAAAAGACATTCTATGAAAAAGACATCTGCACTTAAATGTTTATAGTAGAACAATTCACAATTGCAAAGATGTGGAAACAACAAAAAAGTACCCATCAATACATACTGCTTTTCATTTTTAAATAGTCTTAGGCATAGGGAAAAAAATTGCAAAAATAATGGAGATAATTCCCACATGCCCTTAGCGCATCCTAGTGATAACTTCTTACATAACCATACTACAATTATCAGAACCAGGAAATTATTAGGCTGGTGCAAAAGTACTTGCAGTTTTAGCATTGTTGAAATTTGCTGTTTAATATTGGAATACATTCTTAAATAAATGTGGTTATGTTATACATCGTTTTAATGTACATTTCTTGCTGTATTTTTTTTGCTAATGACTTATTACTTGCTGTTTTCTTTATATTTATTTTAGACTATGGAAATGATGTTAAACAAAAAGCAAATTCAAGCAATTTTCTCATTTGAGTTCAAAATGGGTCATAAAGCAGTAGAGACAACTTGCAACATCAACAATGCATTTGGCCTAGGAACTGCCAACCTACAGTGCAGTGGTGGTTCAAGAAGTTCTACAAAGATGAGAGCCTTGAAGATGAGGAGTGCAGTGGCTGGCCATTGGAAGTTGCCAATGGCTAATTGAGAGGCATCATCGAAGCTGACTGGGGAAAAAAAAAAAAAAACATCGCTTTGAAGTGTCATCTTCTCTTATTGTATGCAACAAAAACAAACTATTTCTCGATCAGATTTTTTGTAGATTTTATGCCATGACCAGCTTAGTGGTGGGACTAAGACAAAGCTTCAAAGCACTTCCCAAAGTCAAACTTGCACCAAAAGAAGGTCATGGTCACTGTTTGGTGGCCCGCTGCAGGTCTGATCCACCACAGCTTTCTGAATCCTGGCGAAACCATTACATCTGAGAAGTATGCTCAGCAAATCAATGAGATGCACTGAAAACTGCAACGCCTACAGCCGGCATTGGTCAACAAAAAGGGCCCCATTCTTCTCTCCATGATAACGCCCGACTACACATCGCACTACCAAGGCTTCAAAAGTTGAACGAATTGGGCTACGAAGTTCTGTGTCATCTGCCATGCTCACCTGACCTCTCGCCAACTGACTACAACTTCTTCAAGCATCTCGACAACTTTTTGCAGGGAAAATGTTTCCACAACCAGCAGGATGCAGAAAATGCTTTGCAAGTGTTCCTGGAAGCACGGATTTTTACGCTACAGGAATAAACAAATGTATATCTCAGCAAAAATGTGTTGATTGTAATGGTTCCTATTTTGATTAATAAAAATGTGTTTGAGCCTAGTTATAATGATTTAAAATTCAGGGTCCGAAACTGCAACTACTTTTGCACCAACCTAATAACACAGATAACAATATATTATTAACTAAACTATAGACTTTATTTGACTTTCACACAACATCCTTCTTTCTATGCCTGGAAAAATTCAAGATCAAATGTTGCATTTTGTTGCCATATCTTCCCAGTCTTCTTCAAGCTGTGACAGTTCCTCAGTCTTTGCTTGTCTTTCAGAGCCTTTACACATTTGAAGAACATTAATCAGTTATTTGATAAAGTGTTCTTCAATTTGAGTTTTCAAACATTTTCTCATAATGAGACTGAGGTGACATATTTTTCTCAAGAATAACACAGAAGTGATGTGCTCTTCTCTGTGGATCATGTCAGGGGCACATAATGTCAATGTCTTATTATCACTAACATTAGCCTTGATCACTTGATTAAGATGGCTTCTTTGCCGCAACTTACTATTTTTCCCTTTGTAAGTAATAATTATCTTGGGTGAGATACTTTGAGATTATGCACATATCCTGTTTATTCTCAAACTATTACTCTGATTTAATATCCATTGGTATATCTTGCAGGTAACAGTTATAACTGTGTTGTTTGCTTAATGGTGATTTTCTATTTTCCTCTTTTCTTTTACATTTATTAATTGAAATTCTCCTGTGAAGAAGAGTTGTCCCTTCTTCCCCATTTATTTATTCAATTACTTATTTATATCAATTTGAATTATGGATATTAAATTTATTATGTGGAGTATAATCCAACATTATCATTGCTTTGTGACTCATGTTCCACCTTTGAACATTAGGAACTCTTTCAAGTTAGTTCCTGTTGACATGTTTCCATCCTTTTTGAGCACTTCTTAATTTCTAGCATCACAATATATTCCAGGTTTCTCTTGTATTTTTCCTGCTTTGATTTCCTTAGAATCAACTACTTCACCAAGAAGTCTTGATTCTTTTAATTGGATAATAGTGGTTACAAACCAAGATCTAGTGCTAGGTGTATTGCTACTAGGCTACTCTTAAAGCTAGAAAATGTATCTTTGAATAACAACAAATGCATACATAGATCTTTATTTCTTTATCTGTATGTGTGTATGTGTGTTTGCGTATGTGTATGTATACATATCTCCATGAGTTCACGGTAATACATCTATGTGATTCTAATTAAACACTGCATAGATCACTTAGCCTTCTCCTTTTCCTTATTTTCTACTTCTTTCTCTGGTATGTCAGATTTATCATTCATCATCCATCACGAGTGAAACTCAGCTATCATTATCTACAATAAATTTACTTATTTGCATAACTCTAGTATATACATAGTTCCAGAACTGCTAATCCACATCCTTGGAAAAAAGAAATTTATTAGATTTCAGTACCAGATTACATACTTTTATACAGATCTTTTTGTTTTCAGTCTCACAGTAACAAGTTAAAATGCCATTTTCAAATTTACTTAGGTTATTTTTTTTTCTTCCCCATCCCCTGTAGTATATTTGCCTAGGGCTCCATTCTTATTTTGTTCTTTCTCACAGAAACTGAGTAAGAAAACAGGAAGATGGGGAGAAGAGTAGTCTTTATCCTGTGCTAGGTGACTTCAGGTTGATTCAAGTATCCACGCTGCTCTCCAACAGGGATAGGCTGTATGTGAAAAGACAGCAACCTTAGGGAATCCTAGCCAGAGGGCCCTGGTGCTGCTTTAATAAGCCAGCCAATTGCCTTCAGCACCTTGGCAGAAACATATCTTATAGATGGTGAGCTGCAGGTGGGCTTGATAAAAAGAATATAAATAGGTTTCTAAGTATATATACGTACATATTTTTAACCTAGAAAAAATATTCCCTCGCTGCAATTGTTATTAATTCTTGGGATACTCTTTTCAAAGACAGTGCCCTTGCTGTATTGATTTAAGAGAGCCTGTCTTATCTCGATTTAGATGCCAGTTCCTCCCCGAACAAGAGCTTTGCCCTGAAACCTACCCTGAATATGAGCATGCTCAGTGAATACCTGTCAATAAACACAGTGCCTCTGAGCAAGCGTGGTCTCCCAACTAAATCTTACTACTGAGCAAGGTTTCTGCAGCTTGAGCTCAGATCTATCTAAGTATCTGAATACACTTGCTGCTCACCAGGCTTAATTTCAGCTCCTGTTATTTTTCTGTTTTGCTTGCATAGGCTTTCCATTCCACGTGGATTTCTAAACTAGTTCTATCTACAATGAAATGAGAACATCACCCTCCTGATCACTGGCAAAAAAAAAAAAAAACTTTCAAAATAACTGGGAATCAAACTTTATGTTTTATCTTCCCAACCTACCTCAACCAAGGTGACATGAGGGAATTTTAAAGCTGAGTTAGATGCAACCATGAGCAAAAATAGATGCTTGAGAGAAAATCCCTGGTAACCACAGAGAGTCACTGGAAGCAGGGCATCCTTGGTGGAGAGAGCTGTGAGGACCCTTTAGGCACAGATATTCTGTTAATAGGGACACCAAGGGCAGCTCTGAAATAAAAATCATGATAATGAGACACATGACGACTCAGGTGAATCAGAGGGCATATCTGCTCATTGATGAAACTCCTTTCCCATAGAATGAAACTCTATTTCCTATAGAGTACTATCATCTCCTCGCCTAACATTTGTTTCTTTCCTGAGTTTCTGTAGGAGGAAAGTAGGACGTCTACCACCTAGGATCCAGATAAATTGCCTCTTGGAAGGTTCTGAGTAAATAAGAGAATGAGCTGAGCAATAACTCCAGGCTTCTCTGGGTCTCCTAATCTCCTTATCCATTACATGGAGGGAGAGAGCTTCCTTAAGTCTCTGCCCTAGGCTCTGATTTTTTTTTCATTCATTTGCTAATATATACTTAGGAGTCTAAAGATTATTTCTTTAGTATTAGCCCTTGATATGTAGTTTACATCATGAATTCTAATACATATTTTTTTCACATTTTAACATCTTTGAAACCTGGATAAAAGTGCAAATCAATGCTATTTATACTTTTAAAGAGGTACATAAAATAATGATGCATGTCAAAATCAAAATCATTTTACTTTTGAAGATGTACAGTCATAACCTATTTAATATGCTTGCTTGGATATATCAAAAGAAATTTAGACATAGTTGATGCAAGATCAGCCTGTGATCCTCCCTTCAAATGGGATCCCTTTCAGTGTCCTCACTTCCAGTGAATGACATCACCAAAACTCTGCTCATGCAACCCCTAAATCTGTAAGTCACCCTTGCCAGCTACCTCTCCCTCATCTCCATGCTTACCCATCTCCCGTTCCCAGCAACTTTTCTTCTTCAACACCTAAGATTGTCATTATTTTTAATGACAGTCTCTCTTAACCCTTTGAGTTTTAAATCCTTCCCTTTGTTTTAATCAACTTCATTTGAGATGTAATTTACATTCACTTATCTGTTTTAAGTGTACAGAGTTTTAACCAATATGTCTATTCTTGTAACCACCACCATGATCAATATTTGGTGGTGTATCACCACCAAAAAAATCTCTGTGCTCCTTTGCATTCATTTCCCCATCCTATCCCCCGTCATAGGCATCTACTGATCTTCTTCAGATCTGTAGGTTATTTTGACTTGTTCCACAATTTCACAAATATGGAATCACATAGCATGGACTCTTTTTGTGTCTGGCTTCCTGAACTCAGCATAATATTCTTGAGATTAGTCACATTTTAGCATATTATCAGCAGTTTCTTCTTTTTTATTGCTGAGCGATATTCTATTATATGTCTATAACACAGTTTCTGTTTGTTCATTCACCTAGTCACAGACATGTGGATTATTTTAATTTTTTTACTATTATGAATAAAGCCGATGTAATCATTTACAAATAACTGGTTATATGTTCTTATTCTCATGGGTAAAGATCTATGAATGGAATTTCTGGATCATATTCTAGATGTACATTTAACTTTATAAAGAACTGCCAAACTGTTTTCTAAAGTGGTTGTACAAAATCATTCTCTTTTGAAATGCATCATATGCCATCATTTTGGTTACTTTTTCCCCCCAATGATTAATCATTTAGCTCTGTCAGATCCTCTCTCATCAATGTCTTTTTCTATGATTAAAGTTCTCCAGCATCACTTTGATGGGCTTCAGCAGAGTCTGTAATTTTTACAAGATGGAAAATTTTACCCTGAAATTATTAATTAATTTGTGTTATTAATTTGTGTTATCCAGATGTTTAAAATAGTAATGAAAAATTAGAGACTGAATGGCAATGGTTTGAATCCAGTAAGTCTATCAATAAAGAGTTTGACTTTTGGTTTAACCACTGACAGCGCTATTGCTCTATTCCCATTCCTCTCCCCCTTTGGCCCCACATCTGGGCAAGCCAAAAACAAAGCCTATGCCTTTTCTTTCTTGGTGCCACAGGGCAGTTCAAACCACTATGTAAATCCCATCTTGTACGTGGAAAGTCTTATACATATACCACCTCTTAGCTACAATAGAAACCAAAGCCAATGGACCACCTCCTTTATTAAAACCATTCTGGACCAGTTTGTACTAGCTCTTCTCTTCTCCCTAGAAGCGGCTTGTGTGAGTAATAAATTTCTTTTCAAATTTCCTTAGTATGTGTGCTGTCAACAGTCTCAACACTCAAACCACTAATTGAGGGAATCTATAATGCTTTCACAGGGAGACCACAAGGGTCTAGGTAGGAGTCAGGGTTAAACTCAGAGGAGGTGTTTGAATAGAGACTAAAAGTGTGTTCGATTCATGCTTTTGGGTTCTGGCATCATTTGCTCTCTCAGCAATTGCTGAGAATAACAAAAAACGATTTGTACTTAATTTTTCATTTCACAAGAAGTTCTTTAGGTAAATAAGCCAAAATATGGATTTCCCATGAATTGAAAGTGGAAGAAATGTGGGAGGATGCATGCTTGATAATAAATGGCAAAAAAGAAAAAAAAATTGGAGGAAAAAAGTACCTGAACACAAGAATATGTCAAGATAATTAACATTAAAAGTCTTTGGAAAAAGAAAGTTTACATAAGCCAGTGCAATTTAAAGTGTAGTCTGTAGTGCTCACTTTGGCAGCACATATACTAAAATTGGAACAATATACAGAAGATTAGCATGGCCCTTGTGCAAGGATGACAAGCAAATTCATGAAGCATTTCATATTAAAAAAAAAGTGTAGTCTGTAGACCACCATCAACTGTGAGTTTGTTAGAAATGCAAATCCATAGGCCATACTAGCTCCACTGAATCAGAATCTTGGGAATGGGACCCAGAAATCCACGTTTTAACAAGCTCTTTTGATGATTCTGATGCATGCTGAATATTAGAAACTCCTGCCATAGCAACATAAAATGCAAGTGATTGACCAAGAGTTTCAAGTGACAAAGCCGTCGCAGACGAGAGGTATAAACAGTCTCCACAGGCGTTCTTTCAAACTATTAGGTCATTAAATATGAAATGTCCGATTTCGAATCAAAAGTTTAGTTTATTATATCTCAAACAAGAAGCAGTATAGTTAATCAAAGTATGTTCTTAAACTATTGACACAGTGTTTTCATCTTAACGGTAGCTTGTTTATGTCTGCAATGAAGAAGCCTTGAGAGTGGGTGGCGATGAAATTGTGAAAGGTTTTTTTCACAGCTTGTTGAGAATTCAATATTTTTTCTTGTAAAAAGTGGTCCAAAATCTGGATAAAGTGGTAACCAGTTGGTGTGAGTTTTGGTGAATACGGTGGATGACAGTTTCTAAGTCCAGTCCCTGTAGTTGGAGCAGCATTGTTTGTGCAACATGTGGTCGAGTGTTGTCTTTTAAGAGGATTGGCCTGTCTCTATTGACCAGTCTCAGCTGTTTAATTGCAAGCATCAAGCATCCTCATCATTTCATCCAATTGGTTGTGGTAGACATCTACTGTCATCCATTGACTAGGTTTTATGAAGCTATAGTGGATAATACCAGCACTGGACCACCAAACAGACATCATTAGCTTTTTTTTGATGGATACTTGGTTTTGGCCTGTGTTTCAGCACTTTATCTTTATCCAGGCATTGTGCAGAATGCTTGTCATTGTCAAATACAATCTTTTTTTTTTTTTATCACACTTAACAATACAGTGTAGAAACGGTTCACCTTTATGTCGTGACAGCAAAGAAAGGCAAGCTTTGAAATGATGTTTCTTTTGACATTTGTTTAATTTATGTGATATCCATCTATCCAGCTTCTTTACCTTGTCAATAGTTATTCCTGGAATAGAAGTTTCTAAAAAAGAATTTACAAAAGTGAATAAAAGTGACTGGTAAAAGGAGAAAAGCAGTTTAATAGACTAATCAGCATGAAAGTAGATTTTTTTTAAAGCTAAGTAGTTTAAATATTTTAAAACAAGTCTATTTATATATTGCTTTCTTATTACAAATATTAAATCCTGAATTATATATATTTTTTTCTATTTCCACTGCCACTATCCTAATTCGAGCCAACATCTCTCTCACCTGATTCCTGCCATGGTATTCCAACTGGTTCTATTGATTCAACTCTCACTCTCCTCCAATCTATTTTCCACACAGTGAGAATTATATCATGCTAATTCCTAGTTTATAACACTCTCAAATTTTACCATTATATGTAATACAAAAATAAAAACTTCCTACCATAAGCTAAAATGCCCTGGATGATCCAGCCCCTGCCTACTTTTCTGATCTTATCTCATATACAGCTGTCTGACTCATATAGATGGGATAGATAGATAGATAGATGATAGATAGATAGATAGATAGATAGATAGATAGATAGATAGTCCTTGTTTATTTTATGCCAACTACAGTGTCCGTCAGTCTGTTCCTCTAACACCGCACACTTGCTACAGACTCAGAACCTGTACTCTTGCTGTTCCCTCTGCCTACAATGCTGTTCCCTCAGATTTATACATGGTGGCCCTTGTTCATCATTCATGTCTCAGTTTCAATGCTGCATTTATAAAGAAAATTTTCCTGACTACACAATCCAACAGAACATTCGTCATGCCGAATTATATTATTGTTTTATTTTTTCAAATATTTATAAATAGCACAAATTATTTTACTTATGTCTTTGTTTGGTTACTTATTGTGTCTTATACCAATAAAACATAACTCTGTGACAACCAGGACCTTGTGTGTCTGTGGAACTACTTCCTCAGCAAATAAAATAGGACCTGGCACAGAAAAATTGTTTGATAAATATTGGTAAAAATATGTGAGGTTTTATTTTAAAACTATCTTTTTTTATTCTTATGTCCACATTCCCCCTGAATTGGTAGTTCTTTGAGTATAAAGTTTTGACATTTTTCTTTTGTATGTCTCAAACCTAGAAAAATACTTAGAATAAGGCAAAATTATCAATAAATTGATCATCATAGACAAATTTTAGCATTACCCAATGAGTGCATTTATGGTCAATAAAGTAATTTGAAAACTCTACATCGACCACTACTTTTGGGACTTTAGAAAAGCCCATTTACTCAGCTATAACAGGGGACTAACTAACTGTATTATTTCCCTTCCAGAATATTTGTGTTAACAAAATAAAATTCATTAAAAGTTCAGGGAATAAATCTCATAATCTATTCACTCTTCTCAGTTTTCCAGCCCTAAAAGTCATTATTTTTTTTTTATCACTTATTCCTTAGATCAAGGATAGCAAAATACAGCCCGTGGGCCAAATCCCAACTGCTGCCCGTTTTTGTATAACACAACCTGCCAGCTAAGGGTGAATCTTACATTTTTAAATGACTGAAAAGAATCAACATGAAAATAAATGATATATGTAAATTATGTGAAA